>NC_083358.1:72370145-72697645 GCF_030254825.1 Meriones unguiculatus | reverse complement strand
AGCACATATTAATGAAATATTGTGTGTGTTTACGACATGTGTATGAGTGTGTGGACAACTTTTTGGAGTTGGTCTTCTCCTGCCACCTTTATGTGGGACCCAGATATACAGCTCAGATTAAGCAAGCTTGGGTGGAGAGAACCTTTGCCTGCCTAGCCATCTTGTTGACCTCCATCTTATTTTACGTTTTAAATATATTAAAATGTTAGAAAGACAAACAGAGGGTTGTTGAGGTGACCCCACGGGCAGAGACGCCTGCTGCCAAGCCTAGTGACAAAAAGTTTGATACTTGAAACCCAAATGGTGAAAAGAAGAGAGTCAACTCCCACAAGTTATTCCTTGACTTCTACAGGTCACCTTTACAGGTGTGCCATGGCATGCCCCAGGTAGAAACACACACACACACACACACACACACACACACACACACACACGAAAGAACGTAACTATTAAAAAAAAAAAGAGAGAACTAAGCCAGTCACAGTGGCACACACTTTTGATCCCAGCAGGAAGGAGGCAGAGGTACGTGGATCTCTAAGTTTGAGGCCAGCCTGGTCTACAGAGTGAGTTCCAGGAGAGCCAGGGCTACACAGACAAACCCTGTCTTGAAAAAAACAAGAAAGGGAGAGAGAGAGAGAGAGAGAGAGAGAGAGAGAGAGAGAGAAAACTGATAAAAGCACCCTTTTCTGAAGAGTCACATTCAGCCTCAGTGGGTCAGTGACAAGGTTCAGGACTGCTAGGCTTTGCTATTAACAAAGTGTCCTAAAGACTTTGTTTAGCCTTTTCTTTTTCAGTGTGCTGGGTGAGTGCTCTACTGCTGAGCCGTGTGCTCCCTACCCCTGAAGTAATCTTTAAAGTAAGACTGTTTGGATCTTACTGAATTTTATTTTATTTTGGCATGAGGTGAGGCATATTTAATGCAAGCAGGGATGTGTCAGAAAGATTAAGTAACTTGTCTAGGGTTAAACAGCAGGCATTACAGTGTTTCTATTCAGTCTTCAATATCCCTTTACACATTGCTTTTCTCATTCAGGTATGCGATGCTGAATAAGCTGTGTTTCTTTGCCTGTATAGAGGTTGTGCAGAATCTGGAAATGGAAAATGCAGAGGGGTTAACACAAAACTGTGCAAGCTGTGTGAGGACAGATGTGCTGGCGTGCAACAGCACAGGTGCACTTAACTCAGGCCTGAACCTCTGAGAAAGCTCTGCGTGGCAGTGATGTTTAAACAGATCTTAGGAATAAGGAAAGAGCTACAGGCACCAAATGTGACATGAAAGGAGAGCATTTCATGAGGAGAAAGACAATGGCTCACTCGCTCATAAGAGAGTAGGATGTACTTGAAGAAATGAATTCCAAAGGGCTTTCAGGGATAGTCAAGTGTGAGGGTGGGGTGGAGTAGGGTGGGGTGAGGTAGGGTGGGCCAGGGATAGTCTACATAGAACTACAAAAAGTGAGTTCAAGGCCAGCCTGTGATGAAAATAGGCCCAGCATGGTGGAGGCAGATTTAAGGCTGGTCTGGTCAACATAGTGAGTTCTAGGGCATCCTGTAATACAAAGTAAAGCTTGTCTGCCTTCACAGTGCTCCTCCCACCCCCCAAAGAGGTGCAGGCCTGGTAATGCATGCCTTTAATTCCAATACTGAAGAGACAGAGACAGGCAATTTTCTGTGAGTTCAAGGCTGGCCTCATCTGTACAGTGAACTCTGGACCAGCCAGGGTTATCCAGTAAAACTTTGACTCAAAAAAAAAAAAAAAAAAGGCAAAGGTTGAGGAGACAGCTCAGTGATTAAAACATGCATGCCTCGTTATGTTAGCAAGACAACCAGAGTTCAGATCCCCAGAACCCACATAGACTCCAGATGAGCTTAACAACTCAACTGTAATTCCAGCCTCAGATGTGGAGACAAGACATTCCCACAGCAAGCTGGCTGGCCTGAGATCAGAGGTCTTGGTTTGTTTAATTACCATCTCAAAGAGGAAGGACAACTCTCAACACCAAATGCTGGCCTCCCTGGTCATGCTCATTTGTACATACATGTGTGGCCCCCACACCAGTAAACATGTACACACGAACAAATAAAAAGTGGGGTAAAACAGTAAGAATGGATCGTGGAGGAGAAGAAAATGGTAAGATTGGCAGATCTGGATTACGGAAATTCCTCTGTAGTCCTGGTGAGACAGTGTGGAGAGCAGATGGAGAAGACAGAAGAACAGAGCTGGGGAGAAAGTTCAGTGGGTGCAAGTTCCAGTCCCAGGACCCATGTGACTAGCCAATGCACAGTACACATCTGTGGCCCTAGTATTCCTTAAAGATGGGAGAATTGTGTCAGAAGAATTGCCTGGAAGTTCATTGCCAGCTAGCCTAGAGTAGGTCCTTCAATAAAAACAAAAAAGACATTGTTTCACCAAGGTGTGAAGTGGAAACCATTGGTCTGAAACTGGGCAGGAGCTACAATCACCTAGGAGTCAGACCCCTTGCTGTGTCTGGGAAGGAGTTCTAAAATGAATATGGGTAGTCGAAGTCTATGTCTGAAGGTCCCGGACTGAATAAAACGGAGGAAGACAGTTGAGCATCAGCATCTCTCTCTCTCTCTCTCTCTGGATCTCTGAGTAGCCTTGGCTGTCCTGGACTAACTTTGTAGACCAGGCTGGCCTCAAACTCACAGAGATCTGCCTGCCTCTGCCTTCCAGAGTGCTGGGATTACAGGTGTGTGCACCCGGGCCGAGCCTTCTCTTCTTTCTCTATCAGGCTTTCCCCACTGTGCTGGATGGTACCCTTGGACTATAAGACAAAACTGTTCATTCCTCCCTCTCTTTCTCCCTCCCTCACCTCCCTTTCTCTTTTTGGAAGCATGGTCTCTCTATGTAGTCCTGGCTGTTCTGGAATTTGCCAGGCTGGCCTTGAACTCACAGAGGTCTGCCTGCCTCTGCCTGCTGAGTGCTGAGATTAAAGGCATGCACCACCTTGGCTTGGCTAGTCCTTTCTTAAGCAGCTGTTTTCAAGTTATTTTACCCGGAGAAAGGGTAAAACTGAGCAGTCTGGATTAAAGACTTAGACCACTGGAAGGAGAAAAGAGGGTCAAGCCAGAGGTACTCCAGAAGTAGAAGATGGTGAGCAGGAAGTCAGAAAGTTTGGCGTGGCTCGGGAGTGGGGTTAGGGGAGCAGGATGTAGCGCTTTGCTATGAGGGTTGACGTAAACCACGGTGAAGGGTTTTCAGCTGTGCGAGGTTGGGCAGAGTCAAGGATGCCACTCACAGCTCCCACCTGGCCTTTGGGATGCTTGATAATTGTTCCTAGAGCTAAAAATAACGGGGTGGGGTGGGGCGGAGGAGAGCTCTTGGGAGTGGGCACTTGATGCTCAGATGGGAGAAAATCTGAGCAATAAGCAAGTTATTCCGAGGCACCTGAGAGGCATTCATGTGCACATGCCTCGGGGAGGTTGTCTAGGGAGCTGGACGAAAAAGTAAAACTCCATCCTGGCTGGAGGCAGAAAAGGAGCCCTGGGGGAGGGTGAGAGGGGCCTTGGTGCCAAGGGGGAGGGCTAACAGCATAGCTTAGACACTTGAGCAGAGCATGTATGACCTGCTCGGCAAGCCACCAGCCATGGAGCTGTCACAAGACACAGGTGACAAGAGCTGCCCTGGGATACGCAGTGGGACAGTCCTGTGATCTTCAGCCAAGTGAATTTCAGCGGAGGAGCCTTGATCCCAGAAGCCAGGTCGCCTGAGGTTGGAGGCCAAGCAGGAAGTGGGGCTTCTGAGACAACTGTTTAAAGAAGGCTAACGGTAAAGGGGGAGGAAGGAGACAGAGCAGCCAAGAGGGGTGTGGGGGTGAAAAAAGCAAAACTTTTTTTTAAAGATAAGAATGACTTAAGCATGCTTTAATACCCATAGGCGAGAGAGAGAGGGAGGGAGGGAGGGGGGGAGAGAGAGAGAGAGAAAGTAAATTAAGGTGGATGGTTGAAGGGAAGATAATTTATTGAAATTATCAATCTTTGGAAGTTAGAGTCTAGAGGTGCTGCCTTTTGGTGAAGGTGAAGTATACCTGAGCAGCACAGTCCAGGTTCTCAGTTTATTTTTTAGTGATTTTTTTTATGTTTATTTTCTTAATATGCGTCAGTGTTTTGCCTACATGTATGTCCGTGTGAGGGTGTCAGATTTCCTAGAACTGGAGTTGTGAGCTGCCATGTGCATACTGGGAATTGAACCCTGGAAGAGCAGCCAGCGCTCTTAACCGCCGAGCCGTCTCTCCAGCCCCAGGGCCCTTGGTTTTGTTCCTCAGTACAGGTGGGAGAAACCTTCTCTGCTGACACCGTAGGGTGGAGTAGCCCAGCTACTTGTTCAATGTGAGTTTCTTTTTTCTCTACGGTTTGAGAGGTCAGGTAACTTTGGGGCGTTAATTCTAAGCAGAGAGGTACTGGGTGGTTCTGGGTTATCGTGGACCACATGGCTACTGACACAGGCTGAGTTGGTGCACTGTGCATCCCTCCTCTCCACTGGCTTTTTTTAGAGTGTCAAAAGTGTGCTGTCCAGGTGATGTGCAGGACGGCTGCGATTCCTGCCAAGCTTTCTATAGCAGCGACAATTTTGTGATATAAGAATAATCATAAAAATATTGCTTGTCTGATTTGTGCCGGGGAACAAAGCATTCATTATTTTTATACTGTCACAAGGCCCCATGAGATTTTTATTATCTTCAGTGTGAAGATAAATGAAGACTCATAGGGAATAAATAAACTTGCAATCAAAGAGCCTGAGGCCGGCTGAACCAGCTTGACATCTAGGTTTATATATGGCAGGGCATGAGCACTTTTCACTGAGTACTTTGATACATCCTTCAGAAATACCAAGTTGGAGCCAAGTATGCTAGCTCTGTCCTATAATAGTAAAGGTTTGGGGTCAGTCTAGGTACTGAGGACCTGTCTCAAAAACAAACAAACAAACAAAAATAACTAATCAAAAAATTGTATTCTTTCAAATTTTCCTTATGGGGACTTTTTTTTTTATATAGAACTAAAATATCCACTTTATTGACATTATTGAGCAACCAACTAAGGGAGAATTTGGTGCTGATATGTAAGAGAGAGAGGTGAAAAAAAAAACAAAACTAGACCCAGGTGTGCAGGAAGTATCATGAGGGACAAATCCATCATCAGCTGGCACATTTGCTAAAGAATTACATCCATTCATTTGACAAAAATTTTAATGTCTACAGTTATTTAGTTCCCATAGAACTAAAAGTAAATACTCAGTTGAAACTTAGGAGTATGAGAAAAGCTACAAAGGAGACATTTAGTGGCTGCTGGGGAAATGGAAGGGTGTAGCTTAGTTTACGAGTTATCCCGAGAGTCCCTTGAGAAAGTCAGGACTGATTTGTTCTTAGAAAAATAAGTAGGCGAGTCCAGGACAGCCAAGGCTACACAGAGAGACCCTGTCTCAAAAATCCAAAACAAAACAAAACAACACAAAAACCCAAAAAACAAAAAAAAAAAAAAGGAAGTGGGCTAGTCAAACAGGACGAGAAGGGGAGGAGCCTTGTTCTCAGAGGAGAAATTGCCATATGAAAAGCCCCAAACCAAAAAGTGATATGATGTAAGAGTAATGTGTCTGAAGGCCAAAGGTAAGTAGGCAGTACAATCAAATGAGGCCAACGTGGGGCAGGGGTGGGGCACACCACTCAGGACCAAGTAGGTCCCCTTTGCTAGGTGGTGACATTGTGACTTATATGTGGAGAGAAGATGGTTGAACCACAGGGCACAGGTGGACCTGTTCTACCTGAATCATGGAGGAGGCATGAACTAATCTAGTGCTGGACAATCAGAGAGTGACAACTCTACCCTCTCCATCCTCAGGTTCCCCCTCCCCCACCCCCAAAATAGGGTCTCTGCATTCCAGGCTGGCCAGAACCCACTGTAGAGCTAAGGATGACTTTGGACTTCCAATCCTTCTGCTTCGACTCCAGTGTAGGATTACAGGCATGCACCCACTGGTCCAGTTTTATGGGATGCTGAGGGCTACGAGCATGCCAAGCAAGCATTCCACCCCTGTAGTTATACCTAAGCTACATCCCTGGTACATGCATGGAAGTTTAAAACAGTTATCAGGAGTTGGTTCTCTCTGTCCATCATGTACATCCTAGGGATCAAACTCAGCTTGTCTGGCTTTACATGTGAAGCCATTTCTCTGGCTTCACACACCATGGGGATTCTTTATTTCATTTGACTTGGTTCTTTGAGACAGCATCTCTCTAGGTACCTATGGCAGTTGTTCTAGAACTTGCTGTGGTACAAGCTAGCCTAGAGTTCACAGAGATCCGCCTGGCTCTTCCTCCTAGCTACTGGGATTAACGGCCTGTGCCACCAAGCTGGACAAGATGTGTTTGTATGTTTTTGTTTTTCCAGACAGGGTTTCTCTGTGTAGCCTTGGCTGTCCTGGACTCGCTTTGTAGACCAGGTTGGCCTTGAACTCACAGAGATCAGCCTGCCTGTGCCTCCCGAGTGCCACGGTTAAAGGCGTGCACCACCACAGCCCAGCCCCAAAATATTTTTTAATCTACAAATGCCTCCATGAAAAATAAGAGCTAATCTGAAATGAAAATGAACATGCCCCAAACCTCTACTTTATGGCTTTCTCAATTTTGTTGTTACTTATCTTGGACATCTGTTCTATGTTTGTGAAGAAAGAGCCCCACTCCCACACTCTGCAAATAATTTACTCTTCTTCCTCAGAATGCAAGAAAAATACGATAAAAGGAAGTTTTGGCTGAAGAAAAAGTTTTCTTTAACTATGTTCATATCAGGGCATGAAACAACTGATAAAAATGAAGCTGGGGCACAACACGGAAGTCTGTTTCTTTTCTAGGCAAGCAGCCTGAAAGAGAGAGAGAGAGAGAGAGAGAGATCATGGGAGGGAGAGAATGGGGGCAGAGTATCTTGAGATGGGGTCTCATATATCCCAGGTTAGCTACTTGAACTCGTGGTGCTTTGGTCTGAGCTCCGGGATCATGGCTGCACACTAACTACCCTGTCTGGCTTATTTGAAGAATACTTACTTATTTGTGTGTACTTTCGCTCATACACATGCCAAGGTGTATGATGTCTTCCGAGGACAGAAGAGGGCATTAGATCCTCTGTAACTGGAGTTATAGACAGTCGTAAGCTGCCCCACAGATGCTGGGACCAAACCATGTCCTTTACAGGAATATCATTTTTTTTTTGACCCCAGAGCCATCCCTCTAGCCCCATAATAGCTCTGTTTCATTTTGAGACAAGGTTTCTCTGTGTAGCCTTGGATGTCTTGGAAATTACTCTGTAGACAGTCTGGCCTCAAACTCAGAGATCCTCCTGCCTCTTCCTCCCAAGTGCTGGGATTAAAGGTGAGTACCACCACTGCCTGGCTAGCCCTGTTATTTTTTTTAAGGGTTTTATAGATAAGGTTTTGACAGACCAGACTGTCTTTGTTCTAGTAAGAATACTTTTGCCTCTGCCTCCCTAGTGCTGAGATTAAAAGTATGTGCCAGACAGGTGTGGTGGCACAGCCATGTAATCCCAGCACTCTAGAAGGCAGGGGCAGGCAGAAAACTGTGAGTTCGAGGCCAGCCTGGTCTACAAAACAAGTTCAGGACTACCAAGGCTACACATAGCAACAACAACAACAAAAACAAAACAGACAAACAAACAAAAAGAAAACAAATTAAGATAAAACAAAAAACAACAACAAAAAACTCCAAAACAAACAAAGAAAAAAGTATGTGCCAATGGTGCTCACTCTTTATTTATTGATTATAATCCGTTTGAGACAGGTTGTCAAGTGGTCCAGGCTGGCCTCACTATGTACTTGAGACTAGTCTTGAACCTTTAATCTTCCTGCCTCAGCCCCCAAGCTTTAGGATTATAGCTGTGAACCACTTAAAAGCCACTTGAGCTCCGCGCCCATTTGAAAAGTGGCTTTAAATGTCTTTCATGAAAAAGAGGATCCTATGTAGACTTCACATGATGCCATTTAAAAACAAAGAAGTGAAACTAGTCATTCATGATCCGTGTGTGAATGTCCAGCCTATCAGCATTCAAACATGTTCTCCTTTCTTTAAACGTTTTCATTCCAGGGGAAGGGAGTAATTTTACACTGTGACACAGATGTTATTATAGCATGTATGAGCATCTGGATTGTGGAACACCTGGGGTGCCTGAAGAGTGATGTGGAAAGAGGTGGCATGCTCCCCGTCCCCCGCCTCCCCCACCCCCATTCTCTTCACATCCCATAGCCTGTGCTTCTCTCCATCAGCATCCTTTGCCATGCCCTCTGTAGTAGACAGGCCCATATAAGTCAGTGCTTCCCTGAGTTCTGGGAGGCAGTCTCACAGGGTAATCGGACCTGAGGAAGCAGTTGTGGAAACTCTCCTCTATGTCCAGAAGCACAGAGAAGACACCCTGGGTCTTGTGACTGCCATCAAAAGAAGGTGGGAAGGTGGGACACTATTAGACGAGCTTTCAAGCTGTCGGTTCTGTCGGCGTCTTCCTGAATTGAGTTAGAGGAGAGGAGGGTGGTATCCATTGCTCCAGTATTGCTTGCTTGTTGGGAAGTGTGTGTGTGTGTGTGTGTGTGTGTGTGTTATCCTTACATCTGTTACAGCTCCCCAAAGCATCTGCTGTGTGGTTATGAGAGTAGGTGGGGAAATGGTTACTTTTTTTTCTAATGGATTTGCTGTCCATTAAGTGGGATTTACTATAAGAGCAGGGGCTAGCTGATGGAGATGTGGTTTGGGAAGTGAGAGAATGAAAGGGTTGCAGGAGGAACATTGATTCCTGGGTGATCACATGACCACCATGTTTTACAAGGAAGTCGCCGAAACTGCAATCGGTTATAAAGGCCAAAGGGTCCACAGGATTTAGTGACAGCTCTAATTATGGGGACAGTAGTTTTACTGGATGCTTAAAGAATTCTGAACTAATAAGAAAAAAAAAGTTAAATATATAACCCTTTGTTTACTTCTGTCTTTTAAAACAATGTAAAAATTTTGTTTACTGGTTTATGTATGTGTGTATGTCTCTCTTTCTCTCTCAGTGTGTGTATATGTGTGTTTGTGTGTATGTGTGGTGCCCATGTGTTATGGCACACACATAAAGGTCAGAGGATAAATGGAGGAGTAAGTTCTCTCCTTCTACCATGAAACTTCTATCAGGGATAGAACTCAGGTCACTTGGCACGGCAGCAGTTGCGTTTACCAGCTGGGCCTATTGCCAGCTCCATTAAAAATCATGTTAAAAACTTGCATTTATTTGTGTGTTCGTATGTGTGTGCCAGTATGTATGTACTCATGCTTGTGTCACTGTGTGTGTGTGTGTGTGCTTGTGAGTAAGTCAAAAGGCAATTTTTTGGAGCGGCTCTCTATCTGTCGTATGGGTTCCATGCCTTGAACGCAGGTCATCAGACGTGACAGCAAATGCCTTTAACAAATACAAGGAAATAAAAGGAATGTTAGATTGAGCCTTAAGGTTGGACCTAGTTCACATGGAGGTCTGTCCACTAGCCACAAAGCCACTTACAAATGGGAAAGTTATGTTAGAACAACACAAAATGTTCCAAGAAGGTTGCCAGTGTGAGGGGAGAGATTCAAAGTAGAACAGAATATTTGGATTGTCCACTGTGGAGCCAATTAGTTAAAGCAGCTTCCCTTCAAGGGACGTATAGTTACAAAACAAACAAACAAACAAACAAAAAACCAAACCAACTCTTTAGGTTAATTAGCAGGACAACAAGCAAAGATGGGGGTGGGGGTCATGGTCCATCCAGGCAGGTGGACATTTTAAAATGAAAACATTGTTATAGGTGACAAATCAGCTTTGGGCTGAATGGCATACTGAAGAATGCTCGTTGAAAAGGTTCTTGTGTCAGGGCATTCATTGACGTGGGGCAGTGACAGTGACCTAGGCACAGCGCTGAGCAGAAGACGTGGGACTTGACTTTATGGAAATTTGAAGGGTGCTTTCAAATAGGGCATGCCAATGCCATTAGGATTTCAGTTACGGAAAGTGACTGGAGTAGAAAAACAGCTGTCTCCCTGTGTTTCCCTAAGGGGGCCATTTGTGTCCATGCAATATGTCTATGTGAGGGTCCTGCAGCAACGCCAAGCTGGGATATATTTAGACATACTCCTTTAGCATATAGAGTTGCGTGAAGTGCAGGTAAGAATGGTTATCTGCCATCACAGAGACCCAGACTGACAATATCTGTCGGGCAGATTCCCTAGTAGAAAGTTTCTGTACACAGCTGGCAGCTGTGACCTAACACGTATAGCTCCAAGGGTCTCAAACGGAACCCAAAGAAATAGATATCAATCCTAGAGTCTGCTTTGCTTGGCTGGGAGAAGATGCAAACTCTCACAATTCCACAGAAATACTCATACGGACCAAGGACACCATCCATCCCATAGTATCCAACAATGCACACACAGTTACTCTTATCACAGCAATGGCAGAAGGATGAAATGGGCAATTGAATCATTGGTTGTATAAAACTAGAGGGCCTGGAGGGCTGGCTTTCACGCTTCTTCAAATGGGTGTTCACGGGCACACGGATGTCTCCATTACACTTTCCTCTGATCCCAGTAATCTAGTAATGAAGAAGTGGGAAGAGATTCTGGTGGAGAAGTATGCTAATATCATGGTACTATTGCTCCTGTCTTCCCGGTGATGGTGGCCTTAGGACCCAGACTCCAAGGGCATGTGCTGAAATCAGGGATAACTTTAATCAAGAAACTGTTTTCAAACCATTTGGTTTTTTTTTGTTTGTTTGGTTGGTTGGTTGGTTTTTTTTTTTTGTTTTGAACTCAATGTTATTCACACTCTGTCACCTTTAGATATCTTTCAAATTTTTGGAAAAAAAAATTACCAAATGTTATAAGCATAGTTGAGCATATAGCACTTAAATTTAACCTTTTATAGGATTATTAGGGAAAAAAAATCCCATCTCAATTTATAATTTAAAAAACATGAAATATATTTCTACTGACTTGTCAGGGTGCATAGTTTATTGACCCCCATGGCCGCCAATATGAAGTAATACACACATTTTCCTTACCTTCCAGTCTTCGATGTTTCTGAGCCAGGATTTCCTTCTTAGTTAAAATAATCCCTTCCCTTCTCTATGCTTACTGCATGTTCTTGAGGAAGACTGACCTGAAGGTCTTGGATACTGTATTTTGTAGGTGGAATTTGCTTAATGATTGACCAAGAGATATTTGACAAATCCACTCAGAACAGGTGGGGGTAATTCATAGTACTCATTCTGGAAAGAGGACGTGAATTGTAGAAGCATATATGGGGAAAGTATGCAACAAGGTCATGTCAACATGGCAGGCTAATGTTTTCTTTTGAGGAAGCCCAATTATTATGCTGTTTGACAGAGTCTGCTGTTTAGAACTGGACTTTCACGGCTCATCCTAAGTGGTTGAGACTTGGCATAAACTCTCCGTTTCTTACTGATTGTCCTTGAATCTGGATTTCCCTACGGGGATCAGCAGGAGTGTCAGAAAACGAAACAAAACGAATCAAAACAAAAATACAGCTTAAAAAGTAGCTATCCCAATCCCCTTCTTATTTGAACCGTCATCTAACTGTGAGGTTAGCCCCACTGAAACTGACTGCATGTACAGTGTCATGGTGCTTAGGGCAACTGCCAATGATTTCAAAACATAGAGGGCTTAAGACAAATGGAGTTTAGACTTGAAAACTGTTTTTTTGGTTTTGTTTTGTTTTGTTTTTGTTTTCTTTTAAGTGACTTTGTTTCTATCATGCTTCCTGGAATTTCTCAGATCCATTTCACAATCATGTGATGGCCATCACATTGATCCCTGAAGAAAGACAATCATTTTAGTTCTTTAGAGGGACACTGTCCTTGTCACATGAAGTTGAGGTCAGTTTGTAAGCTTCCATTGCTCTTCACTTTACCATTGACTTTGATATCTCTCCTTTCAGGTGCTGGGATTACAGGCACACACTAGCATGCTCACCTTCTCTTTAGATTTAAAAGACCATTGGTTTACTACAGTTATTGTTATTTTTATTTGTTGTTGTTGTTGTTTAATGTTATTGAGATTGAACCTAGGAGCGTGCTCAGCAAGCACCTTATTACTGAATCCTATTCAGGTCTTGTTTATTTTTTCAGTTGATACCAGATGTCACAAAACTGTCCTGGCTGGCTTCGAACTTGGTCTTGCTCCACCTCTTTCCTCAGCCTCCTCAGTATCTATGATTACAGCTGTCTAATATTTATTTATTTATTTATTTATTTATTTTCTTTTGCTTTTGTTTGAGACAGAGTGTCATGAAGTCTATGGTGGCCTTGAACTCACTATTTAACAGAAGATGTGTTTGAACTTTTGATTCTCCTGTCTCCATCTCCTAATTGTTGGGATTGTTGGTATCTGCCATTATAATTGGCTTCTCTTTCTGATATGTGTGTGTGTGTATGTATGCATGCATGCATGTATGTATGTATGTATGTATGTATGTATGTATGTATTTATATCAGGATTCTCTGTATAGCCTTGGCTGTCCTGGACTTGCTTTGTAGACCAGGCTGTCCTTGAACTCACAGAGATCTGCCTTCCTCTGCCTCCTGAGTATTGGGATGACAGGTGTATGCCACCTTGCCCATCTCTATTTCTGATTTTTTAAAGTATAATTGGCAAAGCCATTCATAAGAGCCTGGCACACACCTGTCATCCCAGTATTTAGGAGGCTGAGGCAGGATTGTTGTTGAATCAGCCTGAGAAACACAGTGAATTCCATACCAGCCTGGGCCTCACAGTGAGACTCTGAAAAAAACTCCTCAATAAATAGTTCAATTAAGTAGAAGTAAGTTAGGGATGGTGTCTCAAGACCTTAATCTCAGCACTCAGACAGAGAACTGCCAAGTCCCGAACCAGCCTGGGTCATGTGTCACATGTAGTCTGCAATCCCTGTTGCTTGGGAGGCTCAGGTAAGAAGACTGCAAACCCAAAGCCATCCTGAGGTATGGGAGAGTTCAAGTCCAGCCTGGGAAAGTCAACGGGATACCATCTCAAAAGAAAGATTAAAATGAGGCCTGGGGTTATAGCTTGGTGACATGAAAAACCATGGTCTGGCCTATAAGTCATGAGGCCCCAGGGTCACTCTTTAGTATAGATTTACATGTAAACATGTAAATATGTAAACAAATGAGCCAACCTCATTTCTTAAACATCACAGAAGGAAGCCCAACAACCAGCTAATGAAATATTGTTACATCTGATTTAGATTTCATTTTGCAAAAGTGCCTTACATTTTGCAAAAGTACTTTTCTACTGCTGTGATAAAACACCATGAGCAGGACAACTTACAAAAGAAAGCATCTAATGTTACTCATGGTTTCAGATGACCAGAGTCCATGATGGCAGGAAGAGCTGAGGGCTCAAATCTTGACCTGTAACCACAAGGCAGAGAGAGCTAACAGACACTGGGAAGAGTCTTTTTAACCACTCTCCTTCCATCTGGGGTTGGAACTTGGGTTGTCAGTGTTGGTGGTGGGTGCCTTTACCCACTGAGCCATCTCTCTGGCCCCAGCAATGTGATTTACATGCACGATGGATATTTCCAGCCATAATGCAGAATAAAGTTATGTTATTTGACAGAAAGTGGATGAATGTGAAGATGATCATTGTAAATGAATCAAGTCAATCTCAGTAATACATGTCACATATTTTGTCTCATTTATGGATCCTAGACATTATAGATGCTTTGTAATGAAATTTAAAAACTCAGTGATGGGGCTCGAGAGATGGCTCAGAGGTTAAGAGCAATGACTGCTCTTCCAGAGGTCCTGAGTTCCCGGAAACCACATGGTGGCTCACAACCATCTATAATGAGATCTGGTACCCTCTTGCAGTCATAACATTGTATACATAATAAATAAATCTTAAAAAACCTCTCAGTGATGTTATGTAAATATGTTTTTGTTGTAATTCCAAGGGTGGGATGTGGGAATATTTTTAGTTTATTCACAGCTGGTAACAGCTTCGTGATCTTTGTTGCTGGAAACTGCTTCATATGGGGGATAGTTTTTACCAGCTGGAAAACATCCTTGTGCAGACTCTGAGAGGGTATAAATAGGAGCTGAGCAAGACAGAGCAGGGGGGAGGGGGAGGGCAGGAGGAGGGAGAGGGTTTAGAGAGTGAGGGAGAGGGAAAGGGAGAGACAGGGAGAGAGCGAGAAGGAGGGAGAGAAAGGATACCTTCTAGAGAGAAACACTCCATCAAATGCTTTGAGGAGGCTGATTCATTCCACTGCTGCTGTTTGCTGTTTGGCTAGACTGCTGGGACTGCTGGAATCCTGATGAAGAGTAGAATTACTCCGAGGAACTAAGTCTAAAGAGGTCTACATTCCCTATCCTTACTAACATCTATTTCGTGAGGGCCTGGATTTCAGCAGGGGCCTGGAGTTTGGCTTCTGGGCAGAGAACAAAAATTCCATTTCTCTCAGGGCAGCTAAGTACTAGGTGGGGTGTGGAAAAGGTTTTCCATAGAGTGTTACAGTCTAGCTCTTTTAAAATGAGATCACAGGTGACAGTGGAAAGTTGGGCATTCCAAAGCCTATGTGATACCAAAGTGTTACTACTTTTGTTTAAGCTGCTGTGCTGAGCTCGGCAGAGGTGCAGGCAAAGGGCCATGCCTGCTCAGCTTACAGCCAAGACACAGGCCTGAGGAGGCCCAGGCCCAGTGGTCTGGAGGGCAAGCCTAGTGAGATGTGGCCCACAGGTGATAAGTGAAGACTTTTAGCTGGCCATGATGGAAAGCTGATGGTATCACATAGCATGCAACCCTAGGACATTTATTTGAAATCAGGAATTTAAAAACCTTGGGCAGTGGGAGGGATTTCGTGGGTGAATGTGGGTGATTAGCTGGGGTCAGGAGTTAGAGATATTTTATTTACATGTAGTGGTACAGTGCCTCATTTTCCATTCAGTAACATGATCCTATCACAAGAAGGAGAACATAGTATCTAATTTTCCTAAGGTTGAGGGGAAAATCTCCAAGTATAGTTGAAGGTCATTGCTGAAGACTAAGATTTCTAGGAATTCCCAGATGCTTTCTAGAGCAGTTTTCTTATCAGGAAAGAGTCTGGCCTGTAATCTTCCCTGAGGGCTGTGTGATGTTCCTTACAGGACTTGGGGTTACCCAGATGGGGGGTGGAGATTAGGGCTTTGCTGAGAAGAGGGACATCACCTTAATAGACCAAGCACAAATAAGTGGCTATCCAGAGACTTCAACCTTATCCATAAGAGCCCCATAACCTTTTTTTTTCCTCCTACCTAAGTTCAGGGCTTTGAAGGGAGGTAGAGGCATTAGGAACCCAGAATAAAGTAGGTTTTTAAAAAAATCAAAGCCTACAATGCCTAATGTCATATATGTACTAATGACAGGAAAGTAGAAGCAAAACTGTCTGGGGAGCAAGTAAGATTAATGGAGGGGGGTGAAAAGGAGAGGGACAGGGGGTCTGCAGAGAATAGACTTAAAATACATTATACATGCATGAGAATGGCCTTCTTTAATCCTGTATAATAAAAAAGAACAAATAAAGGGAGAAAATAGAAAAAGACATATTAAATGAAAAAACCATCCAACCAAGCTACAAACATAAATATATATCCACCTTATAAAAACATCTTTGCTCCATAGAGGGTAGCTCCAGCAATCTTTGGGAGTAGGAGACATGCCTCAGAATATTTTTTCATTTGTATTTCAGAGACTTGATTCCCACTCCCTCACCCAGGGTTACATTGCATGTCAGTGATCCCAGAACCTGAGAGGTGGAGGGTGGAGAGCCAGAAGTTCATGAATTTCCCCAGATTTAAGACCAGCCTGCTCCATATAACAATCACCAGTTCAGCACCTCCAAGTGAGGCATTTCTCCCCTCCACTTCTTAAAAAAAAAAAAAAATACCGTGTTGACAATAAAAAAAAAAACTCTGTAATTTTAGGCATTTATCCATTGAGTCAATCATATTGATCAACACAGTCTGCGTTCTCCTTGAACTTAAAATCCACTCACATATGAGGTGAGATAAAGTTAGCAGGTAAGCAGGGAGTAAATATCAACTTTCTAGTTTCAAACATTTTGAAGGAATGAAAGCAAGATAAAGGATAAGCCTGACCAGAGTACGACTTTAGGACATTAGATTAGTGTGCTTAAGAAATGTCAAGAACCAGCAGGAGGGCATACAGACAGTAAAAAACAAGGTCAAAGGTCAGAAGGAGGGCTCGAAGTTAGCTTCAGTGGAACCACTTGAAAGTCAGAGTATCTGTCTGTCTATCTATCTATCTATCTATCTATCTATCTATCTATCTATCTATCTATCTATCATCAATATATTTATCCACCCCATGGTTTTCTACTCTAGCCTCCCCCTCCTGAGTGTTAGGACCTCAGTGATGCACCGTTGCCCCCAGCCCTGTTTGTATTGTTCTGAAGGTCATGAAAGATTGCTGATTATAGTTCTGCAAAGTACATAAAATGTCAGTTTTTATAAAAGAGGATAGGGTGCTCAAACAGCATTCAGCTGCTTGATTATATAATCAGGTTAAGTAACACGTTCTTTCCAATTAATGGAAGAAAGCTTGTCCTTGGGAAAATTGAGGGAACAGCTGGGCTGGGTGTAGCACACCTGTAATTCCAGTACCAGAAAACTGAGGCAGAAGTTTCATGAGTTTGAGATCAGCCTAGGTTACATTATGAGGGCCTGTAGGAGAAACAAACAAATGAACAAACAAACAACAAGCAAACAAACACATCTTGAGTGAATTGATGGGTGTTTTCTCTTGCCAGACATTATGTAAGTTTTAAAAAAATTCATTGATGTAAGAGAAGTTTTTCTGTTTTTAAAGTTTTTATTAAGAAATGTACATACATTGAGTTCCTGTTAGAAATAGTCCCTGTTCCCCTCACTTTGGGAAACCAATTGGTTACTGAGCTACCACAGGCTACATCTGAGTGGAGGTTCTAGGTTATATCCATACATGGTCCTTGGTTGAATGTCAGCCTCAGAAAAGACCCTGTGCCCAGATATATTTGGTCCTTGTGGAGCTCCTATCCTTTCCCCATCAGACTAACTCCCCTTCTTTCTTATGATTCCCTGTACTCTGCCAAAGGTTTGGTCATGAGTCTTTGCTTTGAAAACACTGCTAGTTAGAGTCTTTCAGATGCGCTATTTCTAACAGGAACTCAATGGCTGGCTCTTTAACCTCCCCACCCCCGAAGGGAGGAGCAGTCCTGTTAGGCCACAGAGGAGGGCTTTGCAGCCAGTCCTGAAGATACCTGATAAAACAGGATCAGATGAATGGGGAGGAGGTCCCCCATCAGTGGACATGAGGGAGGGAGGGAGGGACTGGGAGGGAATGAGGGATCGGGACACGGCTGGGATACAGAGTTAATAAAATGTAGCTGATAAAAAAATAAATAAATAAAAATAAAAAAAATAAAATAAAATAAAGAAATGTATATACAATATATTTTAATTACATACTTTCCTCTCCCCTAACTCTTCAGTCTTTCTTTCCACCTTCCTACTCACTCAAATTCATGCTTTTTTTTTCTCAAAAAAGGAAAATAACAGAAAAAAAGTGAAAAAATAAACGAAGAATAAAAACAAAATCAAGAAGACAAAAAAATTCCCAATATAAAGCAAAACAAAGGTGTGTGTGCATGCACACACACACACACAAGCCATGAAGGGAGAATCAGTTTTTTATTAATTAGAATTTAGTAGTGGCCATGCTTGGATTCTTGGCATGCTGTGCCAAGCATGTGCTATCCCCATGACCCTTGCTGCTGACCACACTGCCCCTTGCTCTGTGACATTTTTCCCCCCAAGAAAGGGTTTCTCTGTGTAACCCTGGCTGTCCTGGAACTCACTCTTGAAGACTAGGCTGGCCTTAAACTCAGAGATCCACTGGCCTCTGCCTCCTAATTTGGGATTAAAGGCATGTGCCACCACCACCCGGTGGTCTGTGACATCCTATTATTAGACATTTGTGATATTTACACAAATTTTTACTATTTTGTGTTTGAGACAGGATCAATATAGATATATAGATAGAGAAAGAGATAGAGATAGAGGAGATAGAGCTAGATCTTGGGCTGCTTGAGAATTCCTATGTGTCCTAGGCCACTTTCAAACTCCTTGTCTTCCTGCCCAGCCTCCTAGAGCTAAGGTTTCAGGCATGTGCTTCTTTGTCCAGTTTCTTCATTCCATCTGCATCTCTATCTGTCTCACTTGTCTGCTTGCCTCCTTCACCTCCCTGTCCTCCTCTCTACTCTTCTTCCACATTCCTCTTTAATTAAAGACAGGGTCTTGTTGATCTCAGTGGTGCACACCTTTAATCCTGGCACTCAGGGGGCAAGAGGAAGGTGAATCTCTGAGTTTGAGGCAAGCCTGGTCTACACAGAGGATTCTAACCAACCAGGGTTACATGTGAGACTCTGCCTCCTACCCCCAAGGATCTCCTGATGCTCAGACTGAACTCCAAGTCACTATGTAGCTGAAGATGACCTTGACATGAAACACTGTGTCTGATATCCCTCCTTCCTTCCCTCCGTCCCTTTTCCTTTTCATTTCTTTTTCTGTGGTGCTGAAAATCAAAGCCTGGGTTTTATGTGTGCTAGGTAGAGCTATACCAAAGAGCCACAGCCTAGCCCTAAATACCATTCCCCATTTAAATATTTTTATTTCCTTTTCACTACAAGGAGCTGAACCAAGGGCTTCACAAATTTAGGAAAACAGTCTACCAGTGAACTACACCCTTGGATTGAGTAAAGAAATTAAAAACACTCCTTTTCAAGCAGGATCTCACTAAGGTAAGCACGCTGGCCCCAAACTTGAGGTTCTCTTTCATCAGCCTCCAGAGCAGCTGGGATTATGGCCTGCCCCACACACCTACCTGTTCTCCATCCCTGGAAAGCCAGCGCTAGGACATGAGTCAGATTTGCTCTAGACAAAATGAAGAAACTTTACCTTCCACTAACCTTTAATCTTCCCATCCATTCCTCATTTCTAGAAACTGGGCTCCAACCTGTGTCTACAGACCTCAGGCTTTCTAGCATTAAAGCACAGATCCAGCTAGCTCATACTGGAGGTCTTCAATATATATGTTAAAATGTGCACAACTGGTATGGCATTTCATATGTACAGAAAGGGTCTGTCTTTTAACACTGGACAATTGTTTAATTCAATGAAGAGGGTTGAATCACAAAATGTCCAGAACAGACAATGAGTTAATCCATTTAGTGTTTTCCTTCTAGAATTTTGGCAGGGAATTTCTGGGAGATTTCCTAGGAAAGGCAAGATCAGGATGGACAGCTAGCTAGTCAAGAAAGACAGATCTCCTAGGAGAGAGACCTGAGAGGGCAATAGAGGAGAAAGTGACTGCCCCCTCCATCATCTGGTTATCTACTGCCGCATGACAAATCACCCTAAAATGTGCTGCTCTAGAACAAGCATTCTGTGCGCCCATGGTTCTTTTCATCAGGAGTCAGGTACAGTTTAGCTAAAGGGTTCTGCTTGCTTTGTCCCTGGCTGGTGTCATTTACTTGGTGGCGCTCAGAACTGAAGTTTCGAGACCCTTCAACACTGGAAGACCTGGTTTCCTTTGTGCCTTCTAGAGTGAACCTTTTAGCTGGCAGTGTACTTCCCAGAAAGAACATCCAGGCAAAGAAAACAAAAGATATGCACAGACCAGTCTAAATTTAAGAAAAGTAAAAACAGGCTCTATCTCTTGAAGAGGCATGTCATGATTAGAAAGACACTTTAATGTCACCACTCTTGCTGGTGGCCTTGTAGCTTTGTATCTTTGAAGTATGCCAACAGAAGGTAACAAGAGAGCAGGTTTGTGGGGAGGGGAGGTGTTTTCCAGTGTCCTCTAGGCCATAATCGTATGACAGTCACTGTTCATCTTGGCAGTGGTTGTCTCAAATCATGATGAAGATACAAAAGGGATTCGTTAAATAAAAACAACAGAACTTTGTTTTGGACTAAGTTTCTGGAAACCAAACTGGTGTCATTGACGCTGATGTTCCTGTCAGGGAACCTGCTGTACTGTTCATCTGACTGGAGAGAACAGGATTAGGGAGGCCGCAGCCACATTTCCTAAGGAAATCAGCTTCAGCTGGAGTGTAATGAAGCCCCTCTTCCTTAAAAACAATCAGAAAATTAAAACAAACAAATTGCAGAACAACCATTGAGCCTAGAATAAACTGATGTTAACTAATCTATACTATTTTTATTAGTACATTTGTTGTACATTTCTTCTTTTAGGAAAGTAACTTTGAGATGAACAATCAACTTAATTTTTTTATATGATTTATCATCTATGTATCTATTTCTGTATCTCTCCATCAATCTACCTTTCATCTATCTATCTATCTATCTATCATCAGTCTATTTATCATCTATCCATTAATCATCTATATACATCCACCTATATCTTCTATCTATCAATCAATCATCTATCTATTGTCTAGCTGTATACATGGTATTTATGTGTGCTTGTGCATTTTCCACATTTTACCAGCATTCTCCTTTGGAAGTCAGAGGACAATAGCAGCCCCTGGATTTCTCCTTTGACCATTCGGCTTCTGGGCTTGAACTCAGGTTGTCACAGTTGACAGCAAGCACCCTTGTCTACTGAGCCATCTTGCCATCCTACTTTTTGTTCTTTTTTTTTTTCTTTGTTCAGCCTTTTGTGTCTGTAATTACCAATTCCTTGCTTAGCCCACGAGAGCATTCATTTCTATTTTCTGAAAAAAGTGATTAGAGAGTTATAAATAAATTAAATTGTGACTTAACTCTTTGACAGAGATAAATAGGGCTTTTAACTTTCTTTAAGGTTTTGCTAGTGAGATGGCTCAGCTTGCTGTGTGAACCTGCCCAACGGAGTGCAATCCTGGAAGCATGGTGGAAGGAGAGAACTGATTCCTCAAGGTTATCCTCTGACCGCCTCACAAACACCGTGGCTTTCATGTGCCTGAATGCACGCACATGAATGTACATCAAGCCCACATTACAATCCCCCCCTCCAAAAAAAAACCCATACAAAACAGAAAGGAGGTAATTGTGAAAGTTAATTTATTTAATTTTTTGTTTTACATGGATGGGTATTCTGCCTGCATGTATGTTTGTTCACCACACACACACACACACACACACACTCCTGGTACCCGAAGATGCCAGAAGAAGGTGTTAGATCCTTGGGTGTTAGAGTTACTGATGACTGTGAACCACCATGTGGTTGCTGGGAATTGAACCTGGGCCTTCTGAAAGAGCATCCAGTGCTTGTAACCTCTGAACCATCTCTCCAGCCTGTGAAGTGGCTCATGAGCTGGAGATGTGGCTCTTGGGTAAAGACCTTTCCTAGCGCACACCAGGATAAGTTCTATCCTCCATATCAACAGCCAAATAAGCAACTATTTAAACAATACCTCAGATCTATACAGCAGAAAAAGTAAAAGACATTCGGGTCTGTTCCTGCATTGATGATATTAAACAAAATAGAAGAGACATCTGTTCAAGAAGGTATATTCCGAAAGTCACTTTACTGAGTTCAATTAATCAATTCAGACCTCTCAGAAATGAAAAGGTTTGTCTAGAAAGGGACTATTTTTTTTTTTTTTTACATTTCAAAAGCTAGAACTCTACACAGAATGCCCATAACACATATCCTGGGTGCTTGGCAGAAAGGCATGGGGTTGGTCAGGGGTAAAAAATTAAAAAGAGCGGCTCATGCAATGATGGGAGAGGGGTGACCCAGATAAGAGAAAGACCCTTGGTAAATGGTGAGAAATAAAACCCAGGGCATACTGGGATGTAGCTAGTGGGAAAGACTTGCCAAGCTTGCAGAGGGCCCTGTGTCTCATCCTCAGCATGAGAGAGAGAGAGAGAGAGAGAGAGAGAGAGAGAGAGAGAAAGAGAGAGAGTTCATGTTTTCTAACAGTGACTGCCAATCTCTTCTTTCAGTTAGTGAAGTGTTGAGAGTTCAAGACCTTTGCTTTTCGTGATGAAACCAATGAAAACCAAAATAATACTTGCTGGAATGATGTTTTTAAAGATTTGGAAGCGTATCAAGAACTGTACTTTTCTTGGGAAGCAGAGACAGACAGATCTCTGTGAGTTCAAGGCCAGCCTAGTCTACAGAGTGATTTCCAGGATAGTCAGGGCTACACAGAAAAACTCTGCCTTGAAAAACCAACCAAACAAAACAACAGCAACAAAACTTGTGCCTTGCTATGTTCCAGCTTTGTAGTGGTTACTAGGTGTCTAATTAGACAACTAATTAGATTTACTCATTTGTGCATTTCTTTTTTTTTCTGTTTTAAAATTTATTATAATTTATTCACTTTGTATCCCAGCTGTAGCTCCCTCCCTCCTTCCCTCCCAATGCTGCCCTCTCTTTTTCTCCTCTCATGCCCCTCCCCCAGTCCACTGATAGGAGAGGTCCTCTTCCCCTTCTCTCTGACCCTAGCCTATCAGGTCTCATCAGGATTGGCTGCATTGTCTTCCTCTGAGGCCTGGTAGGGCTGCTTACCCCTCAGGGGCAGGTGACCAAAGAGCCAGCCACTGTTCCCCTTACTAGGGTGCCCACTTGGACACTGAGCTTCCATGGGTTACATCTGTGCAGGGGTTCTAGATTATTTCCACGCATGGTCCTTGGTTGGAATATCAGTGTCAGAAAAGACCCCTGTGCCCAGTTTTGTTTTTTGTTTTTTTTTTTTTTTTGTTTTGTATTTTGGTTCTGTTGCTCTCCTTATGGAGCTCTTGTCCTCTCCAGGGCTTTACTCTCCCTTTCTTTAATAAGTTTCCCTCCACTCTTCCCAAAGTTTGGCTATGAGTCTCAGGATCTGCTTCAATATCCTGCTGGGTAGAGTCTTTCATAGGCCCTGTGTGGTGGTTCCTGTCCTGTTCCCTGTATTCTCCCTCTTCCAATGTCTGTCCTGTTTGCCTTTCTGAATGAGGATTGAACATCTTACTCAGGATCCTCCTTCTTGCTTAGCTTCTTTAGGTGTACAGATTTTAGTATGTTTATCCTATATTGTATGTCTAATATCCACTTATAAGTGAGTATATACCATGGGTGTCTTTCCGCTTCTGGGATACCTTACTCAGGATGATCTTTTCTAGTTCCCAACACTTGCCTGCAAATTTCATGATATCCTTGTTTTTAATTGCTGAATAATATTCCATTGTATAAATGTACCACAATTTTTGTATTGGTTCCTTAATTGAGGGACATCTGGGTTGTTTCCAGATTCTGGCTATGCTGAATAAAGCTGCAAATGTCCTTGTTGTATACTTGAGCATATTTTGTGTATATGCCTGTTTGAGCAAATGTCCTTGTTGTATATTTGAGCATATTTTGTATATATGCCTAGGAATGCTATAGCTGGATCTTGAGGAAACACTATTCCCAATTTTCTTCGAAAGTGCCAGATTGCTTTCCAAAGTGGTTGTACAAGTTTACATTCCTACCAGCAATGGAGGAAGGTTCCCCTTTCTCCACATCCTCTAAAGCATGTGCTGTCACTTGAGTTTTTTATCTTAGCCATTCTAATTGGTGTAAAGTGAAATCTCAGGGTCGTTTGCATTTCTTTTATGACTAAGGTCATTGAGCATTTCTTTAAATGTTTCTCTGTGCATTTCTTTTTTAAAGAGTTTTTTAAATTTATTTTATTTTGGGCTTATGAGTGTTTTGCCTGCATACATATCTGTGTGCACCATGTATGTGCTTGGTGCTTGCAGATTTCAGAAGAAGATATCAGATTCTCCTTAACTGGAGTTTTGAATGGTTGCAAGCCACAATGCTGTAATTCCGTGCTAGGAACTAAACTCAGGTACCTTGAAAGGGAAATATGTGTTTTTAACTGGTGAGTCTTCTCTCCAGCCATGAATCTCTTTTCTTACGTGACATGATGTATAAGCTACCTGAAAGCAAAAAATGGAACCTCCTGGATCTATACTGGATCTGACCTTAGGCTTGTTTATTACAAATACCTGTGGTTGCTTGGTGAGTAAAACTGCAGTGCCATCTGTATATCAGCCTTTCTTTATGAGTTTTTCCTGATTATTCCAAAGAGATTTTCTCACCCAATGTCTGGATCATGGTCAACATTCATTTCATCTTCCTAATCATGTCTACCTACATTAGAAAGTTAAGCCAACGCCCCTGAAAATTTTGGATTAATATTAATGATTGGATAATCAGCTTCTCTATAAAAGTAAAGAACAATAATTACTTGGAATGTCTGGAAGTCTCTCGGGGTCCCCCAAATTTGAATTTTGGAACTGGGGTTAGAGATGGTTGTGAACTGCCATGTAAATCCTGGGAACAGAATCTAGGTTCTCTGAAAAAGCAGCCAGTGCTATTAATCACCAAGCCATCTCTCCAATCCACAAATTTGAAATTTGGGAGAGTGGGTAAGAGATGTTAAGAAAGTGATATCTTTTTAATATTTTATTTTATTATTTTTATATGTATAGGTGTTTGTTTGCAGGTATGTATATGGACCACATCCATGCCTGGTTGGAAGAAAGCATCAAGTAACTGGAGTTACAGATGGTTGCAAACTGCCATCTGGGTGCTGAAAACAGAACCCTGGGCCTCTGCAAAAGCAGCTAGGGATTTTTCTTTTTTGAGACATGGTTTCCTCTGTGTAGCCTTGGCTGTCCTGGACTTGCTTTGTAGACCAGGCTGGCTCCTACCTCTGCCTCCCCAAGTGCTGGGATTACAGTAGTGTGCCACCATGCCCAGCTTGCAGCAAGGGCTTTTTACTACTGAGACTTTTCAAAAAGGTCCCATATTTAATCTTCAGCCTTGCTTCAATCCTATGTGATCTATGGGACTCACAATGTCACATATCTAGCTATAAGTTTGCATAGTTTTTCTGAAAAAATAATTCCCATAACCCTATAATCTAATATTGTTTAACATACTGTTTTATATCGTGATTAAACCAAGTATTGGGGGTGTTTTCAAGAAATGTTACCCACTGAATTTTCCAGTTATTATAGAAATAGTCTAACTAGAAAACCAAGCTACCGCCACTTGCCTTATAAAAGTGGTAGAATAAGATGACCAGGATATGGATATAGTTCAGTGTCTGTAGACATTGTGCATTGAGCATGCCCACATATGCAAAGGCCCTGAGCACCATCCTCACTACCAACATATAAATAATAGAAAAGAGCACCAGCAATGGTTCCCGATGGTTACCTATATGGCTGACTCGTCTAATCTTTATGCAAATACAAAGAATAGGCATGTTTCAAAGAGTAGGCATGCTTTTAGTATCCACTTTGCATATGGGGAGTAAGAGGTACAGAGAATTATTAAGAAATTCAACACAGGGCCCCCACAACTTAAAGATGCAAGAGATTTCACCTCAAATTTACATAATGCTTCAGCTCTCATTCTAGACCCCAAGGTAAATTGTGGGTCTTCTAAAACTAATCTTTTAAAAGGACAACTATAAATGGAAGCATTATAAAGACACAGACCAAAAATAACTGCTTGCATCAAATCGTCATAAGCAGTTTTTCGAATCTCAAAGCTATTATTGTCATTCCTTGAAAAGACGTTTCTGTACCAGATGAAACTGAGGACAAATTCAGTGTTAATATAATTTCATGTGGTTAATATGCAAGAGAGGTAAGAGAGAACTTGTGTTTGACACCTCAAAAGAGGTGTTCAACTTGTTAGACTTTGCTGCAGTGTCCTGTACTATTCACCAACAACTGCACTGGCTGTAAGAGCAAGTGGGCCACGGGCCAGCAGACTGCCTTCTCCAGTGCTTAACCTTCCCATAATAGAGTCCGAGTGAGTATTGCTGTGGCACACGTGGTGCTGTGCCAGTATTCTCTTTCTACACAGCATTGGGGTTTGAAGAGGATCTCATGGGTTTAGTATTGGTTTGCAGATGAGGAGGCATTTCCTTCTTGCAGAGCATTTTCTTCCTGTTGCAGTTTTCCCCGTTCTCCTTTCCTCTTGCTTCTTTCCTTGTTTGTTTGTTTTGTTTTTCTAGACTGGGTTTCTCTTGTAGACAAGGCAGGCCTCCAAATCACAGAGATCTGCCTGCCTCTGCCTCCCTGAGTGCTGGGATTACAGGCATGCACCACTGTGCCCTGTGCTTCTTTACTTTTTTTTTTTTTGCCACCTTATCACTTTCTCAGTGTAAATAATGAGTCATGCTCAAAGAATAAGAACATTGTTGTAACTTTTGAAATTACTTGCCAAATTGTCTACTCAAACCACTTTACCAGTTTCCAAAGAATTTAGTAATGGCTATCTGGAGCCTTACTATTTCTTTTTATAATTGTTAACAATCAGTCATTGTAAATTTAAAATTAATGTAATAGTAAATAATCTCCTATTAACAGACATTCTTTCCTCTGAGGCAAGACTTCTTTTAAGGTTTCCCTTTAATATATATACACGTGTGTATGTGTGTGTGTGTGATACTAAAGATGAGGGGGACTGTGTATGGAGGTGGAGATAAATTAAGGGAGAGAAAGGCGGGAACAAGAGGATAATGGGAGGGGTGAGAAACACAGATATGCTCTCTCATGGGAAGCTACCTTTCAACACACACACACACACACACACACACACACACACACACACACACACACGAAAGGCATGAAGGCAGAGAGAGGACTATTTGGGGTGAAGGAAAAGACAGTAGAGGGGGGAAGAGATGGCAGGGGAAGGTACAGAATTAACAGAAGCAAAAGCACTATGCAACACATGTGTGAAAATGTCACAGAGAAGCTAATTACCTTATGTGCTAACAGTCATAATAAAATGGTTTTACACCCTCTATGCTATTGGCGCAACATTCACACCCATGCTACTTTTCTTTTAGAGACAGACTACTCATCAGTTTATTTTCTACCATATCTGCCAAAGATACATGATGAAAATTGCTGTATCTGTCACATTGCCTCCTGTTTGCTTTTCCCCTCAAGAAATCACACAGGTGCCTCAATTGAGGAAAAGAAATTCCCCTGGGCTAGCTTATTATTAAAAAAACAATTTAAAAACTTTTCCTTTGTTTTTTTCTTTTTATAACCACAAGCTTAATTTGCATGTAGAGGTTCCTATTTTTGACTCTCAGTGTTACCCAATAGATACCACAATGTAACTGCTCCTGTCCACACTCACAGGAGAAAACCCCTGTGGTTCTGATTAGACAAAATAACACTAATCTACAAAGATCTTGTGTTCTTAGTTGCAGAATCCATCAATAGTTAGTATAATTTTTTTTTAAGTTTCTTTATCTGTTCAGGCGGTTGGCCTGCATATATGACTCTGTACCACATGTCTGTAAAGAACCCATGAAGTTGGAATTATGGATGGTTGAGAGCTGCCATGTGGATGCTAGGAATTGAACTTGGATCCTTTGCAAGAGCAGCAAATGGTCTTAATCACTGAGCATCTCTCCAGAAAAACCAGTGTATTCTTTTTTTTTGAAGTCAATTATGTATCCTTGAATTGTGAGGAAAATGCATTTTACTATATTCTTGGTTTAATAGTTACGGGATCTGATTAGTTCATTTGACACAAACCTTGGGCTTGAGATTTAAAGAAGTAAAATGATGCAGCTAGGGAGATGGTTAAGAGCATTCGTGTTCTTGCAGAGGACCCAGGTTCAGTTCTTAGGACCCACATGGGAGCTCACAACAATTTGCAACTCCAGGTTCTGAGGATCTGTGGTTCTGGCTTCTGTGGGCACCAGGCATGTGAGCTGCATGTAACATACATGCAGGCAAAATACCCATATATTTTTTAGAAAAAGCAAATAGAGTACAGTATATTTAAGTCAATACACATGAAGAAAATTTCTCTATGACACGCTGTCACAGTTACTTCAGGATAATGGACTCAAGGGTTGCCTCACTGGAGAGAAAATTTGAGCTTGGAGGGGCTGAGAGATGGGAAACTTACTCCCTCAGTTTTCATATGTAGAACATGAGAGTGTAAATCAGCTAAGGTCACAATAGCTAGTGATGTAGAAAATTCAAGTGACTCTACAACCTGCTTCTTAGCTCAGATTTAGTCTTTTGCTCTCCTTGAACTTTGAGTTAATATTTTCCTCAAAAGAAGAGTCAGACGTGTAAGAGAAGGCATGGCAAGGGTATTGAAAACGTGTGACAGCGATTAGGTAAGAGGGCCAGTTACAACCGCGGTGACAGCAGTAGCCTCTAGCTTATTTGAAGTGACAGTCATAGATAATATTTGGTACATTTTTGTATTCCCAGCTCTGAGGATGCTGAGGCAGGAATTGCTCTGGTTCAAGGCCAGAGTGCAGGACTTAGCAAAAACTCTGTGCATCTTCGGATTTTCCTGCGAAGGACAGACTTGCAACAGACCTGGTATTTACTGAGCATTGCTTTGTACCTGGGATGGCTCCAGTTACTTCATGTAATAAGCCAATTAATCTTTGCAGTACTACTGAGCAGGGCAGACTGGTCTCATTTTCCAAATAAAAACAAGGAAGCACAGGGTTATAATGACTTTTCTGTTTGTTTAATTGGTTAGCTTTTTTTTTTTTTATGGTGCTAATGTTCAAACTCAAGTCCTCACAATCTGACAGTGAGACACACCCCCTAAGTTTATTGAAAGTGTCAGAATGGCAGGAAAACTTAAAGTGATATGTTCCCAAGGTTAAAAATCAATCTCTTATAGACTTATCCATACGTTATATGTGTAGAGGATTTTCCTACATGTGTGTCTACATACCACCTACAAAGCTGGTGCCCACAGAGGTCAGAAGAGGGTGTCAGGGTCAGGTCCCCTGGAACTGGATCTACAGACAATTGAGAATTACTATGTTGGTGTTGGGAATTCAACCTGGGTCCCCTAGAAGAACAGCAAGCGTTCTTTACCTCTGAGCCATCTCTGCAGTCTTTATGCATCTCTTGATCTTAAGACTATCAAACACAGACAGAAGATTTTCAGGAAGATGGAAAATGAGGCAGAGATAGGTTTCAATGGTTTCTTTATTGGTACCTGGTCACTGAAAAGAGTAGCCACCTCAGCTGAATTGTGCCTCAAATTGGAAATTTCTCATTGTCACTCAGGTGTTGTGTCCTAGGAGAGTGGCAAATCTAGTGAGTCCAGCTCCTGACATTTCAGTTGGTCCGTATTGCTTCCTCCTGGCAATGTGGACTTTCAATATGGCTTTCTGTAGGTTAAATCATCCACAATAAAGAATTGGTGTTCTGTGCAGGGAACGCCACATGTATCTGCTAGAGAACAGGTATTTCTAGGCAACATTCTCCCTTACCAATAGAAAACAATTTTACATTAAACCCTACATACCTTATCAATGATGAATTTAGTCTGGTTTTCATTAAAGTGAAACAATGTCTATGTAACTATTGCTTTAAAGTAATTTAAAAGGTCATGAAAAATAGACACAAATATAGTCCATAACCAAGTGGATAATAGAAAATTGAATTTTTGGCCAAAAGTATGAGCTAAGTTACCAATCAGACTTGGCCTAACAATGGGATAAAATTTAGCTAACGTTCAAAGGCCACAGTACCTCAGACACTTATGTCTGTTCTTAGAAAGATTTTCCACAGCACAAGTTGATTAGAATTTCTTACCACCTAGATCTTCCCATCGACCCAGTAAAGATGTATGTTCCATGCTCCAAAGGGCTGGACCTGCACATGTGACTACAGGGGTAATTTGGGCTGATTTGGTGGGCCAAGAGAAAATAATAGTTCCCATGGCTCTGGATGCTTCTGATGTGAGGATGCAGGGGACAGATTGGTACTGGCTGTGCTTGAGGCTGAGTTTGTGAAGCAGAACTGAAAAAAACGAAAGGCCTGGAAGGATCAAAGCACAAGAAGGGGTGTCAGAAGATGGCAGAGACACAGAAGGGCTATTTGTGAAGCTAGATGGCAACATGGCATGAGGTCACTGTGCTCTAACTTTAGAATGTTGTCAGTGCCTCCAAAGAAACTTGATGCCTGCTGGCCAGGGTGTCTGCCCTGCTCCCTCACATGCCCATGTTCCTTGACAAGCAGTCTTCAGCTCTTTCCCTGTGCATCAGACCAGGGTGGGCACACCAGCACATTGTAGCAGCCCAGTAAAGTAATATTTCATTTTTCTTATTCACTACTTGTACCCAGCATATGTTTTCAAGGCTCACACAGTTTGTGGTATATATTTACAATCTTTTTCTTGTTTTCCTGTTTTTTTTTGTTTGTTTGTTTTTATTGTTGTTATTATTTCTTTGTCTCTTTTAACAGGGTCTCAGGTAGCCCAGGATGACCTTGAACTACTGGCTTTCTTTACAGGCATACAACAGCAGGTCCATCTAGTTCCTTTTTACTGGTAAGTATTCTCTTATATGGATATATACTATGTTTCATATCCATTAATTGATAGGCATTGGAGTTGTTTCCACTTTGATCCATAGGAATGAAACTATTGTGAGCACGGATGTACCCATTTCTGTGTGTCACTCTTTGTGAGTACACAGGAGTTTCTGAGTCATCCAGTGATCCCATTTTCACACTGGACAATCAACTATCTTACTGTTTTCTAAAGTGGTAGAGTTCATGGAAGTTGTCTGCTTTACCGTTACACATTTGTTCATGGTAGTGCCTTCAGGTGCTTTTTATTTCTCAAAGGTTTGTAGTTACAATCTCTCATTCCCCATCTTAGTAATTCCTTTTTTTTTAAGTAAAAATTTTTCTAGTTATACTGATATTTTTATATACTGTTTTTCTAGTCTGTTAAGTTTATTTATATTTAGTTTTGGATTTAATTTGCTGTTCTGTTTTCCAGTTTTCTTTTCTCCCCTTCTCCTGCTCCTCCTCTGTCTTTCAAATTTCCTGTAGTCCAGGCTGACCTCAAACTCAGTACGCAGCTCAGGATGATCTAGAATGCCCGATTCTCTTACTTCTATCTCCAAGGACTGGGATTAAAGCTGTACACTACCACACCTATCATTTTTTTTTCTTCTAGTTTCTCTCTCTCTCTCAAAATAATAATAAAAAATGCTCAAGGAACTTGAGGGAAAAGGGCAAAAAGATAACAAGAGCCATAAGAACAGGAAGTCTGCTATGAAATCAAGTCTTCTGGAGATGACAGGGAAGGTGCTTATACCTCAGCAATACACCTGCCTAAACAGGACCTGAACAAGGACAACACCAGTGAACAAGCTATTGCGAAAGGGGGAAAATCTTATGAGGCCCTCATGACACAAAGACTATAGGCAACTGAGGGCTGCTGAGAGAGAGAGAGAATTAGTTGCCCCCAGGGATGGGCCCCTATTTTGTTAGCCAGTTCTAAGTGGCCATCCCCCAAATTATTCATATATGTACAAGCAACACTAATGGATTCCCAAGGTTTTATATATATATATGTGTGTGTGTGTGTATGTGTGTCTATGCGTTTATACATATATGTATAATAACAACAAAGAAATAAGCAAAGACAGACATGGTGGTGCACACCTGTAATCCCAGCACTAAGGGAGGCAGAGGCAGAGACAGGCATTCTTTGTGAGTTAGAGGCCAGCCTGGTCTACAAAGCAAGTCAAGGATAGCCAAGGCTACACAGAGAAACCCTGTCTCAAAAACCAAAAAAAAAAAAAAAAAGCAAGCAAGCAAGAAAGAAAAAAATTTGAAAGGGAGCAAGGAAGCAAGGAAGGCATTTATGGAAAGGAGAAGGAGAAGAAAAGTGAAGGAGAGGATGATGTAATTATATTTTAATTAAAAAATTTAAAAATACAATAAAAGATCTGATTTAAAATTTTTTTGGAGACAGTGTACATCAGTGGCTAGCCTGGACTAGCTATACAAACCAGGCTACCTCAAACTCACAGAGACCCCACCTGCTCTGTTTCCCAAATGCTGGGATTAAAGGCATGTTCCACTACACCCAGTTTTATTACAGTAATTAAGAAAAGTATATGTGAGTGTGTTTGTGTGTTTATGTGTGTGTGTGTGTGTGTTTTCTGAATGTGACTTCATTGCCTAATGAGGCCAAATAGGCCTTGGATGCCCTGGAGTTGGAGGTACAGGCAGCTGGGAGCCACCTGATGTACATGCTGAGAATCAAGCGAGGGTCCTCTAGAGGAGCAGTTCACGATTTTAACTACTAAACACTTCTCCAGCCTCCTTTGCTAACTCAGGCAGAAGTTTAGTTCACTGAATTGATATTTGAGATCTTTTTCCTCTTCAGACACTGTGCATTTATGAGAACTCTGTGAGTTGCCTCACAGAAGGTAAAACAGTGAGTCAAATAATAGAGAAGCTAACTCAGGCACACTTCCACTGAAGAAGTCTTACAGAGGTTGTTAACTATAGGATTACCCTAGTGTAGAGTTAAGGGATGGTTAACAATTGTTTTTCGTTACTAGTTGAAGGTTAGTCTTGGGAGGTGTTAACTACCTGGCTATTCTGGCTTTCTCTGCAATCCGGGAGCCAGAATTAGAAGTCAGGACTCCCACGGCTGGAGCAGTGATTCAGTGGTTAAGATTAGTGGCTGCTCTACCCGAAGACTGGGTTCTAGTCCAAGTATCCACACGGTGGCTCACAGGGGTATGAAACTCCAGTTCTGTGGGACCCAATGCCCTCTTCTTACCTCTGTGGGCACCACGCACGTGTGAGGTAGGTATACACACATGCGGGCAAAACACACATGCCCATGAAGTAAAAATAAATCAATAAATCTTAAGAAAAATATGAACCTTAAGAAAACAAAAATAGGGATCCCTCAGAAAGGTCTTGTGCACTGGCTGAGAGCATCTGCGGCCGCAGTCAAGTGTCCTGTTTTCTTAGGAGCAAGTGTATAAGGCACAGTGGTTTGTTGCTCATTTTTCAGTGCATGGGGGCGTGTCTCAGCATTTGTCAGCTCATTGCTTCTTTAATAATCCCTAAAGGAGGAGCTGGGGCAATGGCTCAGTGAGGGAAGCGACTGTCACATAAGCACAGGGAGCAGAGTTGGGTTCCTTAACAGCCACAGACAGACTGAGTGTGGTAGCTAGTCTGTGGCTCTAGCACTGGATGGCCATGTGGGGAGGGGGAGACAGGAGGATTCTGGGGACTTGCTGGTCAGCTAATCTTACTTCAGGCTCAGTGAAGAAGACCTGTCTCAAAAAGAAAGAAAGAAAGGAAAGGAAGGAAGGAAGGAAGGAAGGAAGGAAGGAAGGAAGGAAGAAAGAAAGAAAGAAAGAAAGAAAGAAAGAAAGAAAGAAAGAAAGAAAGAAAGAAAGAAAGAAAGAAAATGGTGGAGAGTGTAAAGAGATATCTAAGTTTGACCTTGGGCCTCCACACACAGATGCACAACTGAGTGTATGCACACACATACCACAGTTATGCTTGTATACACACACACACACACACACACACACACACACACACACACACACACATGGGCTGTGGATGTTGCCCAGCTTGTACAGTGCTTGCTTAGCTTGTATCACATCCTGGGTTTGATCTCCAGTAGGTCATAGGTGAAGGCCAAGGATCTGAAGTTCAAGCTTGTTCTCAGTTGCATACTGAGTTGAAGCCAGCCTGGGCAACATGAAACCATGTATCAAGCAAAATAAAACAAACAAAGGTCTTTAAATATGTAGCAGGCCCCAAGCCTCTGTAGGTATTTTAATCTCTGATTTACTGAACAGGTGGTCTTATTATGACAACTTAATTACTGAGCACTCCCTGTTGACTCAAAGTTCATCAATGTAGTAGACTAGTATAATGTTGACAGAGAGCAAAAGAATTGGTCAGCCTTGGGCCAAGGCAGGAAATGTACACTGTTGCTCTTTCCATACAAATGGAATTGCTTTGAATGTTTTACTACATATTACTATTAATTACTATTGAAGCAAGGTCCCATTACATAGTCTTGGCAGCCTGAAGCTCACTATGTAGATCAGGCTGGCCTTGAACTCATAGAAACCTACCTGCCTCTGCCTCTTGAGTGCTGGGATTCAAGTCAGGTGCCAGCAGGCCCAAAGTTTGAATGTCTTTATAGATGAGAATCCAAGGGAGAAGTTCTTAGCACATTTATAGCTACATGCATGTGCCATTTTATCCGGGGGTGTGACTGGTTCCTGTAAATATGTGCACCTGATACAGACATGCAGTTAAGAGGCATTTGGTAACTTCATGGGGGGCAACCATTATTTAACGTTAGCTATATGATGGGAGCCACAGTGCCTGCCTCTTCTTTGTGTGATAATGTTTTTTTTTGTTGTTGTTTTTTTTTTTTGTTGTTGTTTTGTTTTGTTTTTTGAGGCAGGGTTTTTTGTTTTTTTTTTGTATAGCTTTTGCTGTCCTGGACTCACTTTATAGACCAGGCTGGCCTTGAACTCACAGAGATCCACCTGCCTCTGCCTCCCAAGTACTGGGATTATCGGCGTGCACCACTGAGCTCAGCTGTTTTTGTTTTTTAACTGAAAGCCTGTCCACTGAAACCTAATACAAGACAGTGATGTCCACTTTATTCAGTCTTGTTCAATATAGTGCTAGAATTCTTAGCTGGAACAACATGGCAATAGAAGCAAATATAAGGGCTACAACTAGAAAAAGAAGAAGCCAGTGTACTCTTATTTTCAGATGATGATAAGTTCCTATATTAAAAGACCTTAAAGATTCCTTTGGAAAACATCTAGGATTGTTAAACCACTGGTTCTCAACTGGTAGGTCACAACCCCTTTAGGAGTCAAACAACCCTTTCACAGGGGTCACCTAAGGCTATCATAAACCATCGATGTTTATATCATCATTTATAACTGTTAAAAAATTAGTTATGAAGTAGCAACAAAAATAATTTTATGCTTAGGCATCACCAAAGAATTCTATTAAAGGGATCACAGTGTTAGGGAGGTTGAGAACCACTGTGTTAAATACTTTCAGCAAAGTGGCAGGTTACAGAATCAACATACAGAATCAGCAGCCTTCATATATTCCGAGGACAACCATACCGAGAAAGAAATCAAGGAAACCATTCCATCCACAAGAGCTTAAAACAAGTATCATGGTATAAACCTAACCAAGGAAGTAAAAAAAACCTGTTTTACATAATAAAGAATGGTTCTTTTCAGGTTTGACAGGCGAACACTGAGCTTTATTTCAGGTGAAATATCCTTTAGTAATGCTGGCCACCCACAGCTGGGATAGGAGATCCAACATCCCAGCAGAACAAAAGAAATTTCTTACTTTTATATACTTGTAAAGGGAAGAGGATCTTTGACTAGAGCTAAGGCCTTATTACAGGGTGAATAATGTGTCTTGAAGCCTCTATGTACTGGTAGCGTAGAAAAGGTACTAGACAGGATATGAGGGCATGAAAGAGGTCGCTTTGGGCCTAGGCACTCTGGTGGGAATGGCTGGGAGCCTGCCTGTTGTCTCTGGTTTGGCAGAGAAGCTTCATACTGGGTGGATAATTTCCTCCACAGCAGCAGTGTCTATGATCTGATATCCTAGTCTTTTTTGCTTACATGAAAAGAAACAGCTTTAGGGAACTGGGGTGAGTGGGAGGTGAGGCCCACAGAGCTTATGACATTGACATCAGTCTGGCTACTTCCTGCCGAATCAGGGTGTCATGGGGAAGTAAGGACACCACTGTCCCTTTTAATCCTGTGGTTGGTTAGTTTGTGATCCTTGAGTCAGGGGCTGGGATCTGCATTTTTTATTAAGGCATTGATATTCTTATAAGTCTGTGTGGCACATTGTATGAACTAAGTGCAGTCTACAAAGGGGCCTATGGATATGAGAATGAAAATGGGCATTACAGGAGAGACAACCAGTATGAGCTGAAAGAGGCATGAAGAAGTTTGACTTCTCCATCTGTCTCACATCTCTTCTTGAGGCATGTTTTTTTTTTTTTACTGCTGCTGAGGAGTGTAACTGGCCTTGGATTTCACCAGGCTTTTGGGCAATTTCATTGAGGCTTTCTTTTTTTTTCTTAATTTTTATTTTATTTTTAATTACACTTTATTTACTTTGTATCCCCCCTCTAGTTCCCTCCCTCCTCCCCTCCCAATTCCTCCCTTCCTCCTCCTTCACCACACATGCCTCTCCCCAAGTCCACTGGTAGGGGAGGGTTTTTTTTTTCCTTCTGATTCTAGTCTGTTAGGTCTCATCAGGAGTGTCTGCATCGTCCTCCTCTGTGGCCTGGCTTTCTTGTATGTTCTGAGATAAAGAATGGCAGATTCTCACAGAGGTTGATGCACCAGTGGTTACAGTGCTAACGGTGCTGTGAATCCTAGAGCAAGAAGGGAGAGGAGAATTAGCATTCTCACAGGTGGCTGTTTGACGGGAAAGGAGAGCTGGTTGTGAGTAGTTACATCTACCTTTGGAGATATGGTACAAGTTCTTGTCTATTTGGTGAGGACATGAAGGGCTTGAGGTGCCACAGAAGAAGAAAATGTCCTCTTCTATAGACATATGGTGAGGTGGGGAAGAGAGAGAGACAGACACAGGCAGAGAGGCAGACTGAGAGGCAGACAGAGAGAGACAGAAAGACAGAGAGAAAGAAGACAGAGAGACAGATAGAGGCAGAGGTGTAGTATCAGAGAGAGACACAGGGACAAGGGGAGAGATAGGGAGATGAGATCAGAGAGAGGCAGACAGACAGGCAGGGACAGACAGAGAAACAATGAGTAAGACAGATACAGAAGCAGGCAAAGACAAGGGGGTGGGGGAGGAGAAGACTAAAGTCACCTCGTTAGGGATGGGAGTGTGAGAATAGGGTTAGGGCTCAAAACATCCTGGAAGAAGAGGAAGTATTTGTGAGTATCAAGATAATAGGAAGAAGAAGTTTCAGAGGGGAGAATATTTTTACAGGCTTGAACGGATTCTTCTTTGTTGAACTGACTGTTTCTACAAAGAAAACTCAAGAGAAAGTTAAAGAAGACACTAGTAGATGGAAAGACCTTGTGAAAACAAATATCTTACCAAAAGCAAGCTATCAACTCAATGTAGTTCACATCAACGTTCCAATAAATAAAATAATAAAATCTTAAAAATTTATTTTGGCTCAAACAATGCTCAGCCAAAAAAAAAATGATGTTACAAACATCACCATACCTGGTTTCAAATTATATTGCAGAGCCATAGTAATAAAAACAGCATGGTACTGGTACAAAACAGTGTGTAAATGAGCAAAATGGAAGATCTGGATACAAGTCTACACAGCTAATACAGCCACCCAGTTTTGGACAAACACCAACAATGCTTATTGGAGAAAGATAGTCTCTTTAACAAGATCTGCTGAGAAATTTGATTTTCTACATGTAGAAAAAGGAAACTAGATTTTTCTCTCTTGTTATGTTAAATAAATTCAGCTCAAAACAAAACAAGCACTTTGAAATGAGAACAGGCAACTCTGGAACTCTTAGGGAAAAGAGTAGGGCAAGTAAGGGATCTGGAGAGAGAAATTGTACATTTACATAATGGAATACTACTCAGCAATTAAAAACAAGGAAATCATGAAATTTGCAGGTAACTGGTGGGATCTAGAAAAGATCATCCTAAGTGAGGTATTCAAGAAGCAGAAAGACACACATGGTATATACTCAATTATAAGTGGATATTAAACACATAATATAGGATAAATGTACTAAAATCTGTATACCTAAGGAAGCTAATCAAGAAAGAGGACCCTGGGGAAGATGCTCAATCTTCATTCAGAAATACAAACGGTATGGACATCAGAAGAGGGAGAAAACAGGGAACAGGACAGGAGCCTACCACAAAGGGCCTCTGAAAGACTCTATGCAACAGGGTATCAAAACATATGCTGAGACTTATGGCCAAACTTTGGACAGAGTGCAGGGAATCTTATGAAAGAGTGGGGAGATGGAAAGATCTGGAGGGGACAGGAGCTCCACAAGGAGTGCAACAGAACCAAAAAATTTGGGCACAGGGGTCTTTTCTGAGACTGACACTCCAAACAAGGACAATGTGTGAAGATAACCTAGAACCCCTGCTCAGATGTAGCCCATGGCAGCTCAGTGACTAAGAGGGTTCCCTAGTAATAGGAACAGGGACTGTCTCTGATATGAACTCATGGGCTAGCTCTTTGATTACCTTCACCTGAGGTGGGAGCAGCCTTACCAGTCCACAGAGGAAGATAATGAAGCCAGTCCTGATGAGGCCTGATAGACTAGGGTCAGAGGGAAAGGGAGAAGGACCTCCCCTATCATTGGACTGGGGTAGGGGCATAGGAGAAAAAGAAGGAGGGTGGAATTAGGAGGGGAAGGGGTAGGGCTACAGCTGGGATACAAAGTGAATAAACTGTAATCAATAAAAATTAAAAGAGTAGGGCAAGCACTCCAAGATAAAGGTATAAGCAGTGACTTTCTGAATAGGACCTCAGTTGCTTAGAAAATAGGGCCAACACAACAGGTCCTCATGAAAGTCACAACAGGACCTCATGAAATTAAAAGTTTCTATACATCAAAGGAAACACTTACAGAATGGGAGAAAATGTTTGCCTGCTGTACATCTAACAGAGGATTCATACAAAGTCTGCAAAGTGAAATACAAATGATCAATAAGCATATGAAACTCACGGTCAGTTTCAGCGCTGCCGCAACTACTTTGAGATCTGGTGTGGTGGTGGTGCATGTCTTTAGTGCAAGCAGTCGGTAAGTAGAGGCTAGTCAAGGCTACATAGTGAGACATTGACTCAAAAAACCAAACCAAACAAAGCAACAATCTCTACATTGATATTCCTTCTTACTCCAGGTGAAAAGTCAGTCTATAAGAAAACAAGGCAAACTGAGCAAGGTGGTATGTGTCTAATCCTAGCACTCCAGAGGCAGAAGCAGTTGGATCTCTGAGAATTCTAGCCCAGCCAGAGATACATTGTGAAAACCTGAGCTAGATCTCTGAGGGTTCTAGGCCAGCCAGGGATGATACATAGTGAGACCTGGTCTAAAACAAACAAACAAATAAACAAACAGGGCTGGAGAGATGGCTCAACAATTAAAAGCATTTCCATGGTCTATACATGGTTCTTGGTTGGAGCATCAGTCTCTGCAGGCCTCCCCTGGGCCCAGATTTTTTGGCTCTGTTGGTCTCCTTGTGGAGCTTCTGTCCCCTCCAGGTCTTTCTATCTTCCCCTTCTTCCATAAGATTCCTTGCACTCTGCCCAAAAGTTTTGCTATGAGTCTCAGCATCTCCTAGGTAGATTTTTTCAGAGGGCCCCTGTGGTAGATTCCTGCCCTGTTCCTTGTCTTCTCCCACTTCTGATGCCTATCCTGCTCCGATGCAGCCCATGGCAGCTCAGTCTCCAAGTGTGTACCCTAGTAAGGGGAACAGAGACTGTCTCTAACATGGACTCAGTGGTCGGCTCTTTGATCACCTCCCCTAAGGAAGGCAGCCTTGCCAGGCCACAGAGGAAGAGGATGCAGCAGCAGTCCTGAAGAGACCTGATAGGGTAGAGTCAGATGGATGGGGAGGAGGACTTTCCCTATCAGTGGACTCGGGGAGGGGCATAGGGGGAGAAGAGGAAGAGAGGGTAGGACATGGAGGCATTGAGGGGGAGGCTACAACTGGGATACAAAATGAATAGATTGAAACAAACAAACAAACAAACAAATAAATAAATAAAATTTGCCGCTGTTGCAGAGGACCTGAATTTAGTTTTCAGCAATCTCATGGGACACAAACATTTGTAACCCCAGCTCCAGGGTAATCCTATGCCACTGGTCTCTGCAGACACCTACACTCACGTGTACAAAACAACAAGAACAACACACACATTTAAAGAGATAAGAAAGTAAAACACACAAATAAACACTAACATGGAGGAATATTAAGGGGCCCGTGCACCCTGTCAGTAGGAACTTAAGCTAATTTAGCCTCTACAGAAATCATGATGTAGGTTCTCAAAAGACTAGAAGCAGCTCTATGAGACGAGCCAGCTGTACCTCTCCTGTGTACGTATCTGAGGGACTCTAGCTGACATACTAAAGAGAGCCTTGCACACTCGTGTTTACTACAGCACTCTGCACAAGAACAAAGTTACAGAACCAACCTAGACGTCCAACACAAAGGAAACGAGCAAGGACAACAAGGGACACACGCATGGGAATTTTACTTACCAGAAGGAATGACAAGTTAGGCCATTTATGGGGAAATGGATGCAGCCGAGACCATCACAGTGAACAAGTTAAGGTGGCTGTAGAAAGACAAGCATCATGGGAGTCTCTCATCTGTGGTTTCTGGATTATAAACACGTGCATAAGGTCATGCAAGAGTCTGGCAGAACAAAGACAAATAAGAGTGGGGGAGAAAAGTCAGAGCAGGGGAGAACCAGGCACAGAGGGAGAGATATGCTTAATATGTAATACATTCCTATATGAAAATTAAAGCCAGAACCGAATTTTAAATATTTACTTATATAGTTGTTAATTATTAAGAGTAGTTTGTGCTTTGTAGCCCAGGCTGGCCTCTTAATTTTTGTGACCCTCCTGCCTTCACCTCCGAGTGCTGAGATTCCAGGGGTGTGCCACCATGCCTGGCTAATCTTTGTGCTTTTGAGAAAGGATCTTACTATATAGCCCAGGCTGGCCTTGAACTGGCATCCTCCTGCCTGAGCCTGCCAAGTGCTGGCATTATAGTCGTGAGCTCAAAGTCTGGCTTTCAAAGTCTCACCTGATCTTTCATGTAATAAGGCCTGCTAGCTGTAAAGTATGGCTGTTCCAGTCCTATACACAAGGACAGAGGAAATGGCAGTTTAGTCTATGCGCTCATTGTGAAGCAGTCTTTGGCCAGGATTCATTCACGTGACCTTTCATAGCTGCACTGAAGGGCCTGAGGGCAGTTCATGTGTCTTTGCTAAATCTGTCACTTTAGCCTTTGTATATCAAACCGGTCTGCAAAAGGAGTCCCCTCCTTCTCCAGCAATTTACTCTGGCAAGTGGCCATAGTTCTTTTCCATAATGAATTTGGGGAAGCCTTAGTGCAACAGTGTGTATTTAGAAGGGGTTGTTCTCTTCCTTAGTTGACACTGTCTTGGATCTTACAGCTGGTGGAAGAATGTAGTTTTAACTGTGGAGGCCGACATCTGCCTTCTGCTTTTTAGCACCAACTGTGTCGGTAGTTGGTGGCTATGTTCCCTCTAAGAATTCCATAGGAAGGTGTCCTGGTGACTGTTGGAGATTTGAAGTCTCTGTAGTAATCACTTCCACCTTGCGTTGACTAGTAACTGTTGCAACCCGGTTTCTCCCTTTGTGAAATTTATTATCACCACTAACACAGTGAAAACTGGTTTCACTATAGTATCAATTTTTTTTTTTCTGTTTATCCTGGCCTTTGGAGAAACACTGTTTGAAGTTCTCAAAGAAACAATGGCCACTCTCTCATTAAACACTTGTTTTTGAGACAGGGTCTGAGGTAGCATGACTTGACCTTGAACACATGTAGCTTCAGATCATCTGGAACCTCAGGTCCTCCTGCTTTTACCTCTCTAGTGCTGAGATAAAAGCATTGTCTACATTGTCTACATCACTACACATGGTTTTGCAGGATGCTGGGGCTTGAACCGAGAGCGTCAGCAATGTTAGGCACGGATCCCCAGCTGAGCCACATACGACTGGAGAATTCATACAACGTTTGACTATTTGGTTGTTTTGAGATAGGGTTTCTCTGTGTAGCCTTGGCTGTCCTGGAACTTGCTTTGTAGAACAGGCAGACTTCATACTCACAAGAGATATGACTGCCTCTACCTCTCCAAGTCCTGGGATTAAAGGTGTGCCACTGCATTGATTTTTTTTTATTACTTATTTAATTAATTATTTTAAGAGCACTGGATAGTGAATCCAGATCCCTGTATTCTCTAAGCAAGTGCTCTGTTGTGGGTTTTATCTTAAGGCCGAGTCTTATGTAGCCTTGGCTGCCTTGAACTTGTGATATAACAGAATAACTTTAAACTCCTGCTCCTCTTGCCTCTACCTCCTGAGTGCTTGAATTACAGTCTGTGTACCACTATGCCAGATTTACTTGATGCTTGGGGTCAAACCCAGGATGTTGTGCATGCTAGATAGGATGCCTATTAAACTCCCTTTTTGTTTTTGAGACAAGACCTTGCTGTGCAGCCCAAGATGATCTTGAACTTGTGACAGTGCCTTGTCCTGGCCTCCTGAGTAGTGGAATTTTGGACAAGCGACACCATGCCTGTCTAAAAGTTCTTTTCTTTTTCTTTTAGTAGAAGTGCTACATTGTGAAAACAGTTTTCAAGTGTTCTTTGAAAATGCAGTTATGATTTCTCTCTCACTTCTATCAGCTTTCCCAGTCCTTAGTCACATGGCCAGGCATTCCAGCATGACCACCTTCACTACTCTAGGCTATGGTGGAGGCTAAGCTTTAGTGAGGCATCCCAGATCTGAATTAGGACTGACATTGACTTTCAAGAAGGGAATTAGGGAAGACTAAAGACTGAAGGTCTGAGACATAGAAATAAAATGCAGAGAGCATGACGGCATGGACTGGAAGAGAAAATACTCAAGCGAGTGTCACCTCTATCTTTAAGTTAGAAATTCAGAAAAAAAATAGCAAGCAGCATGCACTTCAGGTCTGTTGCTGACATCTTTGTAAGTTTTAGTAGGGTGGTAAGGACAGAAGCCAGACATAGTGTATTTTTCTCTCTCTCTTTCTTCCCCTCCTCTGTGTGTGTGTGTCTTTGAGTATCTCTTTCATGTGTATGTATTTCAGGGTCTCTCTGTCTGTCTGTCTCTGTCCCTCCCCTCCCCCGGAGTGAGTGAATGTGTGTGAGTATGTATATGGCAAGCCCCTTCAATGAATCCCAGGTTGGCTTGGAACCAGTGACCCTCTTGCTTTGGCCTAAGTACTAGGTTACAGGGGTGGACAGTGTGTATTCATACACCAGACGCCACAGTGAGTTAATGAATTAAACAGGAAGATGCAGAAACAGGGTGATTCACCCAGAGGTAAAGTAGGTATGTTATTGAGGATTAATAGAATTGATTTTTTTTCTGGGTGGAGATTCAAGTGCTAAGTCTTCAAATTAGTCACCTCAAGGGCTTTCTTCTCCAGCACCAGCTAGTTCAGTTGACTAATTCTTTCTGGGAATTAGCTCTTTAGCCCTTTCACAGGAGTCTCGGCTGCTTTCAGGATGTAGTCTTCTTTATCTCACTGCTCCTTTTTGTAAAACAAGACTAGGTTGAACGCGGGGTATTACTTTAAAGGTCTGGCTGTGCGTGAGGGCTGGGGATGTCTAAAGCCTGGAAACAGAAGGAAAACGTGATTAAAATCAACACAAAGCTTGCTTACGCACACACAGGAAACTTCTAGGGACACATTAAAATGGAAACAAAGAGATCAAGTTTAAGAAAGGGATGCCAGCCTTGAACCTCTCTTAATCTGCAAAGACCAATTTTCTTTACAGTAAATAGCCCTAGAAAAGAAAATTAGCCAAATGCACCAGTGTTTTTGCTGGCTGCCAGCTTCCCGGCATCCGGACACATTGTTGCATGGATTTTCTCCTTCATTATAGGCAGGCAGGAGCCTGCAGTTCCCTGCTGAAAGCAGAAGGAATCTGGGCAGATGCATATCATAGGCAATTGCTGTGTGACTCATGGCTGATGCTGGGAATCTTGGGAGTTGAAGTGAGGACGAGGTGGGAGGGGTTTCCCTTCTTAAGGCTGGTGTTGGGAGGTGTTCTAAAATGAACTCCTTCACACACCCTGCTTTTAATGAAAGTTTAGTACTTAGCTACTCTTGCTTTCTGGAGAAGTCTGTGCTTGTAGCTCCCTGCCTTCCTTGTTGCCTCTGTGTTTTCCTGGGCCGTTTTAACTTTTCTGAAGCTGCCCCAGCTTCATAGTCTAGCTTATGAGAAGACTTAGAGCTAGTCTCCTCACTCACAAAGCTGTTCCTATCGGAGTGTCTCAACCACAATGTGGATTTAACCCTTAAAATGCTGGTTACGAGACACTGGGAGGTATTAGGATTTCTGCTGGTACCCCATTACAGGCTAGATTGGGCATGTTCAGGATGGTATGGCCATAGACCTGGCACCGCATTGCCGGTAGCTTAAGGCAGCATTCACGCTCTTTCCTTCCTCCCCTGTTCTCTCTCTTTGCATCCTTTCTCTTTCTTTATATTTTATTTTTGGTGAGGGAAGGGGCTCTAGACAGGGTTTCTCTGTGTAGCCCTGGCTGTCCTAGGACTCACTCTGTAGGTCCTGCTGGCTTTGAGCTCAGGGATCCACCTGTCTCTGCCTCCTGAGTGCTGGGATTAAAGGTGTGCACCATCACCCCCTGGCTTTCTTCCTTCTTAATGTTATGATTTCTGCTCCGCTAACTTGCTTTCTCACGGAACTATTGAGAGATTTAATAACACACAAGGAAGTATTTTACCTTTCGTAAAGTCCTGTGGTATTGTTTTGTGATTATAAAACAGTCACCCCTGTGCTAATTTGGAATGAATTAATCAAGAATGCTATCACTGAGCGAAACACAGCAATGACTCACATGTTTCTTTGTGCCTTCCCTGTACAGGAAACTGGAGTAGAAACTGTGAATCTGTACTGTGTGGCTTAGTTGTCAGCAGAAACTATATTTTTATGTCGTTTTCACAAGTGTCAAGGGTTCTCTATGTGTACACACAGCTATGTGGAAATACTCACGAATTCTATTGGGTCCTTCAAGCTGCAGGATGTTTTTTCTTACAACCATTTTTGGAACGGAGGTGTCTTTAGTTTCCCTAACATATCCTTTTTTTTTTTTCTCACAGAGGAGTTGGGTCTCTTTCCTGAAGTCAAGAGCCATCCAGAGCTCCTGAAAACTAACTACAGAAACTGTAGAGCTAAACACTACAGAAACTGATGTATAACTTTCCATGCTACTTAACATTCTATCAGTGACTTTTCCTGTGCTGTTTATATGTCTGTGCATGTTAGTGTGTCTGCCTGTTTTCAGGTATGTATGTCCTTCGTTTGTGTATGTGCGTGTCAGTCCAGAACAGAGACCAACCTCAGCTGTCATTGCTTAGGCCTCATCCTCCTTTTTGCTTTTTGAGATGAAGTCTCTCACTACCTTGGAGTTTAACAAGTAGGCTTGGGTGGCTGTGAGTGCAGTGAGCCCAGAGATCTGTATGCCTTGGTCTCCACAACACTGAATTACAGGTACACAGCACCATGCTTCACTTTTTTTTTTTTTTTTTTTAAAACATAGATCCTGAGAGGCAAATTCAGACTCAAGTCTTCACGTGTGCACATTAACCATTTTACTGATGTGGTCATCTCCCCCACCTCTTACATGTCCTTTAACCTTTTATATTAGTTCAACAATGTTTGATGTAATACAGATAGAAAGCCTTGGGGCTGCGGAGCCATGTGACCAGGGAAGATAGCCTGGAGCAAGAGTGAGGTCAAGGTGTGCCTAAACCCAGAACATCTTGTCTTGAGACCTGTAGGAGTCCGATCATTCCCTCCCTGTTCTGGGCAGGTAGCCTTATGCCCCGCCCTGACCTCTGCTACCCTTGAGGTGTTTGCTTAGCCTGGTGGCCAGATTAAAGTTCCTCTCTCCTTATAGATTCATTTCCAGCAAGCACCTGGAATTCCTCTTCATGCAAGTACTGCCTTTCCATCTTGGCCCCAGCCAATGATAGACACTCACCCTGAAAGCCCACCCATTCCCCAAAGGTTTAAATAGCCTTTGTTCCCCTCAATTAAATGAGCTGCCTTACCAAAGGCTGCTTCCTGGGAAGTCTGTTTTTGGTGTGCTCACCTCCACCTGTGGTCTCCATCCCTCAGTTGTTCCTGCCTTGCTCCCCCTCACAGGATTCACTGGTTGTGATTGCAGGTGGTTATAGGTGGGGAAGTGGGGCCAAGAATGGCACAAAGCCAATCTAGCTCATACCCACCAATTGGATATATATTGAGATCCCTGGAGTGGCCATTTGAGTCATCTGTGTTAGGTTTGAACCTCAGGATGACAAGAAAGGTTGACACATGCTTTCCAGGCCTCTCTCTCTCTGTCTCTCTTTTCTTCTTCTTTTTATAATTTATTTCTATTGGTGTTTTGTATGAATATTTATGTGTGTTTTGGATCCTGGAGTTATAGACTGAGCTGCTATTTGGATGAAGAGAATTGAACCTGTGTCCTCTGGAAGAGCAGTCAATGCTCTTAATTGCTGAGTCATCATTCCAGGTCTCTCTCTCATTGTCTTTCTGTCTGTCTGTCTCAGATTTATTTATTTTATTATTTATACAGTATTCTGCCTGCATGTGTGCCTAAATGCTGGAAGAGGGCACCAGATCTCATTACAGATGGTTGTGAGGCACCAGGTGGTTGCTGGGAGTTGATCTCCGGATCTCGGAAGAGCAGTCAGTGCTCCTAACCTCTGAGCCATCTCTCTAGCACTCTCCAGGTCTCTTAATTTGGGTTACTATTGCTATGATAAAATGCCATTATCAAAAGCAAGTTGGAGAAGAAAGGATTTATTTGGCTTACACTTTCGTATTCATAGTCCATCACCAAAGAAAGTCAATACAGGAACTCAAACAGAGCAGGAACGTGCTGCAGGAGCTGATGCAGAGGCCACGAAGGGGTGCTCCTTACTTACTGGCTTGCTACTGCTGGCTTGTTTATTCTGCTTTCTTACAGAACCGAGGACCACCAGCCCAGGGATGGCCCTATCCTCGATGGTCTGGGCCCTCCCCATCAACAACTAATTTAAAAAATACTTACCAACAACCCAGTTTTGTGGAGGCATTTTCCCAATTGGGGTTCCCTCCTCTCAGATGACCCTAGCCTGTATCAAGTTGACATAAAATGAGCCAGTACACCAGATGAACACTGCTCTACTGCTCTTAACACAAAATCTATTCAGAACTGAGATTCCGGCTTCTTGCCTGGCCATTACCATTACTTGGGTACTAATAAGATTTGAGCCACTTTCAGTAAAAATATAAGTAAGTAAATAAATAAGATAGCGGAGTAGGATTTTCTCTTCTGCATTCAGGTTGACAGAGTAGGTTGACAGAGTAGGACTTTTTTTTCCCTCTCATATTTCCCTCTGTCTTTACTATCCCATGTTGCATAGCATGCTATAAGTATCACCTCGTGAATTCTCCTCCCTTCACTAGAACCAATAGAATGCACCACTTCATGGGACTACATACCCCAGGACCATTGGGGCATGGTCTATGCCATGCTCAGGAGACGCTGCAGATTTGTAACTAGCGACGAGATTGCCAGCCTCCATCCAATATCATCCTTTCTTCCTGGTAGTCTGCTGTCCCTGCAGGGGCTAGTCTATGGCTTCATGGCAGAGCACTGCTGAGTAGCAATAGCCACAGAATTGAACCATCTCCTCTTGCAGGGAGGAGGTACACTCATGAGACTCAGGGAAACAGACTCCACTAGTTTGGGAAAGCGAAAGCTTACAAGGTGCACAAACCCCACCTACCCAAAGTTATAAAATCAGGGAACAAATGCTGGGAGTGGCAGTGTGGACTCTAGCTAGCTGAGCTTACAGGAAAAAGATGCTGAAGTTGTAGAGCTGCCTGGGCATCCTGCAGAGAGCTCCAGGGATATGGCTTTTCTGAGTTATCAGTAGCACTGGGGTGAGCTTTCTACTAGTTTTGCATTTGAGACATCCCTACTCCTGTAAATAACCCTAAGAAAAATCACTGTTTTGCCAAGCTGGACCATGATGGGATAGTTTCTTTGGCTCATTATTAGTGTCCTATCTGGGGCAAAATAGTTGTTTGTTCCAGTCTCCTGAGGAAGATTCTCACACAAGAAGCATTTGCTTGAGGCCCTGAGTTCAATCCCCGATACCACAAAAAGAACATAAGACAAAAGCCAACTGTCTCTGCTGTGGTCACGTTGAGTTACCCCTGAGTGTATGCTTCTGGTTCCAGGGTCACACTCTCTACTGTGTTTTCCCAGTGGGGGTCTGATTGTCCTTTAAAAGAGCTACTTTTGGCATGAAGCCAAAGGTGAAAAGAGAAGCTTCTATCCCCCTTCTCCAATAGGACAGGACCATACTTCCCATGGGACACTCTTATCCAGCCCCGACTACAAATTAGCACAGCATTTTACTGTTTGATCATTTCATGCTCGATTTTACATACAATAGCACAGTGAAGAAAAGCATCCACAGGCATTGAACACCACTAACGCCAGACAGTTTCTCTAAACCGGAACCTAAGCATGTTCCCCTTGACTGTGAAGTGAGATTTTGTGCAAGGGGTTTCAGTTTCAGTGCTGCAGTGATGTTGCAAGAAGACCATCAACCTTTAAATAACACCCCCACTTAAACCTAGTTCAGGACCAGCGGACGTTCACAGTGAAGCCTGCAGTGCAAGTCTGTTTCTGGGACCGTAGCTGCAGATGCGAATGTAGATTCCTGGAGAGATACAATGGGCCGTGGCACCCGTGGAAGTGCAGTAGAGGAGCTGGGAGGTCCCTGAGCCCCCCATGAGGACACTGGCTAAGGACTCTGCACACCTCCTGCTCCTCTGCTCAGGACTTGGCAATTGTTGCTGATAACAGAGAACTCATCACTCATTACGCTTTCCCTTTTACTCCTTCACATTTTTTTTTAATGTTTATTTCTGCCAGCAAAACCTGAGAGTTATTTAAATCAATGGGAGTTCTTTCTCCAATAGGAGCAAACCTTTGAGTTAAAAAATTCACTTTCTGCTTTGGAGCCTAGATGTTGATAAGGTTTCTTCTCTTCTAGAAATATGTCAGAAGCAGCTTGTAGTTTTCCTTGCGTGCTCTGGCCCAGGCTACCCTCTACAATGGTCAGATGAAGCTTCCTCAATCTTAAGCCTCCCAGTATAGCACTGTGAGCCAATGAGTTCTGCTTATTGTAAGTCACCTAGTCTTAGGTTTTCTTTTAGAGTGGTCAAGATGAAACACAGCAGTCAATGTCATAGAGATAGCATCTCAAGAAGAGGGAAATGCTTGCCAGCTTTCTCAGAAGCTCCAGGAAAAAGGGGGTACACAAGGTTATTCTAAGATCTGCTATTATCATTGTCTAAATTCACCCAGCCAGATAGCCCTTTACTTTAAAATTCGTATTATATTTTAAACATTTTTTATTACATTTTCTTTATTACAGTGTATGTGTGTGTGTGTGTGTTTCACATACCACAGCACGTGAGTGGAGTTCAGAGGACAGCTTGAAGAACTTGGTTCTCTCCCTTTATCCTATAGGTTCTGGGGATGAACTCAGCTTATAGGGTTCGGTGGCAAGTGCCTATAACTCCTGAGCTATCTTGCCCTACCCCCCTCAAGAAAAACATTTTGGTCCCTTTTTGTAATAGTATGCTTTATACATTTTTTTCTCTCTCCTTGCTTAAGCACAGCTTTCTTGTTGATCAAGCCACACAGGATAATGTACTAGGGGACCAACAATGTCTGACTGAACACTAGTAATGTTCCAGGGCTAAAGGACTACCTGCACAAATGGTCCTGACTCGGGGGATTTGATTTCCATGGTGCAAATGCCCCCATGGTGGCTGATTGAAGTGGGGCTTGCTGAGTGTGGTGTTAGGAGGAGATACACACAGGTATGAGCCTGTCTTAGCACACCACTTAATATTGGTTAGATAATTAGAACAGATGTGGCCCGGGCCACGTATATCAAAGGACTTTCGTCTCTTATCCCTACTGCTGTGATCATCGCTATGTCTTCTGGTCTCTTCATCTTCTGTATGTTTGTATGAATAGGTGCATCCAGTCATGCATCAAAAACCCTAAAGGGCTCAGCATTTGACAAGTCCATGAAAATATGGGATGCTGGGTGATTTCAAACTACTAATGGCTTAACATTTGCTTCTCCGGATTCCTGAATCAGAAGCAACATGCTTCCTTCTGCTGCCAGAAGCTTCTCTAGCTCACACAAGTTCTAAGAGTTGGTTTCAAGGGCATCTGCATTTCCTACAGCATTTTATATACTAACATTGAAAAGGCAGAGTGGCACTTTAGAGTCTGCAGGTGGACCTTTTCCCTTTTCTGAGCAATTACTTATGTTCTTCTGTACTTTTTCCCGAACTTTTTCTTCTTCCCCTTCTTGAGTGACTTAATCTCTCAATTTATAATAGTATTTTACAATAGCAATCTTACTATACAACTCACTCAAAATTCTTTAGAAGGCCTTGGACATAATGTCTTATCCTTAGAATTTAGAAATTTACAATTTGGTTGTTATTCTGGCCATTTCGGGGGGCTGTTCAGAATTGAACCTAGGGCTTTGTGCATACTAAACATGTAATGTATCATGAGCAATATGTCTAGGCCTATTATTTTGGTTCTTAATTGTTTCTCTACGTAGTAACTATGGACAAACTCCAGATCAAGGATAATATATACCACTGAGGATATCTGTGATATATAAAAAAGATGCTACAAATGGTACAAACAGAAGGCATGTTCATGAAAAAGGAAGAGACAGACTGAGTACTAGATTTAAGGAAGTGGGTGCTCTTCTTTTACTCTAAATACTTTTCCATGACTTGCACTTTGGAATGAACTTGACTAAACCGGTTCTAGAGCAGGTAAGCAAGTTGGAGCTTGCAGGATGCCTGTCTTGTCAAGCAGGTACCATGGAGTTAGAGACAGAATGGCAACACGTAAGTTGTTGGGACAGAAACAAGTCCTTTGCCATCTGAAACCCCAAAAGCCCTCTAAAGCTGATCCTCTATCAGCTTACTCTTTGCTAGGGCTGTATGTCTTGTCTCCTCCTCCCCTAGAGTTGGCATTAGATCACCTGCTACTTTTCAGTGCTTTGGGGGTAAGATAAACTATTTTATTTTAAAAAATGTAAATTTATTTTAAAAAAATGAAATTTATTTAATCTTTCACAATTTCTCACACACACACACAAACACACACACACTCCACCCTAGTCTCTCCACTATTACTGTCTCTTACCATTTCCTGCTCTTACTAGACCCCTTCTTCCCAACATTTTAAAAGTTTCTTTCTTACTTTCAGTGTTTGTGTGTGTGATCCACTGCTTGCATAAGAAAGAATAGGGTATTGTCTACTCTCCATCCTACGCATCCATTAGCTGCCTACACCTCCTCAAGAAGGTGTGAGGCCTCATACACCTCTTCCCTACACATAATGGGATGTTAATGGGCCCAGCCTGGAGCAGGTTTTGTGTAGGTAGCTCTAGCTGTTATGAGTGCATGAGTGCCTCAGCCATGCCGTGTCCAGGAGACAGAATTTTATGTTACCCTGTAAGCATGGTTTTTCTTTTTGTTTGTTTTTGTTTTGTTTTTTGTTTAAATACTACCTTATTTTATCAGGGTTTCTTATGCCTCTACCTCTCTGCTCCACCCCAATCCCTTCAACACCCCAAAACCAGGTAGGAGAGAAAGAAGGTTAGTGGGGAGAGGGACATAGGTCACTTAGGCTACTCCCTGCTGGTTAGAGTCATTGGGTTCATTGGGTTCCTTGGGACAAATCCAGTCTTCATTTCAGGATATCTCCAACTTCTTCTCATCCAACTGCAGCAACAGCAACCAGGAGCAGCAGGGAGGAGCTCCAGCAGCCTTCTTTTTTCTTGGAGCCCCCTTTTTCTCTCTGGGCTCTGGCATTTATTTATTCCCTCTCTGAGTCCCCAGAGCTAAATTATTGTCAGCTGGCAAAGACCACACCCTTCTCAGTGTCAACACGAGGCAAAGAGTCTGCTGCTGTGGACAATCTAAAGCAGCCCCGTATCCTACACCTGGGATTAAAACAAAAACATGTTTATATAGCATAACTGAGTTTTTAACGACACCAAAACTTCCACTGCACTACTCCCTCCCCTCCCCTTGTTCTTAAACCCCTTTGATTCCTTCTTCTATGATATTCCCCAAACGTTAGATGTGATTATACAGATGTCCTATTTTGGACTGAGAGCTCAGTAGTCACTTCTTCTTGGCACTTTGATCAGTTGTGAATCTTTGCATTAACCATCGCCCACTCGAAACAGAAGCTTCTCCGACCACGGCTGAACACGGCACTAACTTTTAGGTAGAGACATACGTGTCTATGCAGTTTAACAACATATCCATTTAGCCAAGAAATCATAGCAGTTTCTCCCACAGGGGCTCCTGTTTTGAGTTGTATTTTTTCATTTGTGTGTGTGTGTGCACGCACATGTGTGGATGTGCCTTGGTAGCCACGTTCCACAGTGTGTATATGTAGGTCAGGAGTCAGTTCCTTTTTTCTACTCCCGTCAGTCATGGGGCTTTAATTCAGGCTGTCAGTCTTGGTAGCAAGTGCCTTTAGTCGCTGAGTCATACTACTGGCCCAGTGTTTATTATCTTGAGATCTTTGTATATTCTAGATATTAATTCTCTTTCAGATGTATAGCTGGCAAAGATCTATGCCCCATTCTGTAGTTTCCTTTGATGTACAGAAGCTTTTACATTGAGGTACGTTCTCTCTACTCCTAGTCTATTCAAAGGTGTTTGTTTAATTTTTTAAATCATGAGTACGAAAAATCTTTCAATCTTCTTCAATTTCTTTCTTCAAAGGCTTAACATTTTTGTCGTGCAGGTCATTTGCATGGTTAGAGCTATCTGAAGATATTTTTTATTATTTACGGCTATTATGAAGGGTGTTGTTACCCTGATTTCTTTCTCAGCCCATTTATATGAAGAGGTCTACTGATTTTTTTTTTTTTTTTGAGTTAATCTTGTATCCAGCCACTTTGCTGAAGGTATTTATCAGCTATAGAAGTTCCTTGGTGGAATTATGGGGTTGCTTATTTATACTGTTGTATTCTTTGCAAATAATGATACTTTGACCTCTTCCTTTCTGATTTGTATCTCTTTTATATCTTTTAGTAGTCTTACTGCCCTAGCTAGAACTTAAATACTATAATGAATAGATAGGTGGGGGTGGAAAGTTTTGTCTTTCTTATTCCTGATTTTAGTGGAATTGCTTTGAGTTTCTCTCCATTTAATTTCATGATGACTATTGGCTTGCTATAAATTGCCTTTATTAAATTTAGGCATGCCCCTTCTCTTTCTTATCTCTCCAAGACTTTTAGCCTGATGGGGTGTTAGAATTTGTCAATGGCTTTTTTAGCATCCAATGAGATGATCATGTCTGTTCTTTTCTTTACTTTGTTTACATGTTGGATTATATTGATAAAATTTAACAAGTTGAACTATTCCTGCATCTTTAGGAGCCAGAGAGGACAAGGACAACACAAGAAAGCTCAAAGAATCAACTAAGCTGGACTCATGAAGGCTCACCATGCCCCGCTGATTCACCATTTTCAACAACATTAAAAATACACATACTTAATACTATAATGTTTGTATGCTTAGTTTTTTTCACTCCTGCTCTCACCCAATCCCCCTCCCCTTTTCTTTTCTTTTTTTGGATCTTTTCTTTTTTTTCCATGTATTTCAGGATGGACCAAAACTCACTATGTGAAGAGGTTAGCCTTGAACTCATTATCCTCTGGCCTCTCCTTGTCAAGTACTGGGTTATAAGGAGCAAAGTACCATGCCTGGATTTCTCTCTTTCTTTCTGGTGGTTTTTAAATGATATTTACCATTTTCAAAGCACTTCACGAATACTTAACATTTCTTGCACATTATGGCTCCAGGAGGGATTTTAAAAACCTGTTTCTTACACAGGAATTGGATCATTTACCTGGACTCTTGACACTAATTCAAGCTACTATTTGCCTTTATATTTTTTAAAACAAGGCTAACTATCCCCATGTCTGATGCCTCCTCATTTATACAGTATGAACTTTGTGCAGTCAGAATTATGAAAATTAATCAAAATCACCTCTTTAAATAGTGAACATGTGACAACTTCCTGCTTTTTTTTTCTTTTAAATTTTTATGAATTTGTGCTTTTATCTCCACCCTCCCTTCAAGGCGATGTTTCAGAATCATTTTTCTAGATCAGTTGTATTTCCTCACAACTGGTGAGATGGGACCTCTCCAGCTTCTTAGGCTGGCCAGGGCGTGGAGGTGGGGGCAGATATTCCGTTTGCCTAAACAGACTGAATGAAAAAAAAAAATATGATTTGTCATGCACTGATAATTACAGCACAAAAGAAATGTGACCGTATGCAAAGCTCCATTTTTCTCTTTAAGACCAGAGGCTTCCTAACCTCTTATAAAAATCCATTCACCTGATATTAAAAGCTTCGTTCCCTGCACCAGACCTCACTCTCTGACCTGAAGCATATAATGGCAAGTTCTAAGAAAACGATGCAGCCGCTGCCACAGAGGGAGCCTTTGTTGTTCTCACTTATCCTCACACGCAGGCATCTCTGAATAGAGAGGCAGGTGCTGTTTGATAAAAAGAAAAGGAAAAAAAAAATCTGGTCCTCACAGCAAATGTGGATGGCAGTCTGAGAATATTTATGTGTTTTTCTTTTCTTTTTTTCCCCCTATTTCCTCCCTCCCCCCAAAGGTAATATTAGATAAGTTTTGGAATTTTGGAATGAATATCCTGCCACAGTTCAGCACCAGCACCCTCTTTCTGTCTATATTGACTGATTCTGATATTTTAAAGGTGTGTTCAGTTATTAATTCATGTAAGTCGTTAAGATGCAGACATCCCAGAACTTGTACAAACAATGGTTTCAGGGAGGATTCCAAGTTAGCTTGGAGGCTGTGCTTCAATATCCCCATTTCTTATTATCTGGAGAGATTCTCTGGAGTCCTTCTCTGCAGACACAGCAAATTCATTGGCAGGATTAAACAATTTGGAACTGGATTGCAGATGACAGTGTTGCTGCCTGCATATCAATGCCAGCCACAATCAGCACCGACAATTGTTCCGTCATTAGCAAACCCGGCGAACAGGAGCGGTCCCAATATTAAGCCTGCTGGCGCTCTCCTTGGATTTCTTTGACTAGATTGCATCCTGTTACATTCACAATCTGTTCTACATTATCGGCACACAGACTGACAGACTTTTAAATTCACATTTAGAAAATCTGAAAGCAGTTTTTTTGGGAAAAAAAAAAAAAACAAAACAACCCAACCCCACTACTGGAAAGAGTAATGTATCAGCAACATCGATTTACACTACCAATAAACGATATTTAGCCGCTGGAAGCAAATGATATGATTCATTTAATTCTGGGAGTCCAGGAAACGAGGCCTGGATTCTGTTTGGCTTATACATGCAGAGTTGGCCCTCTTATCATATGTTTAAATAGCTAGGCATTACATAAGCTCTCACCTATACCCGTAGGAATAAGAAAAGGGGTTAATATTTCCCAGGGCTTTGGTCCTCTGAGATGAAAGGTGCTGTGGGGATTCAAAGGCCATTAAAATTATATGCATGGCAAATGCTGTTATCATTCAGTTCAGACACATGAAGCAGCTAGCTTGCATGCGCAGTAAAAAATAATAATGAGAATGAATTCCTGTTTAATGAGTATTTATCACACACTGGCCATGTGTGAGCTACTTTATATTGGCTTTTGCTTTTAATTCCCACAACACTGTGAGGATCTCTGTGTTACATGCTCGGAAGTGCTTGGAGAGGTTAGGTGACTGATGTAAGACCACACAACTCAGTCACAGATTTAAACTAATGCCCACTTGTCTCCAAAGCCTGTGCTCTTCACTATGGTATAATGCAAAGGCTTCTGTCAAGGCCACATTTTCTGAAGCCGCCTATAATGATCTGTGTCCTAAATCACCTGCCCTCCACAGTGATGCATTTGGTAAATCAGGTCTTGCCCGGCAAGAGAACTCTAGGTATAGATAGACTCCTTGTTGATCTCTACAACGGCATCTGTGCTATGAACTCAGTGGCCTGCTCTTTGATCACCTCTCCCTGATGGGGGAGCAGCCTTACCAGGCCACAGAGGAAGACAGTGCAGCCAGTCATGATGAGACCTGATAGGCTAGGATCAGATGGAAGGGGAGGAGGACCACCCCTATCAGTGGACTGGGGGAGGGGCATGGGTGGAGAAAAGGAGGGAGGGTGGGATTCTGATAGGATGAGGGAGCTGGGATACAAAGTGAATAAACTGTAATTAATAAACAAAACAAAACCAACCTCAGCATTCTTGGGTTCTAAACAGACTTTTTTTTTTTTTTTTTTTTTGCTTTGCCTTTCTGTTTTTAAGATGGGATTTCACACCATAGTCCTCAGTGTCCTGGAACTCACTTTATATCTCAGGCTTATGTCTTACCATAAGTGGTGGCACATGCCTTAAATCCCAGCACTTGCCAGGCAGAGGCAGAGGCAGAGGCAGAGGCAGAGGCAGAGGCAGAGGCAGTGCAAGGGCAGGTGGATCTCTGTGAATTTGAGGCCAGCCTGGTCGAGAGAGAGAGAGAGAGAGAGAGAGAGAGAGAGAGAGAGAGAGAGAACAGCCAAGGCTACAAGGAGAAACTGTCTCAAAAAAATTTTTTTTGCAGGATTTTGACAGACCTTTATACTACGAAATGAGTACAGTGGAGTGGAGAAAAGTGCTTTCTTACATCTTAGCAACTGGAGAGTTGACTGAAAGATGACTTGTTAGTCTTTCAGCATCAATACATAGGACATTCAGGCCTTTTTCTTTTTGATTAGGGGTGAGTTTGACACAGTAGTTTCCATCAAAAAGTTTACAGCCGAGGGGGAAACATCTATTATAACTGCTCAAAAGAAGCTGGTATTAAACCATAGGGGCAAAAGTCACCATATTTTCAAATTGATAACATAGGAAAATATTTCTATGTTGGAAATAAAATAGTTTGACTAAAAAAAAAAAATTCCTCCATTCTTGAGTTAAAGTCCATTTTGTAGGTGAAGTTCTTAAAAATAAGACACACAAGTTTCTGTACAGATAATAGATCCTTTCTGATAATGGTGCCAGAATAGACAAGTTATTTAACCCCTATGGACCTCAGCTTCCTCATAAGGAAGACTTGACAGTAATTCCTGCCTCAAAGATCTAGAAAGACAAAGAGGAGTTCCTTCAGATGTACCTTGCACAGAGCGCAGGTGCTGGCTTCATCCTACCTCTCTGTACAGGCCCCCTTTTCCCTCTCTCTGATGAAAGGAGAGCTGTATCTTGGTAATCATCATCATAAACAGAACACACTTGAGGCTATTTCTATAGGAGATAATTACACTTGATTTTCTTTCTTGTGCTATTTAGGATAAGTAGTGCTTAGCTCTAATTTCAATGAGAAATAGAGTTGTTGAAAAGCTCAGGGTTAGCCTACATGTCTGCCCATCTCCACGGGAAGTACGGGACACTCAGGGGCCCTGCTCATTATTTTCCTGTTTGTTGCAGGACTTAGCAGTTGTTAGGGACCCATTTCGCATTGAGTCTGCCTGAGGTAGGCCTTTCTTTGTACATAACTTGCAGTGCCTCTAACAACCCATGAGTGAAAATTGAAGAAATTAGAATAAGAAGCCAGATCACCAACATTTCCTCTTTTCAAAGGTGTTGGCTCCTCATTGTCTTTATTCACATTTCCCATCCTCTTTTCAGTTGTTTTACCAAGAAATGTTTTAAATGCTTATTTCCTTCTTGGAATCTGTTTCTCAGCCAGAATTAATACAACCGATATCAAAGGTGGTTTGCTTGATCAGATAGTGAGCTAGGGCTTGAAGCCTGATTTACTCACCCAACAAGGCCTAGATAATCCCTGATTCAAGACCTCAGTCTGGGTGCTGCTTATCCTTCCCGGACGCATAGAAACATACTGATGGAGAACACACTTGCAGGTGTGCAGAATCAGGTGCTTGAAAGATACTGTACAGGGAGCAGAAGCACTGAAGGACTGGTTGATGATAATGGAAAATGAGTCATTAACAAGTAAATGCTAAGCTTGCCAGGGAGAGCACCTGTTGGGTAGTTTATAATGAGGCTCTCCTCTCCTGTAGTAGAGCAGTGATCGGCTGAAGAATAGAAAAGGCCAAGCAAATAGAGTTCCAAACACCCTGGTCAGGAAACTGAGACCTTGAACCATGAGCTGGACACGTTTGGAAATGCTCCTCTTAAAATGTTGATTCTGTAGTCACTGTGGATATTAAAGGTTTACAGAGCTGGTCTATTCCTCTACTGTACAACTTGACAGTCTCTAAGTGTGAGATGTCATCCTTAGGAGTTTCAGCAACTTGACACTTTTCGTGAAGTTTTTGAATGTCCGTGGGTTTAGGGACACAGTAGAATACATATTGCTAGTGTAATAGTTAAAATGCTGCATCTTGCATCTGTTTCCCTGGACAGGAAGTGCAGCCCCTTCGAGATCTCCTTGTGTTTTAGAGGCAATACACTTCACAGTCTAGAGCGCTGCTTCAGCCCACTGACCTTTCCCCACAGAAAGCTGCTAGCATTTGCAAGCTAGAAAGGGCTCTAAAACAGGTCTGGGCTGCCGTGTGGTCAAAGTTCTTGTGCTACTGCTGCAGAGTGTTTGTGGAGTGCATGATGGGAAAGGTGTGGTCTGTAGGTTAAGGGACATGCCAGTGAAGCACACTCAAGGAAGGCCTTTGTGATTCTGGAGCAAAATCATGTCGTCTGCAATGGAGAGTTACATGCTTTCTGAAAAGCAGATCCTGAAGCAGGATTGGATCCTGTTAGAGGTAGAACTCTTGGCTATAAGGTGCCAACGGAGGCATCATTATGAGTTAATTTCTGTTTCACTGCTCAAGTTGTGAATAGAGATAGGACCAGCAGCTGCAATCTATCATTAAATAAAAACGAAATCCTGACAGGACAACAGCAGAGTACACGTGAAAGATGCACAACCCACTACCCCAAATCCCCATGTCAATTAACACAGTTGCACTAGTAATGTTCCCAAAGTTTGCACTGGTGTATGCCTGAGTGTGTCCTGTCCAATCACAGAAGGAAAAAGGAATGTAAGCACAGTTGATGGATAGATTGTCTCTGTATGCTATAATGGAAAGCCACTGGAAGACTAGGCTTTACAGCTCACTGATGATATTTTGACAATAAAACTCAACATTTTAAAGAATTCAAACGTTTCTTTTTGAAAATTTTTTTTTTAGTAATGAAGGTAGAATGTAAAAAATTCAGCAAACTTATAAATTATATGGGTTATAGTTATATTCACATGCTTTCCCTCCCTGGCCACCTAATTTCGTATAATAAAGTTCTTAGAGCTTTATTTAAACATTTCCATCTGCCCAGCAACTGGAGTCCATCTGGAATAATGTATTTTTATCAAATTGTATGGGTAACTCAAACCAGGATCATTCATCTGAAGAGAAAATGGTCGTATTTTATAGGCTTCACGCACGAGCAAATTGATCTATAGCTGTGCAATGAATAATAGTGTTGTTTGACTACACACTTAGGTGAAAGTCTTGGAAATTATATAGTTGAATATTTTGCATTATTATTGCTCTTTTCCCTGGGGAGGACTTTTTTCTTAGAATTTTTCTTTTCTTTTCATCCCTGCTAAACAATAAAAAGACAGTCTAAGAGTGTGATGACGAGAACACCTCCCGAGGGGGGATCCATGAGCGGAAGTCATCACAGCATCCTTCTGACCAGTGGCTGCTGCACCTCTGGCTAGAGAGCATGCAGGCTATCTCAGATGCTGAGTGCAATTTCATTACTCCTTGTGTGGACAACGTAAGAGGCCAAGTCTGGAACCTCAGTGCTTGTGCTGCACTTGGTCACGTTTTTCTGTCGAAATTCTGAAGGCTTTCGAAGCTGTTTAGTCAGTTTCTGCCTTAGTTTCTCCATCGGTAAGACAGCGGATTCAGTAGGTCATACACATTTTCTTCCAGTTCTGACTTTTACTTCCAGAGAGTTTTATTATTATTATTATTATTATTATTATTATTATTATTATTATTTAGCTCAGTTAAGGCTCAATGAAATGAGTATCAGCTGGTCAAAAGAACTTCCCTTCAAGCACTGTCTAAAGTGACATAGACCAATATACGCACTGTGAGTCTTGTTAACTGTGTTGTCTTCATTATTTATTTGTTATTCTCCCTCCAACAAGATGACATTAAAATGCCCCACTGTAAAGTTTAATGGATTTTTCCCTGGCAGATGTTGAAAAATAGTGATCAACTCAATTATCTAGATAGATGACATGTGCCGTCATGAACATGATATATCCCATACAGAAACTCTTGAGAGATGACTGAGCAGGATTTCAATAGGCAGCACTTTCTATTTTCTATATTTTACCCAGCTTCTGCTAAAGGTTGTCTCACTGTTTGCCCAAGTATCTTTTTTAAACCCTTTATGGACATTTGCAAGTATTAAATTTCATAAACTCATTGCATGTTTGTGAGGTACTATTTCCTGGCATTTGGCTAAAACCTGTGTCTTAGCTGGGGTTTCTATCGCTGAAATGGAACACCCTAACCAAAAGCAACTTGGGGTGGAACAGTTTTATTTAACTCACAGTTCCACATCATTGGTCATCATTGAACACGGTTAGTGTAAGGACAGGGCAGGAACCTGGAGACAGGAGCTGACGCAGAGGCCATGGAGGGGTGCTGTTTATGGCTGCTCCTCAGGGCTTGCTCAGCCAGCTTCCTTATAGCAAGCAGGACCAGCCTCCCAGGGGTGGCCCAACTCCCAGTGGGCTGCCCTCTCCCTCACTGATCACTGATTAAGACTTGTGTACAGCATGATCGTATGAAGATAATTTCTCAGCCTAGGCCTCCTCCCCTCAGACGGCTCTAGTGTGTGTCAAGGTGACATAAAGCTAGGTAGTTCTAAAAACACTTGTGTCATTCATTTCATCCTAGTTTTTTTTTTTTTTGTTCAGGATATCCACTGATTTGAGGGTATTAAAAAAATCTCCCTCACATTGTTGCTAAATTAGCTTCTTTTGAAAATATATCATGGAAGAAATAAATATCTCTCTGAGGACCATGCTCGGAAGGCCTCTGAGAAACCAGAATAGTGCCTGTGACCCTCAGAGGCATGAGAATGCGAAGGAATACTGTTTGGCTCATAATACCCCCGAGAGCGCCACTCCTGGAGGAAGCACTTAGTAGATGCTTACTGAATAAATAGAGACTAAATTAGAACAGAAAATGTATTTTTGAGGCTCATAGCTGATGGTGATCAGATAGCTGTATCAACTCACGTGTTTCCCTGCTTACAAATGTCATCACGTCTCTCTCTTAATTTGTGAGATTTTTATTCTGTCTAGCAACAGTACCATGGATTAACATCTAAACCAATTTCACTGGTTTGCAAGACACCGAAAATATTATAATTAGCACAGCCCAAGTGCTCCTTCCTGAGATACAGACACTTGCATTTCGTTTTGTTTATCTGTTTCTCAGAACAGTATTCCCGTCTTGGCTCCTAAGTAGAAACTTCACTTGTTATGCTTATTTCACAGTTGATATCATCCTTTAGCTTCCTGTTTTCACAATTTGCCAGCCAATCAAATATGTCTGTGGTTTTAAAGCACGTGTCAATGGAACAGATATCAGGCATAAAATGTATCTCTACATCCCAAAAGACCTCTGGTCAAATCAGTAAGATTGCACAAGGCGGGAACCTCAGGAAGCATTCTGACAGAGGCAACTCGTCAGAAATTAGTTCATTCAGTGCTGTATCTGGGCCTTAATAAACCATTCCTTATCTCTTTTGGCCAGTGGGCAGCTTCTAATTGGTACGGGTCCAAGGTAAGGCAAACAAACACAAGGAAACCTCTGCCTGGCTTTCTCCATCAGCGAGATCGCCCTATCATACATCAACGGACAGCCTTCAAGTTGACAACAGGAAAAATGTGACTCAGCTCATACAAAGGGGAAGTCCTGTGCTGCGAACAGACAATGGGTCTGTCATTTTACTGCTTTGCTGGGCCGCCTTACCTTTCTGTGAAGATATGCAGGGCTGAGGACTCAGCATTCTCCTTTGGGACAGAGCATTTAGCATCTAAGGAAGGAGCAGAGCAGAGGAAACAGCAGGAAACTTATGGTCAGGATGGTAAAATGATACTGAATGTCCAGTAGTACTTCAATTAGGAATGAAAATGGGAAAGGCCCAGCAGTAAAACAAAATCAACAACAACAAAACCCTCCTTTGAATGATGGAGTCTGGAAAACAAATACAGCAATGAATGTGATCTGTGAAAGAGTCATTTTTTTTTCCTCCTACATTAATGTATTCACAATTCCCTCTACAGAAGAGGCAGCGGTATCAACCTGCTTACTGACGTGGAGCATTCCATTGTAAGGCACTAAGCATGGTCTCCATATGGTTCACACGTCATCTCTCACAGGAGTTTTGGGGGGGATTTTTATTTGAGACTTGTAAAGCTGAAAACGTGCCTGGTGCTCTGGTGTCTGAGCACTTCCAGCTTACACAAAATAACACCACCACCACCACCAAGTGGGCGAACCACACCTGTGGAGTTTGTGGTGGAAACACGACGTCCCTGAGATGAGCCACTCTGTGTGTGTGGGCCTGTGTGTGCAGCCACGAGATGCCTTTCCGTGTGGATGGCCTGCTCTTAGTTGCTACCCCGAGGCCTCTCGCCACATCACCTATTCCAGTTTCTCATTTATGTGAGACTGCATTCTCTTCTGCTTCCACAGATGACGAGACGACCCCAGTGAGACACTGAGCTGTTGACAGCAACCAGTTGAAGGCTAACACTTTCCAGGGTTTTAGAATTTGATAGTAAAGACATTTATAACAATGGAATAATCATATATGAAAACATGACTTCTAAGTTTCAGTCTTTTGAAAAAAAAAAGTGTTAATTTTTGGCTGAATTGTCTAGACTCTAGAGTGTGACAAATCTATCTTACCATGATTTTGTAACTTGTGGTTATTGTGTTATGGGTTGTGGTATGACAATGTCACAGTTGTTTATTAGGGATCACCTGCCTCAGCCCCTGGGTTTTTACCACCTTCATCTTCGTATCCTTGGTACACAGTGCCTGAAATGTGTCAATCATTCAATTGACATTTTTGTTTATATCATCCAAACTTACTAGAGAGAAGAACATATAGGAAATAGAATGAGTTAGTTAACGTTTTAGTTTGTTTGTTTATTTGTTTGTTTTGACAAGGTCTTTCCTGGCTGTCCTGGAATGCTCGACAGGGCTGGCCTCCAACTCATAAACATCTGCCTACCTCAGCTTCTATCTCTCAAGTTCTGGGATTAAAGGGGTGTGCCCCCGTGCTCCACAATGATTGATTTTTGACTTACTTCTACCCACAGGATTTCCAGAACCTTCCTTAATTTCAGATTAGAGAGAAGGTCCCCGCCGTGCACCTCACCTGCTCCCCACTCTTCAGTGTGGCAGAGCTTCTCCTTTCTCTGTTCCTGTTCCCACTCTCTCATGTCACATAACAGTAACAAAATGACTACAGTCTTACTCACATAAGCAATTGTGTGAGTCAAAGCAACTACTCTGGAGAATTTACCTCATCTTCTGAGCCCCAAGGTAGCAGGAACTGCAAATCTTCTGTAAAGCTGAAAAAAAAAGTTCTACATGCCTCTTCAAATATCCACTTGGCTAGCCCATTGCTTCCAGCAAATGTGGTCAAATTTTACCTTGTGACCAGTACACTGACTATTCTCTTTGCGCTGTGAACTGTCCACACTACCTGCTGGAACTTTTGATCTCATCATAGCATTTCTCCCTTTCCTGTGGCACATGTCTTCTAAACAACTTGCCCATCTTCTTGTTTTGAACTTCTGTTCATATTTCAAACCTGAATATAAGAAGAATAGAGCTTCATTGGCTTATTAATATATCTCAGGCTTCAAGAAGAACATGTTGCTCACAGCAGATGCTCAAGAGTTGTAGAAATGAATTAAGTGATATCTATTCATTGCTTTCCCTTCCCTAAGCCTCTGAGTGGGTCAACACAAACCTAAATGCAATTTCATGAGGCCCAATAGAGAATTATTATCAAATATAACCCAGGTTTGTACTCATGTGCAAGACTGATCACAAATGAAACATCAAGGCACAGTTCAGTTAGATTTCAGTCCATTAAGATATTTAAATAGCCTACAGCATTATGATTGGTGCTGGGAGGCAGGGACGAGTAAGCTGTTACTTCAGCTAAGAGTTTTATCTACTAGGAGACATGTGTAAAATGTCCTATAACATAGTTTGTTGGATACTAAACTAGTACTATTAGCTCAGAACAGTGTGATGGGAAGTTCCATCAAACAGAATAGTTCTGTGTTCTAAGAACACGAGAAGACTGTGGGATAGTGACAAGGATGGAAGGATGAAGACACCTCAATCACATGATCACATTCCCTTCTGCTACCAGATTAGTTTTCTCTTCAGGACTATTTTCTGCCTCCATAGGAAACAGGAGCTATCATGTAGAGTGAAAAGAATAGATTGGTCACCTGTAGCTCACTTGTTGAAGCTCCTAAATTTTAATTCTCCTTCCCCTTTCTATACCGGTTGCTGCAGCCTTGGGTTTCATGAGCCTGTTTCTGCTCAGTGATGTTCTGAATCAGCCTGGTTCCTCAGGCTAGCATCTCACAGCTCTCACTTTATTTCATGCCTTCTCTAACTGTCCGTTTTGTACTTTCCTGATATTGCCTCACTCCCAGCTTCCTGTACCTTGACTTATCTCTTTTGGATGAAAAGCAGTTGGCAGATGAGTCATCGGTACAATCATTATGACTTTTCTTTGATGCTCGTAATAATTGCAGATTTCTGGTCTCAACGGTTTGTACTTGTGCCTCAGATGAGTCATATATTTTTAGGTAGTGGATCAGAGGCTCAGTTTTCTCTGTTCTATCTGGTTCTGAATGTTCTCCAAAGTCCTAGGAATGTTTAGGAGTTCTACTGTTAATACAAATGATGGGCAGGATGTAGCCAGGCAAAATAGGAAGAGAGTACAAAGAGAAAGAAGCTATGCTAGTGAGTAGTCCCTTCCCAGGGGGAAGTTGTTTGATGACATCCTATTTTTACTGGTTGGCAAAAGACTGTTGAACTGATGATTGCTTTAAACCTTCAAACGCCTCCAAGGGAAGATTTGAGCATGTCTCAAGAATCTAGCACACTGTTTTCTCTGTGGTTTGAGAAAGCCAGAAAAAAATCAGTTGTATCTCCCATGAAACCCTTAATGATTTCTTAAGATAGAGGCAGGAAGCACACAAGGAAAGTATTTAACTTCACAACTACAATAGGTTAGCAAGACATTTTTGTTACTTTTGTCCTTTCTATGTCTTTGAACTTGGGGCTTCATGTTCAGTATTAGATGAGTCACTGAGTCGTGGGCTGGAGAAATAATGCAGGGGTTGACTTGCTTCAAGGATGAGGTGCAGAATGGACTGTCACTTTGCTTTCTGCTGCTGTGACAAATGCCACAACCAATATCAACTTGGGGAAGGGGAGGGTTCATTTCATTCTGCAGCTTACAGTCCATCATGAAGATAAGTCAGGGCACAAATACAGGGCAGGAACCTGCAGAAATAGCAAAAGACCATGGAGGTAGACTGCCCACTGACTTACTCTCCAGGCTTAGCTTCAGCTACCTTTCTTACATCCCAAGAACATCTGTCTGTGAGTGATACCTCCCACAGCAGGCTGGGACATATCACCTCAATCATTAATCAAGAAAATCTCCTGCCGACTTGTCTGCAATCCGATTGGAAGGAGGCATTTTCTTGATTGGGGTTCCCTCTTCCCAGATGACTCCAGCTTGCATCATGTTGACAAGAATTAAGTAGTGCCCTGGTAACCCAGTTTTTAATGTCTGTGGAGAAAAAACATTATGCCTGTCAACTGTCTACTAAGGAGAAACATTGAAGGGCAAATTAGGCAGCTGAGATCTTTAAGCTCAAGAAAATGTGCAGACATTGTACTTCTTGATTTTTATAAGAATGGAAGATTTCCTGAAAAGTTCACCAAATATGCACATTCCGCAGAATGTGAGGTGAGGGGCTCTCAATGCCTCTCATTCTCCCGAAATCCCTCTCTTCCTCTTCTATTGAGGATAAGTGCATCAATGGCTTTGGTCTTCAAAGGCAGGTAATAAGTATTTTTAAGCATTAAGTGGTATGAGAAGAACATAGTGAGCATTTTCTCAAACTATCTTCTTTTTATGGCTTGAGAAATTCATGCATGCATACAACGTGTTTGGATACAATCCGCTCTCATTCTCTCTTCTCTAATTTCTCTTGTATTTCCACCTCCTAACTTCATGTACACTTTCAAAAATATATTTTAGTTTTTTTGGGAATTTCATATATTAATATTTTTTTGAAATCCTTTTGTCCCCTTCTTTCTTCTCTTTCAGACTCTTCCTTTGTGGCTACTGTGCCTCCTCAACTCTATGCTCTCTTATGTTTTAATTGTTACTGTTTCATGTATATTATAAATACAAACTGCCAAGTCCATTTATTGTTGTTCATATTTGTATGTGTTTAGAGATGACTGCTGGGATTGGGTAATCCCTGGAGAAGAATGAATCTTCTCTCAGAAGCCATTAATTGCCAATAGTTTTTCATTTCGCTGTGGGCTCTTGTAAGATTCCCTCCAACAACCATTACAAACAGCCACAACTGGTCAAAAATGTAGAGAACCACTGACCATGTGGTGCCCATTCACAGTTGATATCCTACAACGTGAGCTTTGTACCTAAAATTCAGTGAACATTGAGAAAGAGAGGGCAGAAAGCTTTTGAGAGCGGAAGACCAGGACATCTGCTGTAAGCTGGAGTCTTCTACATAAGATGGTGAAGAGTCTTCTACATAAGAGTCTTCTACATAAGACCTAGAAAGTCACAACATGTGCTCTTCCTTTGTAAAGTTACTGAGTCCACTTGGTGCTGCCTGTACATCAGTGGAAGGTCTTTGCCACCAAGGATGAGACGCAGGTGGAATTGTTCAAGTTATAATCTGTGTTGTCTTATCCTACATACATCCACACCTCAGAGGTCAGTACTTATACCAATACTCAGCCTACTTTTTCTTAGTAGTATTTATGACTGCCTGAACTCGTATGCTATTTTAGTCATTGCCATCAGCTTCTACCACCAGAAGTGTAAATAATTGGAGTTCATGGCTTTCTCAGGAGTACAGAAAGCAGTGCATGGCTTATACTATGTGCTCCATAGATACCTCAATATATGTGATTTCATGGGGTGAAAAAAGGCTTCATTGGACAAGTTCATTTGGAAAATGTTGAATTTAATCAACCATTAGCAGTTTTATCTGCCGAAGGGCTCAAGGAACATTTTGACGTATGATATATTAGAGTGTCTGGATAGAAAAAATATTTTGTGTTCTGCTAACTATTTGACCATTTATCTTCTTGGGCAGTATTTGCCTAATGTGATGAGTACAGTTTAACAGATAGTCAGGGTAGGGTAAGCATACTGAGACACAGTTCTCCAGCAGTAAGCCTCGATGGCATGCTCTAGGAACTTCCTTGTTGGAGTCCCTAGGACACAGTTCAGGAGAAAGGCTTTGAGCTGATAGAAGGTCAGGGTATAGGGGAGATGGGGAGTGGGAGAGAAATGGTGAGAGAGGAGAACTTACAAAGGTGGGTTTGCCTATCCTTCTCTTGAGGCTATCCTTCTGTGGCTAGAAAAATGCCACAGAACAGGGCAATAGAACTTAGAATAAAGAACGTTGGGTCATGTACCAAAAGCATATATATTTTCCCCTCAAGTAAATCTATGTATACTGAGAAGTGTACAGACATGTGGGATATGATGATTTTGTACAAACTAAGGACTCTCACATAACTAGCAATCAAAGCCAAACAAAACAATAATCCCCAGCCATACCATAAATCCCATAGCTGACTTTGAAAAATACATGGCATTGCTTTTTTAAATTTCATACTTTTTATTTTTTTATAATTTATTCATTATATATCCCAATCGAAGCCCCCTCCCTCAACTCCTCTTAGTCCCACCTTCACTCTTTCTTCCCCCTATGCTCTTCCCCTAGTCCACTGAAAGGGGGAGTTCTCCTTTGCCATCTGCCTATAGCTTATCAAGTCTCATCAGGACTGTCTGGATCCTCTTCTTCTATGGCCTGGCAAGGCTGCATCATCAGGGGCAAGTGATCAAAGAGCAGGCAACAGACTCCATCTTAGAGACAGTCCCTGATCCCGTTACTCGGGGATCCACATGGAAACTGAGCTGCCAATCAGCTACATCTAAGCAGGTAGTCTAGGTCCTCTCCATGCACCGTCCTTGGTTGGTGCATCAGTTTCTACAGGACCCCCTGGGCTAAGAATATTTTTTTAGCTTTGTTGGTCTCCTTGTGGGACTTCTGTCCCCTCCATGTCCTTTTGTCCCTACCCCCTCTTCTTCCTGCATGCTGCCTAAAGTTTGGCTGTGAGTCTCAGCATCTGCTTTGATCCCCTATTGTGTGTAGCCTTTCAGAGGAGCCTCTATAGTAGGCTTTCATCCTGTTTCCTCTCTTCCACTGCTTCTGATGTCTATCCTGTTTGCCATTCTGAGTGAGAAGTAAGCATCCTGCTTAGGGTCTTCCTTAGTGATTAGCTTCTTTAGGTCTGTAGATTTTATGGCTATCCTATATTATAAAGCTAATATCCATTTATAAGTAAGTTTATACCATGCATGTCTTTCTGTTTCTGAGTTGCCTCACTCAGGGTGATCTTTTCTAGTTCCATCCATTTGCCTGCAAATTTTGCTAGAGAGGATGTGGAGAAATCCATTCCTCCATTGCTGGTGGGAGTGCAAACTTGTACAACCACTTTGGAAATCAATTTGGTGCTTTCTCAAAAAACTGGGTATAGCACTACCTCAAGATCCAGCTATACCACTCCTGGGCATATACCCAAAAGATGCCCCAGTATTCAATAAGGACATTTGCTTAACTATGTTCACAGCAGCTTTATTTGTAATAGCCAAACTCTGGAAACAACCTAGATGTTCCTCAACGGAGGAATGGATACAGAAATTGTGGCACATTTCCACAATGGAATACTACTCAGCTAATAAAATTTCATACTTTTTAATAAAAAAAAATCTGTGGGTTTTAACATTTTGTTCCATTTGTACTTAATGTACTATTGTTTGATATTTTGGAATAAAAACAAGCACTGCTTTTCTGTCCTACTTTTGTGACATGTGCACTCAGAACTATACATTTATATGTTTCATTTTTCATTTTTTTGAGACACGAACTTGCTGTGTGGTTTAGGTTGGGCTCTCGCTCCTTCTATCCTCCTGCTTTAGTGGCTCTCCTGCTTGTGCAATTATAAGCACACCCAACTGAAACATGGATTCTTTGCCAAGGAATTCTTAATCTTCACGCCGCATAATTTAGACAGACTCTACCGTGTAGCCCATGCTTGCCTCAGGCTTGTGTTCTTCCTGTCTCAGCCTACTAAATAGGTACAGGTGAGTACGATCACAACTGGATTTGCTTCATATATTTAAATGTTGTTAGATTTATACAAATTTAGGTTCCCCTGCTTAGGTTTTGTGATTCTGGTGATCAAACCCAGGGACTTCTGGGCAAGTGCTCTACCACTGAGTCAGATCTCAGAGGCCAAATTTAAGATTTTTATCTGTTTTATGTAGCACATCATTAAAAATGTTCCTTCAAATAACAAGTAACATATTTCCCATTTTTTCCTATGCTACTACTGGAGCTATGACAATTTTCCCTTGCTGATGTTAGCATGTTCTATATTTTCTATTTTCTAATATTCAAGCACCCACATCCATATAGTTAAAGTGTTTCTGTTCTAAGAAGAACATATCTGGTTATAATTTTCATCAGATGTTGTCAGTCTTTGACTTTCGTTTGGAGTGAGTTAGTCTCCTGTTGCTTTACCTAATCCACATACTTGCCCACTGCCTGGTATCTTCTGTTTCTTTTCCCTGTGTGCATTTTACGTTTTTTTTCCTCCTTTTCTCATGGATACCCCTTTATGTTTTTACTTGTTTGATTTCTGAGACAATCTCACTATGTAACCCTGGTTAGCCTTGAATTCGCTATGTAGACCAAAATGCCCTTGAACTCACAGAGCTCTGCTTACCCCTGCCTTCTGAGCGCTGGGATTAAAGGCATGCCCCGCCAATACAAGACAACTTAAACTCCTTTGACGGTTATAATTGTTACACGTTATACAGACATTATATTATGTACGTAGAATTCTTATGGAATATAAAGCTTGTTTTCTATATCATTTAGCCAAAACATTTTTTAATGGGTACCATAGATATTATGTAATATTTTTACATAATATTTTTTACATAATATCATGTAAAAAATTTTTGCTTCTTTCTAAATAATGTTTAGACAATTGAAGATCTTAATAATGTTTATCCTTATCCTATCTTGTGTGTTATTTTTATTACTTATTTTAACTTACATAATTCAAGACTGAACATTATATTAGAGGCATTTTATGCCAATGTTAATTTCTCTATGTTTTTTGTTGGGATTGTTCTTCCTGCCTGAGAATTCTATTTTCTTCCTATTGTATGGATCTGCTAGGAACAAATTTTCTGTTTTTTTTTTTTTTTTTAACTAGAGTGTACTTATTTTATAACTTCATGGTGTATTTTCACTGTGTATATAATTTTAGTTTGGCAGCTTTTCCTTCCAAGACATACTTGAAGACACATACTTTGAAGACATCACTGCATTGTTTCCTGGCTCTCACTGCTGCTGTTGAGCGTGTAACTACCATGCTTATTATTTCTTCTCTAAAGAAAACCTGTCATCTCTGCTTCCCTATCTGTTTTAAGATTTCTTGCTTCAGCTTTTAGCATTTGCTTTACAGCCCCCTCCATATTCAGAAGTACGGGGTATTAAGCCTGGAAACTTGTGCACACTAGACAAGTGTTTTATTCCCAAGTTGGACTCCTAAGCTCAGCATAAAAAATGTGCCTATAATTCTGCCTCTCTTAGAAAGGGCAGCATAAAAAAGATACCCCCCAAAAAATGACAATACTGATGAGCACCTTAACTGAAAAGGGAGACAATCTCATAGGGTCCCAGCCCCAGACGAAGAACTACCAGGGAACTAGTGACTCTGAAACACTACACACATACAGAACAAAAATGAACTCTGCAGGTTGAATTGCTGTATTTGTCCATTTCTGTGCAAATAGTAATAATAATATCGTCAGTTTGAGAAGGGGGCACAGGAAGGGACAAAAAGTAAGGAAAAGGTAATGTTATTATATTTTAATTAAAAATGAAAAGTTTTTGAAATGCTCAGGGATGATTCTATTAACATTAATTAATGCAGAAAATCCTCTGGATCTTTAGATTGATGTCTTTCACTAATTTTGACAAATTCTTTGCAGTTAAAATGTTGCTTTTAACATATTTGCCATATTTCTCCTATACTTATTAAACTCTCTGACACATTATTTTGAATTTTTCAATATATTTTATGTTGTTATCAATTTTTGGTTACAAAACCTATCTTCATTTGCATGAATTTTTTCTTTTGATGTATTTTCAATTTTCTTGTCTTCCATTGAATACAGCTTTCTCCTGTTTTCACTTTCATCACTGAATACTTAAGTTATAGCATACTCATTTGATTCTTTCTCTGGATTCAATATCTCTGATTAATATTTTTATGATGTCCTCTAGTTGTTTTGTAGATTAATCTCATTATTTTAATTGAAAAGCCTTATAATTTCATTCTCTGTAGCCTCTGTGGTTTGGTTCTATCATCTTTTTCTATTGCTATTGCCATTATTGTTGCTGGAATGTATGGAAAGTACTAAATTAAATAACAGACACTACATATGAGCAGCTGTAAGTGCCTAGACCGTATCTTCATGCAAAGAATCATCTTTACCTGTAAGCGGTTTAAATCTAAAGCTCTGTCACCTGGTTAAAATAGGATGTAAGGGAGGCGGAGCTACAGCCCAGTGGCTGGGAGCCAGGTGTGATTCCAAGCACTCACAAGGTGGGTCCTTTCCAGGGGAGCTTCCAAGGGCACCAGGCACACATGCAGTGCACAGACGGGCAGACAAAACACCCTACACACGAAGTAAAAACAACAAATCTAAAATAATGAGATAAAAAAGACATAAGGGCAGTGAGTTGGCTCAGCAGGGAAAGGCACTTGCTGTTAAGCCTGAGGACCTGAATTTGATCTTGGGATCCACGTATTGGAAGGATAGGCTGAACTCCTGTTGGCTGTCCTCTGACTTTCACGTGCACATTCTCTCTCTCTCTGTCACACACACACTAAAATAATAATAATAAAAACAACAAGTGAATGTAAATAAGATCGGATGTGCAGAGCCGTGAGGCCGGGTAGTGTTGGGTAAGGTTTTGTTTGACCCTGGCTGCAACCACTACCATGTGCCCTGCAGTATGTTCGTCCTAATGTCCTGGCTGATTGCTCAGCTCCTTTCTGCTCGGTTAGTCCTGAGCTTCAGTGCTAGTTTTCTCCAGCCTCAGCGCTCCTGTGTCCTTTCTTCTGTCCAGTGACTTTCTTACCGGCACCTCAGGGAATGCACTGAACACTGGACCACATCTTTGGGTTGCACCATTCACTGAAATTTTGACCTTTTAGACTCTGGTTACTTTCAACATCTGAAGTTTTAGCTTGTTTGTTTGTCTTTTGGATTTTCTTGATCATGCTGGGTGCTTTGCTGTTTCTGTCTAGTTGCCTGCACTGGTGTAAGCTCTGACAGGATGCAAGGGCATGCAGAACAACAATTGTGTCACTGTAGCTTTTTTCTCTACACCTACTCCCTCATGTTCTGGTTGCTTTGACATCTTCTTTACTATATGATCTGGGGTTCTTAGTTTCTTATGTGTGGATCTAATGTAGCTCCTTCATTATGCCTATAAATGTATGTTCCAGATTCTCATCATTCATTTGTTGAATGTTATGTACATGAAAGTACAAATGCACTTAATATATCCACTCATTTACTAAGATATTTTTGACCACTTATTGTCAGGTACTTTTTGAACATAGAATTTATATGCACAATCAACACTCACATGTCTGTTCCCATGCATCTTAAGAGTCTGGTAAGATTAAAAACCATGTCCATGTAGAATGGACATGGTGACATGAAACTGCAACCCCAGAGCCTTGGACATGGAAGAAGTAGGATCAGGTGTTCACGGTCACCATTGGCTCTTCTTGTTAGTTTTGTTTGTAACACGACACATCTGGGAGAAGAGATTTGAACTGAAAAACTGCTTTCTATAGGCTTGTGCATGTTTCTGACCATTAATTGATGCAGTAAGGCCCAGCCTGTGGGCAGTGCCACTCTCAGACAGGTAGGCCTGGACTGTTTAAGACAGGGGTGTGAGTGTGAGCTTGGGAACAGTATTCTTTGCTTCTCTTCTATCTCCCAAGTTCCTGCATCGTCTTCTTTGGATGAATGGCTGTCTCTGGGAAGCATCAACTAAAATAAGCCCTTTCTTCTCCATGTTGCTCTTGGTCTGTTACAGCACAGTGACAGAGCAGAAGACTAGAACATTGGGTACATAGCAAATTTGAGAGAGAGCATACATAGGCTTCAACACTGCCAAAACAATAGCATTGCAGTGATCTATAATTAAAGATGAAACATCTGAATACACAGAGATTTCTTACCTTTTTAAGGTTCCCTCTGCAGCCTGCAGGATGCAATGTGAACAGGACTGAATGGTTGTTTGATCCCGTAACTGAGAACTTGGTTGTTTTCCCATTATGTAAATATTGAGAAAATTGCCTACCTAAACTCTGGGTGCTAGTTACAAAAATGGGAGCTCTCTTTTATAACTAATTTTGTAGATAAGCATGTGGTCTGCGCTTGGAACTTTAAATGGATCTACACTGTTTTCGGAACCCAAAAGCGAGGTGAAGGAAGGCTCCCATGAGGAGCAGCATCAATTTTTGCCTAAAAGGATCTCCATCGCCTGTCAGTTTTCTGAGCCTCCTTATTGTTCCTGGATCCCATTTCTCCTGATGTTTGGCCTCACCATGGTTCCCAGTCATTGCTGATGAAAGGCATGGATGACTTGACTTTTGGTGTCAAGGCCACCTCAGGACATGATTTCAGCTCTTGCCTTCCAGTTCTGCACACACAGGCACAGGCAAGAAGCTGGATTCTATGCATTCTTCCACCATTTTGACTACATTGCATTAGCATTTCAGCTGCTTACTTAGCCCACAAGTCACATTCTTTGCAGTTGAGTTCTCTCTGGCTCTCTAGACACACACGGTAAATTGTTTTTTAATCTGGCGTTTATTCTCACTTGACTCATTTTAAAAGTCTTCTTCATTTTTTTTTCTTCTGTTCATTTATAACTCTATTAGCTTGAAGACACCATTCATTTTGTAAGCATGCTTTAAACACATTTCATCTATCAGGATTAATATTGCTGTATGCACCACCAAATAAGTACATTAAAAACAATTGTAACACTTCATTAATCAAAATGTCAACTTCCACAGGAGTGAAATGTTCCCCACCTTAAAAATTCACTTTCTTTGCATGTGAGTGCTTGTCTATTTAGCTAAAATATAGAAAGTGTTGTAAAGTTCCGTCATTTTATTAGAACCAGTGTGCAAGATTTGAAGATGTAATCCATTATAATTAAGGCTAATTAATTATTATATGGTCAAATGAGCAACAAATGCACATGCAAACTCTAAAATGTTAATTATTTGAGAATTGGTTAATCAATTGTGCATTCAAATGCACATTTGTTTTAGCATGCAGACACTTTACACTTTTACAAGGGATTAGTCTGAAAAAAGAAAAAAAAACATTAAAGTCAAACATTTTCAGGCTATCTCTGCTGTCCAAGGAAAGAAAATAAATGAAGACCAAATTGATCTGAATTTTAAGAACCAAGTCAGTTTTTGTAAAACATAATCTTCAAAAGAAAAAATTAATGTTTATACTTACTTAACATAACAAAGAGAAATCAGTCCAGATCACCCACTTTATGGAGGTATTCGGCCTGACTATAATTAAAAAGAAATATTCCCATATTTAATGGTCTGCCACCGCATACAAATCCCCATAGGCCAATATCCAAATGGAATTACTATTTTCTTAAAAATAAAACTAGGCTCATGTAAAGATGAGCCAATCCCCAGCCAGTGATGTGATTTTCTAGCAAATTTGTTTTGTTCTTTAATTTTCCAAAATAACTTATGTTAAAAAAAAAGAATAGGGATCAGACTCAGAGACGGTCTGCATCAGCAATGGTGAAAACCCAAAAGAAGCAGTAGGTAGAAAGAATTCGTATAAAGAGGCAATGTTAGGGGAGACGCAGGCAAAAGGGACACATGAGTTGTGACATCGATACAAAGCTATTTTTTTTTTGTAGTTTTGGTCCTGTCATAGTTTTTTTTTTCTCCATTTGAGGTGGTTAATTTCATAAAAATGTAACTGATAACAAAGGTGTAGGATTCTACCTCAGAAATTCCAACTTAACCGTACGAAAGTTCACTGAGATGCACAGAGTTTAGGACTAGACAAGTGTTTCAGTGAGTTCTTTAATCTCTCTGTGTGATGTTTTTATTTGTGAGTTCATCACAACAGAGTTATTTTATGAGTAATTTGTTGCTCTTGCAGAGGACCTAGGTTTGGTTCCTAGCAACCAGATGCCAAGCTCACAGCATGTGATTATGATTTCAGGGGCATCCGAGGCCCTCTTCTGATCTTTGCAGGCAGCAACACATTTGTGTTACACATACATTCACGCAAAACACTCATGCACATAGAAGAAACATTTAACCTTTTTAACTTCTTAATAAAAAGGAGCGAAGTTGGGTCATCAGCTTCCCCTCCACCTTTGGGTGTATCCCCATTGTTTTGCTTGTAAGTTGTACCAATTTCTTCAGGACCAATTGCTAACTTGTAGTCATTTTGCCAAGCGAGACTAAGATCAGTGGGAATACTCTTTAGTGCAGCTTCATTGGCCTAGACTGTGTAACTCCACATCTTGTTTTATAAAATATATAATAAATATATATAAATAATTATCTTAGTAAACTTTTTAATTTTTGTTGCTGTTGTCCTTTACTATGAAATAATTCCCCTCAGACAACAGTTCCGAGCCACAGTCACTATGGGACACAGACAAGTTGAACAGAAGACAAACAGAAGTTCCTAGAGAAAGGGAGGGCTAGATGTCTTCTGTCATCCAGCCAACTGGCCCCACTGAGACAAGAAACACTCTTCGTTTGCATTAGTTCTTTGTCAAGAAGTGATGAATGTGCAGGCCTTAGAGGTTAGCAGAGAACACTCAAAACAGGTATTTTTTTTCCCTCCAGGGTATTAAGGCTGATGTGTGTGTGTGTGTGTGTGTGTGTGTGTGTGTGTGTGTGTGATTATGAAATTCTAGGAAGAGCAAAGAACATCCTGGAGGCCAACTCAAACGAGACTGTAATGAGATGCACTGCTGGTAAAGCTGGCCTCCTGGAGGCCTGTCCACTTCGTGTGCTCACTAGGAAGAAACCTGCCTCCTCTCTCTGTGTGAAGAAATACATGAAACATGACCTGTCTCATCCCTTAATACTCAGGGGAAGAAAAAAAAATACACAGTTCATTTACAGTTCACTTTTGTGACATAAATCCATGACTCCTGAGTGTTCAAAAGAGCAATTTGTAAATTCAACGTTAAGTATGTTTTGGTATTTGGAAAGGAAAAATAGGTACTGGCAGGTTTTCTTTGTTTTTGGATTTTTTTTGTTTTCCTTATGGTTTCGTTGTTATTTTTTTTTTTTGTCTTTTTTTTGTAGCATCCTTGGCTATAAGAAACATTTATAGTTAAAATAATCACTAATCATAAGGCCCTAAGCTGTCCTGTGTAAGAAAGAAGATCCCAAACCTTATTCTTTTAATTCTAGAACAGAACATAAAGTGTATTTGTGTATTTTGATGCATGAAATAGAATCTAAGGAGTTTATAAATATACAAACAGTATTTGTAGACAAGAAGTCATTACTAGTCTAAAGAATAAAACTCAATGAACTAATCAAATGGCAGAATATGTACAACTAAGACATTAATAAATCACAAAAGAAACCACTGAAGAGATAAGCTTGAAAACTGTCCAGAGAGGAGAAACAGAGGTAGAAAATGGCAAAGATTGGTGAAACCATTGAGAGAATAAATAGGACAAATCAAATGTGTATATTCTCCTTCATATGTAGCTAAAATTTTAGTATGAGAAAAATGAGGCAAAGAGAATGCTTGAAGATTCTGTGACTGAGAACTTTCTAGAAATTACTAAAGATACTAGCACACATTGACAATTTCAATCAGTTGCAAAAAGGACAATTTTAACATTTCACAACCAGATGCATGGTACCAAAAACCAAACAGTATTAGAGGCAGCCAGGGGACTGTGTTCTTGGTGAAAAACATGCTTTCATCCAGTGTCACAATGAGACACATAGCTGTATGTTTGGACTTGCCTGCCCATCACAGGGAGCACTCTATGAAGAGACTTGCATAGTTAAATCAACTCTTACCATCTAATAAATGCAAAGCCACACATCTGGAATTGAGCACGGGCACAGGGTAAAAGGCACCTCGCTACATAGGCAAGTAACCCACTAAGCCATCCATGATACAGCAAACCTCCCTCAGCTCACACTTTGTTGTGAGCTATTCCTCCCAGTGAGATGATAGAGGAAAGCAAATCGCAGGCTCCATGAGTGGATGGCATTGTGAGGCTGTTACCTGTCCCAGAGGAGAGCAGCATCAGCACATCTCTGTTTCTTAGCCTTGAAAGACAGTGGAGAGAGACAATAGCCTCCATTAGGCAGAGCTTTGAGCTACACATCTGATTTTTTTTTCTGCTTTGGTTAGAGGAGTCTCTCTACCCACAGGTAGGAATGAACGGTTCATCTGGATAGTCAGTGACTTATAGGGACAGAGGTTTCATTACCAGAAGCAGAAAGGTATAGAATAAAGGCTCTTGAGTAAATGGATGGTAATGGACAACAAGTTCAAAAGCCTTCATGTTATTTATTAAGATCCACAGACATATAATATAGGACAAACATACTAAAATCTATAGTCCTAAAGAAACTCAGCAACAAGGAGGACCCTAGGAAAGATGCTCAATCTTCACTCAGAAGGGCAAACAGGATAGACATAGGAAGTAGGAGAAGACAGGGAACAGGACAGGATCCTAGCACAGAAGGCCTCTGAAAGACTCTAGCCAATAGGGTATCGAAGTAGAGGCTGAGACTCATAGCCAAACTTTGGGCAGAATGCAGGGAATCTTATGGAAGAAGGGGGAGACAGGAAGACCCAGAGGGGACAAAAGCTCCACAAGGAGACCAACAGAGCCCCCCTCCCCCCCCAAAAAAAAAACCCTGGGCCCAGGGGGTCCTGCAGAGACTGATACTCCAACCTAGGACCATGCATAGAGAGGACCTAGACCCCCAACCCCTGCTCAGATGAAGCCCACAGGCAGCTCAGTCTCCAAGTTGGTTCCCTAGTAAGGGAAGCAGGGGCTGTCTCTGCCATGAGCTCAGTTGCTGGCTCTTTGTTCATGCATGCAGCCTTACCAGGCCACAGAGGAAGACAATACAACCAGTCCTGATGAGACCTGATAGGCTAGGGTAAAATAGAAGGCGACCTCCCCTCTCAGTGGACTAGGGGAGGGGCATAGGGAGAAAAAAATGGAGGGAAGGTGAGACTAGGAGGAGACAAGGCAGGGGGCTACAGCTAAAATGAATAAATTGTAATAAATAACAAATAAATTTAAAATATGAAAAAATAAACATAGGAAGAACACAAAAATTGGTGCAAAGCTAAATAGAATTCTCAACACAGGAATGATAATTGGCTGAGAAGGACTTGCTCAATGTCCTTAGTCATCAGGGAAATGCAATTCAAAATGACTTTGAGATTTCATTAGAATGCCTAAGATCAAAAATTCAAGTTGACAGCACATGCTGGAGAGACTGTGGAGAAAGGGGAACCCTCCTCCATTGCTGGTGGGAATGCAAACTTGTACAACCACTTTGGAAATCAATCTGGTGCTCTCTCAGAAAATTGGGAAAGCTCTACCTCAAGATCCAGATGTACCACTCTTGGGCATATACACAAAAGATGTCCCAGCATTCAATAAGCACATTTGCTCAACTATGTTCATAGCAGATTTATTTGTAATAGCTGGAAAAAATCATCTTGAGTGAGGTAATCTAGACCCAGAAAGACATGTGTAGAATATACTCACTTATAAATGGATGTTAGCCATACAATAGAGGGTAACCATACTACAATCTGCAGACCCAAAGAAACTAAGTAACAAGGAGAACCCTAGGGAAGATGCTTAATTCTCATTCAGAAGGGCAAATAGAGTAGACATTGGATGTGGTTAAAGAGAGGGAACAAGACAGGAGCCTTCCATAGATGTCTTCTGAAAGACTCCACCTAACAGGAGACTAAAGCAGATGCTGATCCTCATTGGCAAACTTTGAGCAGAGCACAGGAAGTCTTATGGAAGAGTTGGAGGATAGAAGGACCCAGAGAGGACAGGAATTCAACAAGGAGACCAACAGAGCCAACAAATCTGGGCCTGCAAAGGACCTGTGGAAGGCCTGCAGAGACTAATATACCAACCAAAGACCATGTATGGAGAGGATGCAGGCCCTTGCTCAGATGCAGCCCATAGGCAGCTCAGTCTCCACATAGGTTACCTAGTAAGGGGACCAGGGGCTGTCTCTGACATGAACTCTGTTGTCTGCTTTTTTATCATCTTCCCTGGGCTAGGTGGCCTTGCTGGGCCACAGAGGAAGAGGACTGAGGCAGCCCTGAAGAGACTTGATAGTTTCTGGTAAGTTTGTAAGAGAGGAAATCTCCCCCTTTTTGAGGACTAGAGGATGCGAGTACAGGGAAGAGGGAGGGAGGGTGGGACAGGGAGGAGATGAAGGAAGGGGCTACAATGGGATATAAAATGAATATATTAATAAAAGAAAAAATTAAAAAAGAAATTGGAAAAAGAAAGAAAATAAATATTATAATTAAATTATAAATTATAATTATATAAATTTATTTAGCATACAATATATAAAATATATCGTAAGTTTAATATATTATGTAAATATATAAAATATATTGAAGGTATAAATATTATAATTAAATAATATATAATAATTATTTATTTTTCATAAAACATTTTATTTATTTATTTATTTATTTTTTATTTTTATATTTTTATATTAAACACAGGTTATTTACTTCATATCCCAGCCATAGTCCCCTCTCTCATTCTCTCCCAATCTCACCTTTCCTCCCTCATCTCCTCCCATGCCCCTTTTCAAGTCCACTGATAGGGGAGGTCCTCCTCCCCTTCCATCTGACCCTAGCTAATCAGGTATCTTCAGACTGGCTGCAATGTCTACCACTGTGGCCTAGCAAGGCTGCTCCTTCCTCGTGATGATGGGGGAAGTCAAAGAGCCAGCCATTGAGTTCATGTCAGAAATAGTCCCTATTCCCCTTACAAGGGTACCCACTTGGATACTGAACTACCATGGGCTACATCTGAGCAGAGGTTCTAGGTTATATCCATACATGGTCCTTGGTTGGAGAAACAGTCTCAGAAAAGACCCCTGTGCCCAGATATCGTTGGTCCTTGTGGAGTTCCTGTCCTCTCCAGATCTTACTATCTTCCTCTTCTTTTATATAATTCCCTGCTCTCTGCCGTAGGTTTGGTTATGGGTCTCGGCATCTGCTTTGATACACTGCTAGGCAGAGTCTTTCAAAGGCCCTCTGCAGTAGGCTCCTGTCCTGTTAAAACCACTCTTTCATGTTGGCCAACTACTTTTGGTCAGGATCTTCTGGCTATAACTGGACTGCTGCACTCAGGAGCTCACAGCAGATGTGGTTGCCTGTACAAGACCTGCACAAGGTGCAGCCAGTCACCCTTCTAGCTCGGAACATGCTAGTTTGTGTGTCCCCATGTGAGGAGCTACTGAGAGTATCACTTCTGGGGGACAGTCAGTTTTCTTTAAGGGTGTGGGCCCTTCCAGTGGTGGTCCCCACAACATGAGTATAGATGGAACATAAATAGGGCTTGATAGGACAGAAAAAGAGGGGAAGATAAAGATAGATAGATAGATAGATAGATAGATAGATAGATAGATAGATAGATAGATAGATGGATTTGATGGTGTGTTGGAAGGGGTGGAAAAGTAAGAGGTAGAGGATTAAGAAAGCTCTCAATAGGATCAAAAATCGTTGTATAAAATTCTCGCAGAACTAATAAAACATTATATGAAAAACAATAGATCTGACAACTGTGGACAGACCAAGGGTTTAAAGTTAGAATGATATAAACAGAAGAGGGAAATAAATTCTAGAAATTATTTTCCTTTAGAAAGAGGATGCAATTACATAAGGCTAGTTCAAGAAAAGCGGTAAATGGATATTATAAAGTGTTGATTGCAATGAAGACAATAATATTCAGGTTTTGTCTAGTGCTAGTGGTGAAATCTAAAGTACAGTGTTTTGTGGTAGCTTAGTGATTGTTTTAGAACATTTTTCTTGGCTATAGGTCACACTTTTGCTTTTCCCAAATGCCTTAGAATTTTTTAGGTATGCCAGGCATCTTGTATAAAATATTAGAGCACATTAATTAGGTAATGTCTGTCTTCGTGAAGGATAGGTCATTATTTTTGTAGACAGCAGGTGCATGTAATCTCTCTGATCTAATCAGTATTTGAATTGTGTTAATAAGGCTTATATATTATATTAAAATTTTATATGTTTTTTTTTTTACTAGTTCAGAGAGTTTTTGATAGCAAAGGTGACTTGAAAGATGCTTAAGCTGTGTTAAAGAATCTGTCTAAACAATTGTCGAGCTATATTTTAGGTAATTGGACTGGAGAATTCGATACTACGATGGAGCAGCTGAGAGTGGCCATTGTCACAGTAAATTCTACCGGAGTGGACGCAGGACTAGCCACAGGATTATCAACATGGATTGCTGCAGCCATGAATCATCTGAAGGAATGGGCGGGCATGGGAGTGTTAGCAGGCCTTCTGGTGTTGGTCTCCTTGGTTTGCCTGTGGTATATATGCAAGATTAGAGTCTCACAACAGTGTGATGCAGCCATGATCATTCAGGCCTTTACAGCCATTGAAGCAGGACATTCTCCCCAAGCATGGTTGGATACCATAAAAAGCTAAAATGATACGCTCAGGATGCGAGGCTAAGCACTGCACTCAGGGTCAGCCGCTTTGGACCCAGAGAAGAGCATGTCTGATTGCATGCGGGTTGATGCCCCAGGTCCCGCCTCTGAGAAAAAGGTATTGGACGGGTCTGATGCTCTCTGGGTGGATGACACCTAAATGAACATCTGTACAAAGTCCCAATTTATTTCTAATATCAGAGATCAGACCTCTACTCTTGCCTGATGCGTCTAAAACAAAAAGGGGGAACTGTAGAGAGCTGCGGAATGCTATGCCTTAAAGATGGAGCTGGTTTCTGCCTTCCACCTTCCCGATGGTGAGTGCTCTCTGTCATGAACAATTCCACATTTGGCTAAGGCTGAGGATCTGGCTTGCTTCCATGTATGTGGACCTATCTGCATTGCCCCCGTGGCACGCCTGGGTTGGCTACCCAAAGGCTATTTAAGCTGTGGGCTGGCTTTCCCCGGGGTCCGAGGATTGTTCAATGTTCCTGAATAAACTGCATTGAAAAAAAAAAAGAGACGGCTTAGGAGTTAAGAGTGCTTAGGCTCTTGCAGAAGATCCGAGTCTGATTCCCAGTGTGAAGGCTCACAACCATCTGTAATTCTAGTTCCTAGGGATCTGACGTTGCTCTTTTTTTTTTTTTTTTTTTGGAAGCTGTTTGGTGTGAATGTGGTACGCAGACATACATGCAGGCAAAATAGTCATATATATATATATAAATTTATAATATGATTATAAAAACAGAAAGCTGGTTAGATAAATGTGTTTAATGGAATTTCATTTCATATTACATATATATAATAGGCAGAGAAAACTCATCCCAGTATCATTAAAATTATACTCAAAATCATTAAGTATGCAATCACCTGGTTTATGATCATAGTTTTGGTAAATTTCATTAGAAAATTTGCTTCCTTTTTATCATATTTCTGTTACCATTATCTGTGGTTAAGAGTCTAGATTGATAAACTTCCTACTAAGAACTGTTATCACTGAGGCAGTAAAGTAAGGAGCACAGACTAAGGGTTGAAGAGGTGGCTCCGTGGTCCTGAGCACTTGCTCTTTTGGAGGACTTGAGTTTGGTTCCCAGCACTCAGACAGGAGGCTCACTGTGGTGTATACTCCCCGTTGCAGGGTATCCGATACCTCTGCCTTCAGAGGGCAGCTGCACTCAGGTGCATATATCCACATACTCACATCATTGAAAATAATAAGCACAAATACCTCTGTTTTTTTTTTCCTTTGGTTTTTCAAGACAGGATTTTTCTGTGTTAACAACCCTGGCTGTTCTGAAACTCACTCTGTAGACCAGACCAACTGGCCTCAAACTCACAGAAATCCACCTGCCTCTGCCTCCCAAGTGCTGGTATTAAAAGTATGAGCCACCATTCCCGGATTCATTTTTAAAAAGAACTAAAACCAGAGAGTGACAATGGCTTAGCTTCCTCCCTCCCTCCCTCCCTCCCTCCCTCCCTCCCTCCCTCCCTCCCTCCCTCCCTCCCTCCCTCCCTTCCTCCCTCCCTCCCTTCCTTTCTTCCTTCCTTCCTTTTTTTCTTTTTTTTTTCTTGAGACTGGGGCTCACTATATAGGCTTGGCTGGCTGGGAACTCACTATGTAGGCCAGCTGGCCTCAAAGTCACAGAGATCGTCTTGCCTCTGACTCCTGAGCAATGAGATTAAAGGTATGAGCCACACCACACCTGACTCAATGTGATGTTCTTACATGGAAAAATAGCTGATTAAATTACTATTATCCCTCAATTATGAACAGAGAATAACCAATAATTGATCTGGGAAGGGACAGAGTTCTTTCTTAAGCTGGAACTTTTTTTTTCTTTTAAATTGGATCTTTCTCCTGATGGTTGACACAGAAAAACCTATAGCAATTACAAACTCTCTTATAAATGGCTCTCATAATTTACAGCTTTCCAGGAGCAGCTTTAAAGTCAGACATGTGTGTAATTCACTCTCTTGGCTCATTTCCATCATATTTTCACCCCCATAGGAAAGCTTCCTCACTAAAAGTGTGTGTTCCTCTGAGCCATGCAGAGAACGCCTGATGGAAAATGGGGGTATTTCCAGATGAAGCAATTTTATTGATCAAATTTCATACTTCGTATGTAATCGATTCTCACTTTACACCAGTTTTTTTTTCTTTACAGCCTTTATTTTAATGCTACCAGAACTAAAGAAAAACAATTTAGTTAATGGATTTGAACTTCTCAGGATGGCTAAAAAGAGGTACTGGATAGTCATCTCCTCTCTCATAAAGAAGAACCCGGTATGTAGCTGCATCTGGTGATGAGTGGTTGTGGCAAAAACTGAAACAGCTAGAGGTTGGGAGTGTTATAAAACTTAGAAATACAGAACAGTTCAAGACTTAGTATGACAAAGTGAACTATCCCAGCATTGTCCTCTCTGCTGATACACACTGGGGAGGGCTTTTCTCTTTTGTAGAAGGAAGGGTGAAAGAGAGCGCTTGCAAAAATATGTCGATCAGCAAGGACTTGGGCTATCCTCACAGTCCTCACAGGGTGGTAGCTCTCTTAGATGAGCAGCCTGGCCTCTCCGTGGTGGCCCCGGCTATGGAAAAGGAGCTCATGTCGTTTCTCAGTCAACACCCCAGATGTTGTAGCCAGGAGTCACTTTGAGACATGAGCTCCTGTCTGACTTTGGAGTGTCCCGTTTGTCTCATACGTGTTCTTGGCTCTCAGACTCCACAGACAGTCCAATGTGCTGGATCAGCCTGTAGCTAGCTGCTGAAGCTACCTTGGCTCAGCAGAGCGACTCTGACTGAAACCTGCTGGGTGCCCTGTGCTATAGGGCAGGGGTATGGTGACATGGAAGGAGGCAGAGGACACCATATGAGGGAATCAGGAGACCAGGAAAATGGCTAGGCCACCTGTAGTTTTCTACCAGTGCCGGAACTGAGGGAAGATACCTACCTGGCTCCCACTTTCCCCTATCATGCCCCAGGCACTTATTGCTAAGGTGTGGAGAGGGTGGCGAGGATCTGCTCTTGTGATGGATGAGGGATGGGAACCTTGAGCACTGTTGGGGCCCTGACTCTCCTCTAGCCCAGGGGGCTAATGGCCAAAGCAGGCCCTCAACCCCTGCCCGGGGTGGGGACTAGACATATGTTCTGAGTTTGCTCAATGTCATTGCACTGGGAGGCTCACATGCAGGAGGAATTGCCATGGTATCAGTAGACAGGAACACTATAGCTCTGCCACTCGGCCTGTGTGGTTCTCTGACCATACTAGTGTGAATACCACAAGGTGGGTACTATCCTTCTTGTCACCCCATTTTCGCATACTGACTCTGGGTCTTGCCAGGAAACAAGAATTCCAGATATTTTATCATTGTTGGTACCGGTAGTACTTGTAGCGCCAGAGGTCTTTGACTTCACACAACAAGGAACCTAGTCAGGGGAAGCCTGACTTCAAGGAGCCACTGTTATCCAATAAAGGCACCACTCTGAGTGTAGGAATAGCCTCACAGAGAAAGAACTCCACACCCACTACTGTCTACATCACATCTTCCTGTGTGGCTAGAGCTTCCCCAATATTCCTCACAGTGGATGGGCACCTGCCAATGCAACACAGATAGAAAGATGTCCAATGGAAAATCCCTGATAGAAAGATGTCCGACGGAAAAGCCCCGCTGCTTGCTTGCCTGCCCACCTTTACTTCTTGCTAGTGATTGTGGTATCCTGCTGCTGCTGGGGCTGCCAACTTTCCCTGACTCCAGAACCCGGACTGTTCAGTATTCCAGTGTGGACTGATGAGTGGCAACTCTCTAAAAATCCTGTAGCCCTTCAGCGTCAGATTGAGACAATGGTGGGATCCAGCATTGTAGCTGAACAGCTACTGGGTTGTCATCATTTCCAGCAGGCAGATGGTCATTGCCAGACTATCTGTCTCTTATCCTATAACCTAATATATCCCTCTTTATAATGAAGACTCATTCCATTACTTCTGTTCCTACACACCAATGAAAAGCATGTTAGACAGCCAATAAACTGAGAAATTTTAGTAGTGGTGAATATTGTGGCCAGCAAGCTCCAGGGATCTGCCTGTCTCTGTCTCCCAGTGCTAGCATTATGGGGTATGAACACGCCTAGCTTTTATATGGACACTGAGGTTGGAAACTCAGGCCTTTATGCTTGCATGACAGGAACTTTACTAAGTGAGCAATATCTCCAGCCTCTCCCAGCTTTGCCATTTTTATTTGAAACACAGCCTCACTAAGTAACACTGGCTGACCTGGAACTCACTAAGATCAGGCTGGCCTTGAACATACTGTGATAGCTTCCTTCTGTCTTCTAAGTGCTTAGATTACAGGAGTGTACCACTGTGTCTTGCTAATTTGGTGACATATTTTTGGCACAGAGGACTCTGTGTGCAGTTGTACTGTGGCTCTGCATTATTACACAGAAGAACAGCAAACATAGCAGTGAAGGAAAAAGGCTCATGGGGCCATGTTTTAGGAGACCGAGCAAAGCCTTCAAGTGGCCTTTCTTGGAGGAGTTGCCCACAATATTCATAAGTCCTTTGGCAATGGGTTTTCTAGGCATTGCTGGCTGTAATCAACCAGGGCAGCTCACTAGAAAGGCAGATCCAAGGACTTTGGTTTTAATCTAGAGTTCGATTATGCAATTCCTTTCTGCCTAACATCTGGATTCCAGACTCCCAGGAGGAAAGCAGATGTGGAGGATAAAACAATACTGTCTCCACAGCTGAGGCACAGGAAGACACTTACTAGCTCTAGGGATAGTGGGAACACTCATCAAATGCAAGTTCCTAGATATCCAGGGGCCAGCCTTATGAGCAGGTCTTTAAAAGGGCAGGCAATGGGCTTGCTCTATCAGTGTTTTTCTGCACAGGCCATTTTTTTATCACATAGATACAGAACATAGTTCCCCTTTAAAAAAATTCTCAAGGCCTAAAAGCACTGGGTACTCTTCAAGAGGTCTTGAGTTCAATTCCCAGCAACCACAGGGTGGCTCACAACCATGTGAGCTGAGGGCTGGAGGGTTGGCTCAATGGTTAAAAATTCTCAAGGCCTCATTTCTCATATTAGAAAAAGGTCTCCGTCTAGCTTCACACAGCTTCACATAAGCCCGCCCATTTTTAAATAAAGCAATCCCAGGACCAGTTGATTGTTTTTAAGAAAGGATGTGAAGGCATCCCAAACTTTTACCCCCACTCTCAAGAAAATAAACTAGTCTTCACATGATTCATATCAAAATAAAAGTGGGGCTTATACCTCATTACAGCTACCTCAACATGAGAGAGCAAAATTAAAAAAAAAAAAAAACAAAAAAGTCAAATGGAGTAAGCTTGTTTTCAAAATTTTGTTCACTGTGGCTAAACTTTAACAGTAGTTTCTTCCCTATTGTCTGGGAATTAAAAAAATAAATTATTCTCATATTAGCTATGATGGATTTATTGGTAAAGATTCTTTTGCACAGACCATTCCAGAGACTAGATGGTTGCAGGAGTAAGAAATTTTAAGATGCTCTGTGACTCCACCCTTTTCTCCACTTAAACATCCCATGAAACCCCAAGGGCATTTCAAGGAGTCAGGATGCACATGTTATAATATTTTGAGGCTTTGTCCAGGTTTTCAAAAGGTTTCACTTAGTTTCAAGGTCATTGAGAGCATGGAATCAAACAGGAGCGTTGCTAGCATGGAATCAAACAGGAGCGTTGCTGGGGCCCTTTGCCTAGCAGCCATGCTTTCGGCGGGCGACAGTGAATAGATTTACCTCAGTGCATTTCCTCATTGGTCAAATGGGCTAGGAATGCTGTAGTCTTCACATGGTCTGCCCTGCTGCACAGGCTCATAATTTGATCTCAGTAAGTTTCAGCTCTTACTCTAGCAACACACCAGTTCAGTTGTTATTGTAACCACCCAAGCACACATCAGGAAACTAGTATTTTCTGTGTGATGGTTCATTTCTATAATCCCAGGACTTCAATGGATGAGGCAAGAGGATCATTGATGAATTCAAGGCCAGTTTGGCCTGTATAGTGGGACCCTATGGGAAGGAAGAAAGGAAAGAAGGAAGGAGAGACTGAAGGAAGGAGGGTAGGAAGGAAGGAGAGAAGGGACGTAAGAAAGAAGAAAAGAAAAATAACATATTGCTTGACATTGAATCTTGCTTTAGGTAGAATACCACCGTGGATACGACAGTTAGAGCCTGCCCTATCAGCGCTAAGAGTCTCACGCACAACAAAATATGTGTGATAACTAATAATTGATAACTAGCACAAGAGAAAAAGTAACAAGACAACTGAAACATAATTCATAAGTTACTAGACTGTATCACTGAGTTAGACATCATCTTTGGTGTCTAACGAATTTAATCTTACAATAATCTTAACAATATATTTTTTGTTGATTCTTCAAAGAATTTCATACTCACTCATGGACTGGCTCTTGGATCACCTCCACCTGAGGGAGGAACAGCCTTACCAGTCCACAGAGGAAGACAAAGAAGCCAGTCCTGAGGAGCCCTGATATACTATGGTCAGATGGAAGGGAAGCAGGACCTCCCCTATCAGTGGACTTGGGGAGGGGCATAGGAGAAGAAGAGGGAGGGAGGGTAGAATTGGAACGGGATGGGGGATGGGGTTACAGCTGGGATACAAAGTGAATAACGTATAATTAATAAAATAAATTAATTAAAAAAAGAATTTCATACATGCATACCGTAATTTTAGTCACCTTAAATCCTTTATCCAAATCCTCCCCAATCCATCCCTCATCTCTCAATTCTTTCCCAATTTTGTGTTGGAAAGGGTAAAAAAGGTTTTTAAATTTTATTTATTATTTATTTCTATATTTTTATAGTACACTGGGTCCAATTTGTACTGCCCACATCCTCCTGGATGGAGCTATCCACAGAAGTACATCGACACCAGTAGACACCAGTAGAAAACTGTCTCTCCCAGAACCCATCAGCTCTCAGTAGCTCATCAGCTAGGGATGGGCATTCACAAGCCCAGCTTCCTCTCAGGCTGGAATGTCGGCTGTCCTGATTATGAACAGGTTTTGTGCAGGTGCCAACAGCTTCGGGAAGTTCAGGGCTGTGGTCCTGTCCTGTGCAAAAAACACTGTCTTGTTCTGATCCTCCCCGATATCTGGCTCTTACAGTCTTTCTGCCCTTCTTCCATGGTGGTCTCTGAGCCCTGAGGTACGGGGCATGGTACACATGTCAGATCTAGGAATGAGCACTCCAAGGACATTTAATTTCTGTGCTTTAACAAGTTTTGAGTTTCTGCAACTTTAGATATCTTTAGTGTAAAGGAGATGTGAGCCTTTTTTGTTTTATTTTGTAAAAATAGTCACCAGTGGATTACTGATCTTCTCTAGGGTCCTCCTTTGTTTAGGGCTACAGATTTTAGTATGTTTATCCTATATTATATGGCTAATATCCACTTATAAGTGAGTATATACCATGGGTGTCTTTCTGCTTCTGGGTTACCTCACTCAGTATGATCTTTTCTAGTTCCCACCATTTGCCTGCAAATTTCATGATTTCCTTGTTTTTAATTGTTGAGTAGTATTCCATTGTGTAAATGTACCACAATTTCTGTATCCATTCCTCAGTTGAGGGGCCTCTAGGTTTCCAGATTCTGGCTATTATGAATAAAGCTGCTATGAACATGGTTGAGCAAATATCCTCATTGAATGGTGGGGCATCTTTTGAGTATATGCCTAGAAGTGGCATAGCTGGATCTTGAGGTAGCACTATTCCTAATTTTCTGAGAAAGTGCCAGATTAATTTCCAAAGTAGTTGTACAAGGTTACATTCCCATCAGCAATGGAAGAGGGTTCCCCTTTCTCCAAATCCTCTCCAGCATGCATCATCCCTTGAGTTTTTGATCTTAACCATTCTGATGGGTGTGAGGTGAAATCTCAGGGTCATTTTGATTTGCATTTCCCAAATGACTAAGGAACTCGAGCATTTCTTTAAGTGTTTCTTTGCCATTCAGTATTCTTCTGTTGAGAATTCTCTGTACAGGACAGGAGCCTTTCACAGAGGACCTCTGAAAGAATCTACCCACCAAGGTATTGAAGGAGATACTGAGACTCAGAGCTAAACTTTGGGCAGAGTTCCAGAATCCTTATGGAAGAAGGAGATAGAAAAACCTGGAAGGGACAGGAACTCCACAAGGAGACCAACAGAGCCAAAATACCTGGGCCCAGGGAGGCCTGCAGAGACCGATACTCCAACTAAGAACCATGCATGGAGAGGATGTAGACCCTTTGTTCAAAGGAAGCCCATTGGCTGCACAGTTTCCAAGTGGGTTCCCCAGTAAGGTCTACAGGGCTGTCTCTGACATGAACTCAGTGGCCGGCTTTTTGATTACCTTCCCCTTCCCCCGAGGGCCGGGGTGGAGGTGGGGGTTCAGCCTTGCCAGGCCACAGAGAAAGATGATGAGACCTGATAAGCTAGGGTCAGACAGAAGGAGAGGAGGTCCTCCCCTATCAGGGGACTAGGGAAAAGGCATAGGGGAAGAACAGGGAGGATAGGTGGGACTGGGAAGAGATGAGGGAGTATACTGCAGTGGTGATACGAAGTGAATAAATTGTAACAAATAAATATGTAAATAAAGTAAAATTTAAAAAGTCACCTGCAGCGATGGACGAGAGGAAACAAGATGGGAGCCTACTATAAAGGGTCCTCTGAAAGACTCCACCCAGCAGGGGCTCAAAGCAGATGCTGAGACTCTGGTCAAACTTTGGTCAGAGAGCAGGAAGTTCTATGGAAAAAGGAAGGTGGGGGTGGGGATGGGGGAATGGAAGGGTAGGATAGAAGGACATGGAGGGAACAGGATCCCCACAAGGAGATTAACAAAGCAAAAGAAATCTGAGCCCAGGGGGTCCTGCAGAGACTGAGGCACTACCCAAGAACATTACATGGAGAGGACCTAGATGCGTGCTCATATGTAGCCAATTGGCAGCTCAGTCTCCTTGTGTATCTCCGGGTAAGGGGAGCAGGGGCTGCTTCTGTCATGAACTTTGTTGCCTGCTGTTTGATCACTTGCCCCTGGTGATGCAGCCTTATCACGCCACAGAAGAAGAGGATCCAGTCAGCCCTGAGGAGACAAGCAATGGGCAGATGGCAATAGAGGAGAACTCCCCCTTTCAGTGGACTAGGAAAAGGGAATGGAGGGAGGAGAGCAGGAGGGTAGGACTGGGAGGAGTTGAGGGAGGGGGTTTCAATTGTGATATATAATGAATAAATTGTGAAAAAATAAAAATAAAAATAATCCTATGAAGAACTAATTTATATATGTATATATATATATAGTTTTTCACATAAAAGATATGAAAGGCAAATTTTGTTTTATTCATGGTGTTTTGGCACTTTTATACATTCATTTTTTTCTCTTAGATCACAAAGCAGTACTAACACAATCAATACTTTTTAGACTTTTTTTTTTTTTTTGTCAGAGTTAGCTGCATGTTGCCCAGGCCATCCTGGAATTCACTATTTAGAAATCACTCTGTGGCATCCAACTCACAGAGATCCTCCTGCCTCTGCTGCCTGAGTGCTGAGATTAAAGTTGTGTTTCATATTTGCCTTTTTTGAAACTTTAAAAAAAAGAACTTAAAAGTTTTAAGAAAAATAAAAATTTGAGATGAGGAAATTGTTTTAAAGTCAACTATGGCTATCCTAGTAAGAAATTATGTGTCTCTGCATCTCATAAAGAAGAAACCGGGCAAGAAGAAGACTCTAACTTAACATTGGATTTTGTAATGACAGGACGTAAACACTGGAGTCAGCTTCTAGATTCCTGGCTGAGATAACTTGATGCAATTATCTAACCAGAGACCCCAGGAGAGGGAGGAGGTGCTCAAGCCAGGCAGCTGTGGTTTGACCTTTGAGGATGTCAGGCTTAGGCACTTGCAGTACACAAGAGGAGACAGCTATTTGGCAAAAGGGTCAGGAAGACTAATTTGATGTGGAAGCCACGTTATCATTCATTTGTCCAGGGTCTACTCTATGGCAGGCAGGTACTTGCTAAAAGCTGTTAAGACAGATTTATCCCCTTGACTCTCCCATGTCCTACTGCCTATTGATCTAGACTCTTTGTTCACTCCTCCACAGAAACTGCCTCCCTTATTTCTACCTACCCTTTACATATTCAGGTAAATTCAACTAACCACAGCCAGTGAAACCTTGAGCTCTTCAGTCTTTCATAGCCTCTGATCATTTTAGCCTCCTTCGCATAGCATTACTTCAGCCAACTCTGTCTCCTGGAACAAGAAATCCACATCTTTTTCACTGTTTCTACTGCCCTCATGCCCCCAGTTTGTCTTTTCTTTAGTTCAGATTCCAATTCCATTTCCCTTACAGATGGCATAGCAGCCTTTCCTTCTCAGTCAACTCCTTTGAAACCTGGGGTTTCCCTGTGACTCATTTCTTCATGACAAATTATCACAGATGTCATGGGTTTTGAGTGCAGGGTATTTTTTGAGAATTCTGTCCTACTTTGAACTGGGTCAGGATGGCATGAGAGCTGGCATTTATGTTGCAACCATGAATGAAAAGTCATGAATATCACCAAGATGTTGTGTTTTTTTTTCCCCACACAATTAAATTACTAGATAAAAGGCAATCATTGCTTTATACAAAACCAAACCAAATCAAACAAACAAACAAACCAACTGAACAAGGCTCCCCTGAGACAGAAAATACTCTTAGGTAATGTGTCATTCAAAAGTGATATACAGAATTTGTGTGGTTTAAGGTGATAATAGGCTGGGTGTGGTGGTGCACACCTGTAATATCAGTACCTATGGAGGCAGAGGCAGGCAAATTGCTGTGAGTTTAAGGCCAGCCTGATCTACAAAGTGAGTCCAGGACAGCCAGGGCTAAACAAAGAAATCCTGTCTCAAAGCAACGACGACAACAACAACCACAAAACTAAACAAAACAAAACAAAACAAAACCCAAAAAGCCCCACAAAAACAACATTAAAAAAAACCCAAACTAAAGAGAGAGAGAGAGAAAGAGAGAGAGAGAGAGAGAGAGAGAGAATAAAGTGATAATAAAACAAAACAAAACAGAAACACCCTAAAATGTTCTGCTGTAGGCATTTGGGAAAGTTGGTGATGTTTAAAGAAAGAAAACTTTATATCTGAATTTTCTTACAGCCTTCTGCTAACAGGAGCACTATCAACAACCATTTCCTCCTTCAGATGACTTGAAAACTCAGTCTGCATGCTCTGGCAGGGATGTTTCCTGGTCTCATGTCTTAGGCATTAGCCCCAAATTCATTGCACACCAGAAATGGCTAGTCTAAATCCATTTTCAAAATGTTTTCTAGAGAGAGCTAGAAGAAAGAAGTTGAGTCCTGATTCTGGAATGATGATCTGCAGTGCCTTAAGATCCCAGTTTCTCATGTCATATAATTAGGTAATTCATATGAGGGTCTCTGGAGGAACACACTGTGACTGAATTTGAGGGCGTGCACATGTTTATTGAGATCAACCTCTATAGAAGGAATGTGGAAGGTATATGATAAGGAAGAGGGAAAATTGTGCTGTGGGTTTGACTGTCCTCAGCCAAGTTGGGAGTGAATGAGACTCACGAGAGTCCTGTGTGGTCCCAGGACTGATGGTGTGTCTCACTTGGTCACCTCATGTTTACAATTTGGGGAATGTAGGGCCTCCAGGCATGAGGGATTCTTTTCAACTGAGGCAGAGTCTAAAGGAGCTTGCAGATAGCAGCTCTTGACTGAATGAGTTCTCCACAGTCAAGTGGAGGTACCTTCTGGAGGCATGGTTTGGCTAGGGCACCCACCACATCTACCACAGCAACCATGGAGAAAGGCTGTCTGCAGCAGGTGAGAATGAGACCTATGTACCAAAATAATCAGAGCCTGGGAAAGAAACCCAACAGACTTGAGGCTCATATCCAGTTATACCAGAACTGTTCTCACTGTCCTTAGTTACTTGAGCCAGTAACCTCTCTTGGATTAGCTGTTTTGGAAAGACACATTTAAAACAATGGTTGTTTTGAGGGTTAGAATGATAAACACCCGTGTAGAAGTTGAGGACACTGGATGAGAGATGAAGACAGATGCAATGGTGATGAAAATAAATGCTACATGAAGAAATCAGCAGGCTGTAAAGACACGTTTTGTTTTGTTTTGTTTCAAAACAGGGTCTTACTTTGTAGTTGCCTTGGAACTCACTATGTAGACCATGCTGGCCCCGAGAGATCCACCTGCCTCTGACTTCTGAGTGCAGGAATTAAAGGCCTGCATCACTATGGCTAGCTTCGTAAGGACAGATTTAAAGAGAAGTCAGAGTGAGAACTTCCAGATAGCTTTCCAGCTTTTGGGTTAGGTAATATGGGAGGACAGTGAGGCTGAGTAAGCTGTAAGGAACAGGGATGCATTTAGCTCATGGTTCTGGGGGCTCGGAAGTCCAAACACAGGATGTAAGCGTCTGGAGAGGAGCTTCTTGCTGGTAGAGACTCTGGAGAGTTGCAAGATAACACAGAGCATTGTGTAATGAGGGGTTCACGAGAGATGCCCAAACTGGCTTCCATAGCAGTGCTAATCTTTCATTAATTAGCTTATGTCTTGGTTTAATTCATCCATGAAGTCAGGCCTCTGCCTGATGAATTCTCAAAAATTTAATTTTTAAATATCATACAATTTTGGAGCTGAAGTTAATAACATATGAATCCTGAGCATGTACCTTCAAATCATAGTAAGGGGACTAGTTTTGGAGGTAATTCTAAATCACAAATCTGCTTGAGTCAGGATAAAATGAGTTTAATGGTACTGTTTAATTGTTACATGGTTGTAATGCTCATCTTGTCTACAAGAGTACCCTTGCCAAGAAGTGCAGGCTATTTTTTCAGCTGGCTTGGTACCTATTCCATTGGAGAGCAGCAGCAAATACCCCATAACAATGTATAATAATGTACAAGTAAATAAAAGAAAAGGGAAACATATGTGGTATACTTTAATGATACACACTTAAAAGAAAAGAAGGAAAGCCATTGGTCCATCATCTCTGCACCACCCTTTCTTTCATCTTTTGCTTTCAGAGTACAAACTCACTGAAGATACAGAATTACAAGATGGCAGTTCAAGACAGACAGATGATATAAACTTTAGCCACCTTGAGCTGTCACGTGATCAAGTCTTATGAATTCCCCTGCACAGGGCTTGTGACTCATATGGAGCAGGTAGCAGAGCTGCTCTTTTCTGACTTCAGGGCAGACATCACAAAGGTGAAGTTCTTTCCCACAGAACCACAATGCAGCCTCAGAGCACTTTCACATGCTCATCCAACTAATATGACTCTTCTCAGGAGAGCATTCTCTTAGCTGCAGTTCATTAACTGGACTTGACATGAAAGTGGAAAGTAATATGCTACCCTTGACTTTGTTTGCTCCCTAGTACTTTGTTCTTAAGTGAACATGATAAGCTTTAAAATAGGACATAAAATGATTCACAAGTATGAGGAAGCATAGTTATGAAATAAGTATGCCACGGTGGAGAAAATAGGTTTGAATCCAATTTTTTTATAATAATTTTTATTTTTTTCATATTAATCACAGGTTATTTACTTTGTATCCCAGCTGTAGCCCCCTCCCTCATTCCCTCCTAATCCCACCATCCCTCCCTCATCTCCTCCCTGCCCCTTTCCAAGTCCACTGATAGGGGAGGACCTCCTCCCCTTCCATCTGACCCTAGCTTATCAGGTCTCTTCAGGACTGGCTGCAATGTCCTCTTTTGTGGCCTAGTAAGGCTGCTCCTCCCTTGAGGGGTAGGGGTCAAAGAGCCAGCCATTGAGTTCATGTCAGAAATAGTCCCTGTTCCCCTTATTAAGAAATGAATCCAATTTTTTATTTAATGAATGTGTGACCTTGGGCAAATCACCTAATTTCCTTGACTCTTATGGTTTAATCTCAACACATAATAAGACATGCTTTGCAGAATCATAAAAAATTAAAAATATAGGACATTGCAAGCATTTGCCTTAGACTTTGGTACAAGTTAAGTAGTCAAATGAGTCAATATCACTTTGAAGTAATTATCTTGTATGGTTACTTTAGTTTCTGTGTTTATATTCTTTGGCTTCCCAACTGTCTTGATTTCTCTCTTGTCCTTTATTAAAAATGAAATCTTGCAATACTACCCAGAATTATTTTAGCTAGGATTTTATTGTTGTGATGAGACACCATGGCCACAGCAACTCTTATGAAGGAAAACATTTAGTTGGGGCTGGCTTACAGATCCAGAGGTCTAGATCATTATCATCATGGTAGAAGCATAGTGTCATGCAGGCAGACATAGTGCTGGAGGAGGAGCCAAGAGTTCTACATCTGGATAGGCAGGCAGCAGGAAGAGAGTGACGGTGGGCCTGGCTTGAGCGTTTGAAGACTCAAAGCCCACCCCCAGTGACACACTTCTTTCAACAAGGCCATACTTCCAAATAGTGCCATTGCTTATTAGTTTACATGGGCAATTTTCATTCAGTCTACCACACTCAATATTGTGGGATCAAGACATCTCTCTTACTGAAGAATCTAGAGTAACTGAGACTATGAACATGTGCCACCACATCTAGAGCAGCTTACCTTTTGGAGGAGAAAACTGATTCCATGCTATTTTAATAAGCAATTTTATTTATTTGAAAATTTCATACGTTTATATAATGTATTTTTATCATATTCACGCCATTCTCTTTTATCCCCTTCCATTCACATAGAAACCTCTTCCCAATATGTCCTCCTATCTTCACATCTTTTAAAAAATAACCCACTCAGTTTAATTAGTGTTGCTTTCATGTGGTGGGAGTGGGGCATTTACTAGATCATGGGTAATTTATCACTGCCTGACAATTTTTTTTAATTCTTTTCAGATGCTAGTTAAATTGTACCAGAAGCTTGACCCTCAATAATTACTACTTGAATGACTGAGTCAATAAACTTGTAAATTTATAATTGCTTCCATATTTAAAGGATGCTTTTGCCTTGGTTAAAATAGCCATCAAATGCAGGCTGAAGATTTTTTTTTTTAAATGAAGATACACTTCAAAGGACTGTAAGGTTGGGCTGACCAAACTTCTAATATCTTTGTCCATGAATCTTAGAGCCCGTTCTATTTCCTGTTGCTCTCATTGCAGCTTAGTCAGATTGAGAAGAGAACATGGCAAGGGTTTGAGGGGTAGACAGTTTCACATGGAGATAGTAACAAACAGAGAAGACCTACTACCAGAAAACTGGAAATTGTTAAAATAGAATTGTTTTGGGGTTGTCAGCAGTAACAAGAAATGCATGTCTCAGTAGAAGAACATAGCATAGTTGGGGAAGATACACAGCTCAGGCGATCAGCAGAGGGACGTCCAGGCCACCAATTACTTTCAAGTCTATTTGATACCATATTTTACAAGTTAACTTTTAGAATCTTTAAATATTTTCACTTCTTTTTTGAGGATTTCATATGCATGTGCAATGTATTTCAATTATATTCATCTCCATCTCTTCCTGGATCCCTTCCACATCCCCCTCCCAATTTCACTTCCTCTTCTTTTGTTGTTTTTTCATTACCCACTGAGTCTAAATAGTTGCCCCTGTATATGAGTGAACACGGGAACATGGAGATGGACCCTCTCTTGGAGCATGGTCAACCTACAAGGGATCACAGCCCAAAAGAAAGCTCACTCTGTCCTGAAGCAGCCGCTGACTTGTCAATAGCTCCTCAGCTAAGGGAGGGTGCTCATTTTTCTGTGTCCCATGCCTGCTGCAATGTTGTCTGGCTTACAAGTTCAACTAATTTGGAATAAGACTTTTAACATTCAGGGCATTTTGTGATTAGAAGCCAAACATTCAATTCTATTAGATATTTTCTAAATATAAACACGTCTAAATGAAGTACAAGAATTTAAGGTTGAGAATTTCTTGCTTCAATAGTGACAATAATTGCAATGGGCCCTGCTCACTCTTTGTCTATGCCCCCTCTTTCCATTTCCCACATGGCAGCAAGTAAAAATGTCCAAATTGTAAATTTATACCCATCATTTAAAATACTCAATAGCTTCAAATTATACACAAAGTTCAAATTCCCTTCCAGGACATGTTGGGTCTATAATATCTATTCAATACTCCAATCTCGTCTATTTTATCACTTATTATTGTACTGTCCAATCCAGCCACCCTGAATCTTCTGCAGTTCCTGTGACTGAGCAGCTGCTGAGGTTTCTCTAACTTCTGGCTTTCCCAAGCTTACTTCTTTTTTCCTGATTATTTCACTCATTAGTTTTGGTGCTAGAACAAAAACATTTAAAAACATTCTTTACATCTTGCTTGCCAGTGTAATTTGTGGGAAACACAAGCCTGCTGTGTTGAGTGTAGTTACTCTTGTGTTTCATTGCATGTGCTTCCATTTCCTATGACACTTCTCTTAGCTCTTACCCCTATGTCAATTCCCCTAGAAAAGGGACCACGTACATCCTCCTCTGTCATGTCCTACAAGACTCAACGCACACAAACTACGCGGGACGTTTTGCCATGTCAATAAACACATGTCTGCTGGTGTCTTGGTTGTAAAGGACAAAGCTGACTTCTGATACTAGGCAATGTCACCTATTGTGACAGTGGTCAGGCAGCCAAGTGCTGGATAGGGATGGTAAGGAGTCCCTTGATAATACTGAGAATCTGGGGACAGGAGAATTAAAGACACAGTTTTGGAGGATGAAGAGTGTTCTAGAATTACCCAGAACACTCATTTATATTGTCTCCTCTATACTGAATTCTATGCATTTAAGTATTTATAAATATATTTATAGGATTTAAATATATACAATTAAATAAAATTTAAATGTATTGGATTTAAGTATATGTGTACAGACTTTTTAATTTTGCAGATAATCCATGGAGTGAAGATGAAGTATTTTTACTATCACCACTTCATATCATCATATCATTATGACTCACTGCAGTAAAGATACTTAGTCATATTTCCAGGGATTCTGCCAAATTTCTCTAGAGTTGTAATGCAAGATTGAATTCGCCTTGGATTTCTTGTATGACTTGATGGTGATAGTGAAAATGTACCCATTCCAACTTTTACTTTGAAAAAGAAGTCCTGTTGTACCTTAAAGCAGCCACCGGAGCGTATAGTGCTGGTCCATGATGTTCTATCATGTGTTCCTCACTGAGAGGATGAGCAAGCACAGTGAAGACAGCCATTTGTTGGCTTGTTACTGAATTCTCTGATGGATCACACAAGGACTAGCAAATAGCAAACTAGAATGTTTCAAAGTTCCTGGACAAATGCATAGACTGAAATTTTTTTCATTGTGATGGGCTCAAGTTTTGTCTAGAGAAAAATCTAACTCTAGTATTCTGGATAGGAAGATATTGGCCCCTTGCCGTGGGAGAGCTGTGGGGCGGGGGCTGGAAGCTTCATTTTCGGCTGATCTGAAAAGACAGGACTGCAGGACAGCCATTGCTTAAGAGCCTCTTTGCAGGAGCACTGCAGAATTATTCTCAGGAGGATGCCTGTGGCCACTGGAAACTTTAGCGGATGATCTCAGAGCCCACTTATAGCAGGTGATTCCTGGGAGACACATCAGCAGCCAGAGAGTGGTGCCAACAATGATCTCACCCGCCTGCCAACAGCTGCTATGAGAAAAGTGACTTCTCTTCCAAATGTTATGAATGCCTCGTTGGCAACAATCTATCCTCCAGTGATACTGAGAAGGGATTCTGGGAAATGGAGTTCTTTGGTGTAAATAAGTACGAAGGCAATGACAATTGATAAGCTGCAAGTCAGTACCCGAGACCATTAGCTGGGAGTTTCTAAAATATATCTTTATTTACTATTTATTTGTGTATATATGTATGTATGTATGTACATGTACAGGGTTTTACTATAAAGCTTTGACTGGCCTGTAAGAACAGGATGAAGTTGAACTATAGAAATTCACCTATCTCTGGCTCCTGAATGCTGGAATTAAAGGTATGGCCCAACATACCAGGTTAGGAGGGATCTCTTTATTGAAGTAAGAATCAATTAATCTGCAGCTTCCATGAAGACCAATTTTCCTTCCTCCTTTTCTCCCTCCCTTTCTTTCTCCTCTTCTCTCTTTTGCTTGTTTTCTTCCTTGTCATCACCATCATCATTTTAACTTAGAAAAACTTAAACTGTAGTTACAGACTCTGTGAACTGCCAGATGGGTTTAGGGAACTGAACTTGAGGCCTCTGTAAAGGCAGCAAGTGCTCCTAACTGCTGGACCATTTCTTTAGACTTCACTATTTAAAAACTTCTGAGTTAGTTTCCCATAGCTTATAGCCCAGGAACCCCAATTCTCTTATCTCCACTTCCAGTCACCACACCTGACACAAAGGAGTTATTTTTATTTTAAAAATCTATCTCCAGTGCCTGGTACTTATAGAAGAGGTGGCTAGCAGAGCAAGACAGTTCCCCCACTCCTGTCCCTAATAGTACAGCATTGTCCTGAGATGCAGTCTCATGGCTGTTTTCCCAGCTCCCCTTGCACCTAGGTCGGCCATAGAACTGGCTTCCACCAACGCCCTGTGCAGGGAGCGATTGTCTTCATTCTGAGGTGGTGTGGTTAAGTATCAGGCATTCAGTTTTTCAAGATGACCTGTTGTGAGGCTAGGTGTAGGACATCTAGTCGTGGACTCTGAGGAGATCCTCAGGGTCACAGGGTCATTCACAGAGGCATCTGGATTAAATTATCACTTGGGTAGAAAGTGCTATCTAAGAGTATTTGAGGGGGCTGGAAATAAAGCTTCAAGTTTAGAAGCAACAAAATACGGGGATTACTTGTCAGAGTATTTGGCCGAACCCAAGTGCATAAGAAATGTTTTATAGTAAATGCATAAAATCACGAGTCAACCATGATACTATTATTATAACTAAGTTATGGAACCAACCTAGGTGTCTGTCAACAGATGGCCCATAAAGAGGATGTGGTATATATATTCACAATGGGATTTTTCAGGTATAAATAATAAAATTATGTCCTCTGTAGGACTGTGGATGGAACCGGGGATTATTATTTTAAGTGAATCCAGACAGATCCAGAAACATAAATATTATGTGCTTTCTCATTTGTGAATCCTAGACTCTATATAGATATATAAAACCAGATATGGGTATGTAGGGTGGAACTGAAGCAAAACTGTCTAGGGAGAGGAAGGGATCCCTGGGAGGGGAGGAGAAAGAAAGAAGCGGAGGGATGTAGAGGAGCCTTGCTTTGAGTACATGCTATACTTGTAGAAAACGCCTTTATGAAACTCAGCGTTATGCACAAGAAATGCACACAAATAAAAACAGGACGAGAAAGACTCAGAGTCACTGCCTGGGGACAAGTGCCTTGGCTAGCAGACTCCATTGATGCAGGCTATGGATGTGTTCTTAAGAACTGCATGAAATGTTGCTCAAAATCACACAGGCAACCATGACAACACTGCCCCAAATTAAAAACCGTAACCCAACTTTCTGATGCCAATCTGTAAAGGGGTATAGGAGCATATTCCTCTAGTGTCTAGTCAGAATAACCTGCAGAACTCTGGGCAGCATTTTTCTTTCTTTTCTTTTTTTCAATGAAGTTTATTCAGGAACCTTGAACAATCATCTGACCCTGGGGAAAGCCAGCCCACAGCTTAAATAGCCTCTGGGTAGCCAACCCAGGCGTGCCACGTGGGCAATGCAGATAGGTCCACATACATGGAAGCAAGCCAGATCCTCAGCCTTAGCCAAATGTGGAGTTGTTCGTGACAGAGAGCACTCACCATCGAGAAGGTGGAAGGCGGAAACCAGCTCCATCTTTAAGGCGCGGCATTACGCAGCTCTCTACAGTTGCCCCTTTTTGTTTTAGATGCATCAGGCAAGAGTAGAGGTCTGATCTCTGATATTAGAAATAGACTGGGACTTTGTACTGATGTTCATTTAGGTGTCATCCACCCAAAGAGCATCAGACCCGTCCGATACCTTTTTCTCAGAGGCGGGACCTGGGGCATCAACCCGCATGCAATCAGACATGCTCTTCTCTGGGTCGAAAGTGGCTGACCCTGAGTGCAGTGCTTAGCCTCGCATCCTGAGCGTAACATTTTAGCTTTTTATGGTAGCCAACCATGCTTGGGGAGACTGTCCTGCTTCAATGGCTGTAAAGGCCTGAATGGTAATGGCTGCATTATGCTGTTGTGAGACTCTAATCTTGCATATATACCACAGGCAAACCAAGGAGACCAACACCAGAAGGCCTGCTAACGCTCCCATGCCCGCCCATTCCTTCAGATGATTCATGGCTGCAGCAATCCATGATGATAATCCTGTGGCTAGTCCTGCGTCCACTCTGGTAGAATTTACCGTGACAATGGCCACTTTCAGCTGCTCCATCGTAGTATCGAATTCTCCAGTCCAATTACCTAAAATATAGCTAGACATTGTTTAGACAGATTTGTAGCACAGGGAAAATTCTCATGTTGTATGTTAGTGACTCAAAGTCCAGCATACTTTCATTGACAGCCAAGTTGAGCGATTTGCCATAGGGTATCAATTTGCTCCTGCACGAGGTCAATCCTCTGATTGAACACCATCAAGCCTCCTTTTAGTTGAGCATTAATTCCTTTTTGTACATCTAAGGCATGAGCTACATTGGCTAAAAGGTTATTCAGGGTCTGAGCAGTCTGCACAGTATGACTCCTGTGGCTAATGTCGCAGTGGTAGCTCCAACAGCTGCCAATGAGATGGCAGTAACAATGGCAGCTGTAATTCCAAGATCCCTTTTCTGTCTGAAGAGAGTCATAGCATGAGGGGCATCAATGGGCACAGGCACCCAGCGAGGCATGTGAGTAACCAGCTAGTAAATTTACTAGCATTCCAGCATTGGACAAAAAAGCAATTATCATTACCACAATTATTTGGCTCTATCTGGCTAATAATGAATAGAAATGGGGGATATAAACAAACAGGTGTGGGCTTATAGGTAATATTATGAGAAGCCTTAACCCTCTCGTTGGAACATCCTGCATCAGTTCTAGAACTAGCAGTGGTGGTGTCCTAGGTCTGAGTAGGTTCAGGAGACCATTGCCCCCAGGGGCGAGACGTGCTCCATGTAAATTGACTAACTCCATGTTTCCTCCACTTCTGAAAGTCATTTAAGGTTCTTAAATTATTTTTTTCCCTTTTTTTAAATTTTTCATCAATTACACTTTATTCATTCTGCATCCCCCCATAAGCCCCTCCCTTCTCCCCTCCCAATCCCACCCTCCCTCCTCCCTCTGCATGCATGCCACTCCCCAAGTCCACTGATAGGGGAGGTTCTTCTCTCCTTTCTGATCTTAGTCCATCAGTTCACATCAAAAGTGGCTGCATTGTCCTCTACTATGGCCTGGTAAGGCTGCTCCCCCTCAGGAGGAGGTGACTAAAGAGCAGGACAGTCAGTTCATGTGAGAGGCAGTCCCTCTTCACATTACTATGTAACCCAATTGGACTCTGAACTGCCCTGGGCTACATCTGTGCAGGGGTTCTGAGTTATCTCTATGAATAGTCCTTGGTTGGAGTATGAGTCTCTAGGAAGTTCCCTGTGTTCAAATTTTCTTGTTCTGTTGCTCTCCTTGTGGAGACCCTGTCCTCTCCAGCTCTTACTATTTCCCAGTTCTTACATAAAATTCCATTCACTCTCCCCAACAGTTGCCCATCAGGGTCAGCATCTGCTTTGATAGTCTGTAGGGCAGAGGCTTTCAGAGGCCCTCTGTGGTAGGTTCCTAGGTTGTTTCCTGTTTTCTTCTTCTTCTGATGTCCATCCTCTTTGCCTTTCCAGATGGGGATTGGACATTTTAGTTACGGTCCTCTCTCTTGCTTAGTTTCTTTAGATGCACAGGTTGGGCAGCATTTTTCAAAACTTTGTAATTAACAGTTTGACAAGCTGAACAAAATAAACAAGGATCCCTGGAGCCTATATAGGCACAGCCAAAACATCACTGTAATCTTGTGGCAAGATTAGCAATCGGAGATTAGCCAGCCCTGTTCATGCTTTAAGTTCTTCTGGCAAAACCTCTTTAATCCTAGTAACACAGATAAAGCTGAGAGCTAACAACAAAGCAGGATGCTCAATATTAAACGCTTCACAAGCACCACCAGCTCCATAGCTTCACACACAACTGTCACGATCCCCACCTCACTGGGGAGGAAGTAGTTGCACAAGAAATATTCTCAATGCCATGAAGGTACTTAATTATTTTGGTCCACAAAGAATCTATGCATTTGGTGGAAATTAAAAGAAAATATGAAAAAGTTATTATATACATTTTTGCCACATCCTGTTAAGTATAATGTGAAAAAGATGAGTTATTTCTTCACATATTCAGTCACAAGTGCCTCTGATTTCAAATTCCTTCATCTTATATTCATCTCTCCAGGACTACATGCTACTTAGCCATCAACCTCTGTCTCTCTGCCTCTGTCTCTGTCTGTCTGTCTGTCTCTCTCTCTCCTTTGCTTTTAAAATCAGACTATTTAATTAAGTTTGATTTCCTGGGTGAGTAGTTGTAACCTAGGTCTTCTCAGTAATTAGTACAACAAAAAGGATTTGTTCAGAGGAATTTTGTTTGCAATGAGCTTAAAACTGAAAAACCATAAATGCTTCTCAGATCAAGCTTCCAAAAACATAAACATAAAATAATCTTGGGATATCAGCAAAACATCTCTTTTCTCTTTTTTATTTTTTTACTTGCATGTGGATGGGTATCTTGTCTACATGTATGGCTGTGAGTCATATGTGTGTCTGGTGCTGGAGAAGGTTAAAAGAGGGTGTCAGATCTCTGGAACTGAAGTCACAGGCAGTTGTAAGTCACCAAGTGTGTGTGGGGAATTGAACCTTCATCCTCTTGAAGCAAGTGCTGTTGATTTTCATCCGCTGGAAGAGAAGCAGGGCTCTTAACCAGTGAGCCATTTCTACAGCTCAATGAAAGGCTTCTCTATATTCTGTTACAGAACGATTCTTGCTGTTGTGAAAGCAGTTTTGCTCTCATTATCTGTGTGTCATAATTATTTATTGACTGTCTGCTATTTTTACACAGCATCCATAAACTAATACTTTTGATATATTCGTATTATTTGAGAATTTCAAACACATATTTAATCTATTTTGACCGTATTTCATCTCATTCTAACTCCTTCTACCTCTATCTTCTCAAAACTCTGTAGGATCTTGCATTTTGTTTGTTTTTATAGCGCACTCAGTCCAATTTGTGCTGCTCACATTTCCACGGGTGTGGTGTCATCCACTGGAGCAGAGTTGTCAGACTAGAGGTCACACGTTTAACAAAAACTGGCTTTCCCTTCCCCAGAAGCCACCAACTACCCATAGCTCCTCAGTTTTGAGCAGGGGCTCTAAGCCCCTCCCATGCATGCTGGGATGTTGGCTGCCTTGATCTAGTGCAGCTCTTGTGCAGGCGAACACCCCTGCTGGGAATTCATAACTGTGGTGATTTTGTAATGTCTAGAATATACTGTTCTGTTTTATTCGCCCCCCTCCCCGCCCCAAACTGCTGGCTTTTACCAACTTCTACTTCCTTTTCTAGGATTGTTTGTGAGCCATGGGGAGTTGTTGTGATAAAGATGTCCTTCTACTCCTGGCTGAGTACTCCATTGACACACATATCTGCACTTTACCCATTGGAAGTTTCTGCAGCAACTGTCACCCAATGCACAAGGAAACTTCTCTGAGGATGTCTGAGAGCTTCACTCATCTAGAGGTATATAGATATAGATACAAATTTAAAGAGCAGTTTAATATGATGTCCATTTAGCAGAATTAATAGTGGTAGGCTCATCCCTGGCACCCGTGAATTCCCCAAATTCATGGTACCAAACAGTTTGTTTCCTCGTGTGGCCTTAAATGTAACGAGAGAGCAGTTGACTACCCCTGGGACATTCATGCCACTATCGGACCCTTGAGCATATCTTGTCATGCTTCCCAAAATGCTGAAATATTAAATAAACAAATAACTCAATTAAAAAATGAGGTTTGGAACCAAGCAGAGAGTTCTTGAAAGATGAAACAGGAATGCCTGAGGCACTTTTAAAAAATATTCAACCCTCTTAGCAATCAGGGAAATGCAAATTAAAACTACTTTGAGATTTCATCTTACTCCAGTTGTAATGGTTAAGATCACCAGACAGACAGCACATGCTGCAAAGAATGCAGGCAAGGGGGTAAAACAGATTCATTGCTAATGGGAATACAAACTGATATAGCCAGTATGAAAATCAATGTGCAGGTTCATTAAAAGCTAAAAATTGATCTACCACAAGATCCAGCTATTCTACTCTTGGGCATATACCCAACAGACTCAGTATCTTACCACAGACACACTTGCTTATCAGTGTTCATTGGAGCCCTATTTATAGTAGTAGAAATTGGAAGCAGCCTAGATGTCCATCAACTGATGAATGGATATGAAAGTGTGGCATATCCACACAGTGGAATATTTGGCTATTAACAGAAGCAAAATATCTGGGCACAGGAGTCTTTTCTGAGACTGATACTCCAAACAAGGACCATACATGGAGATAACTTAGAACCCCTGCACAGATGTAGCCCATGGCAGCTCAGTGTCCAAGAGGGTTCCCCAATAATAGGAACAGGGACCATCTCTGACATGAACCCATGGGCTGGCTCTTTGATCACCTCCATGTGAGGGGGGAGCAGCCTTACCAGTCCACAGAGGAAGACAAAGAAGCCAGTCCTGATGAGACCTGATAGACTAGGATCAGATGGAAGGGGAGGAGGACATTCCCTATCATTAGACTGGGGGAGAGGCATAGGAGAAGAAGAGGGAGGGAAGGTGGAATTTAGAGTGGATGGGGAAGGGGGCTACAGCTGGCATACACAGTGAATAAAAATAAAAATAAAATTAAAAAAAGAAAAATGAAATTTGAAAGTAAATGAATAGAGCCAGAAAAAAAAAATCATCTGGAGACGGATGACCTAGACATAAAAAGACAAAACGCTGCATGTTTTCTCTGATATGTAGATTTTAGTTTTCAAGATTTAGAAATGTGTGTTTCATTTAGACTAGCCAGAGATGGGGTAGCTAGTAAGTTGTCAGGAGGGAGGAGAGACCCTTCCAAGAAAGGGCAAATGGAGCAGTATGGTGTTGCAAAGAGATAGAAGGGAAACTAGACTGTGGGACTGAGTGGCAGAGGAGAGGGCATGGCAGGGTAAAGGAGGGAACATGGGGGAAGTGACAGCTAACACCTGTTGATTCTTATTTTACCTCACAGACTTCACGTCAGTGAAGAAACAGTGAGAAACACTGTTGACTGTTCACCTCTAGCCCTCAGCAGCCTATATAGCACCTTCCAGTACTATGAAAGGCAGCCATCAGAGAGGAAAGTTTCCTGGCTAGAATAAGGTTGACTTTTTCATGTTCTACAGTCAAAGCTAAATGGTGTCTTTAGCAAATGGATCTTGCCATCAAGTTACGGTGGTTAACCAACATCAGTGGCAATCGCTTATATTGTTTTAGGGGTATCTATGTGACACCCCTGAGCAACAACTTGAGATGAAGAACTCCATGCTTGGCACTGTTTATTGTTATTATTATTATTATTATTATACAATCTTAACCTGCACAGAGTGGGCACATCCACACATCCAGCCATTGTGGATGGGGAGGGACTCATAATTTTTTGCTACTCCCTTGGGAAAGTTATAGACAGTTAATGGTTGCTGGTAGGCAAGAGGAGTGATATTCTTCTGTGCTATAACCCCTGTAAGTTGCGCTTCCTCAAATAAATTACTTATTACTCGTATTCATGCAAATATGAGGTTCATGTTCTATTGCCAGAAAAGGAGGGTCACAGGAGTCTGAGAGACTGAGGAGAACTTGAAGAGTTGTTGACTGGTGATACATACACTCTAACTCTAGGCGAAGGCCTCTAGTCAGGTGACCAGTGGCAGGTAGCTAGTGGGAGGTACCCATGCTGGTACTCACAGCCTACACACAGACAGGCTGTACACAGGCCACATAGAGTAGGTACGTAGCCCCACAGACAAGCACACACAGGCAGGCTGGTGAAGGCAAAGGTGTAGGCTTGGGCCTCTGACCTCAAGGCTGTGTTTTATATTGAATCATACAAAGTGGGACCTCAGCCAAAACAGTTATATAACAGGTTGCATTACTGTTTACTTTGTGGTTCCCAGGTCTTCTGGTGTCAGCCATTTTGTACTGACTCATAGCTCCCTGAACGTCCAGTGTCAGTCATGTTTTATTTAGTTGACTCATATCAGGTATCCATATCAGTGCCATGTTGTCTAAACATAAGCTGAGCCTTACAGCCTTTTGTTTCCAGGTGCAAGCAACCCTAGCTAAACAGCAGGCCACAACCCCCCAAATAGACATAAAAAGAGGAGGGGACTGGTAAGGAAGAGAGGGCTTAAAGAGAAGGACTCCAGAAGAGGAGAGGAGAAACATGATCAAAGTACACTGCCTATATCTGTAAAATTCTGAAAGAAAAAGTACAAAACACTAAACTAATCTGGGATACCCATATGAGTTAGAGACCATTATTTTCATTTTCTAGATGAAAAAGCTGAGGTTAAAAACCTTGTTCGAAGAACACAGGTCCGAGACCAGACTGGAATCTGATCTCAGGTCCTGCTGTCAATACACAAGGCCACCTCTCCCAACTCATAAAGTGAAACAGACGTGAACTATGCTCTAGTTTACTGCACTGGACTCACAGAGAAGCGCTCAGCCAGGTAATGAGGAGACTGCATTTTTATACTGTGGACTGCCAAATGCATGCACGGCTTCTTGCCTCTGTGTCCTTCTCTGTGAACTGTGCTCTCGGTTTCTGTCATACAGTTCTCTCCTCACTGGCAACCACCAACCTATCCTTGTTCTGTATGTCGGCAACATAAAGCGACGAACAGGTGAGTGCTGTCTTACTGAGACTTCTGAGATTTGTTCCATGAGAGAGACTTCCTGTAGACTAAGCCTTGGCTGGAGGAAAGAATGGATGCTTAGGGAAGAAGAACCAGTGGGCAGGGCAGCCAGTTGCCAGGCATGCAGTAGAAGGTAGAAGGGAGAACAGCTTATTTCTGCCCCAAGGAGTCTACTGAGGAATGCCAAGAAAAAAATTATGGTATCCAGTTCTAATTACTAATAGTATTGATCCTGCTGGTATTACTGCCTTATCTTTAGTTTTATAGGACACAAAACAGAACAACACACCACCAACAAAAAGGTGGAGAATTATTTTATTTGGTTTTATTTTCTACTGGATGGATACTTTAATTTTACATTGATGTCAAAGACTCCTCCCCAACCCCCAGAAAGCTGCTATGCCCAGCTGGTGCACCTGAGCACAGAGGAGCTGTTTTGTTAGTGATTCTGCATATTCAGATCACCTGGGAAGCTTCAGCAACCATTGCCTGGATTCCCTGACAGGAGATTCTGATGTGTTTGTTCTGGGCATGAGGGACTTCCCAGTGTTTCTCAGCACCTACTGTGTTAGCAGCGTGACCAGCTGTGACCAGCTGGCTGTGACCAGCAAGGCCACCACGAGTGCCTATGCTTCCCAGCGGGAAACCGTGAATTCAAGAGATAGGAGGACTTTGGCAGGTGTTCTTGTTCAATCCTCTTGGGCCCCTCCTTCTTGTGTCCACTTTTCTTCTTTCTTTTCACAAAGAGTCCAAGACTTTCCAGTAGGAAAGCAAGTTGGCTTTGAAGAAAGAGTGGGTCTGGGAGAAGGAGAATGCTCAGACTGCTTCAGCTCTCTAAGAATCCATTCCTGGATGTGCCTGATGGAATGGCAGATCGTAGCTGGTGGGGGATAAATTAGCGAGTGAGGGAATACAGTTCAGTGGGGAATATTAACTGGGAATTAAAAGTTGGATTTGTTTCTGGCTTTGCCTCCTACCTGACTGTGTGCCTGACTTTATTAGTATAATGATGATGATGATGATGATGATGATGATGATGATGATGGTGATGATGATGGTGATGATGATAATACCTCTACTACCAGTACAACTAATAATAAATTGACCGGTCTGGTCCTTGAAATGTACATAAAGGTGAAGGAAGCAGGGCTGGGTAGGCTCCAGGCCCCTCACTGACTTACAGCCAGTGGGAAAGAAGCTGGCTGACTGTAACTCCCCCAGCACTGCCCTGAGCTCAGCATATGCTTCAGGATTTCAGGGGAGGCTTTCTGGTCCCCGTGAGTAGCTGTAGCTCGCCCTGTACTTCTACCCCCTCAGTATTTGGCCTGTTTCTTTGGATGATCTCCTTGGTGGGTGTGGCTTCCTTACTTACAGACCCCATCATTAGGCCCTTTCCTCTTTGTCCACTGGGGTTATTCCTCTTTGTCCACTCTTTGTTATTCTCTTTCCTACTTGGGAATGTCACACTTTTCTTTTTCTTTTTGCTCAGCTTTTCCTGGTACCCAGCTAGATCTAATTAATCCCAACGGAGTGTGTAATTTTGGCTCCAGGGAACGGAGAAGCTCTGCCTCAGCCCTAGGTGAGGTGATGTGCTAGGGTTGAAACGATACAGCTCTCTTGAGACTTAGTGGCCTTAGACACATCTGACTCATCATCTCTGATGGGTGAGGATGTGAGGATGATGTATTAAAGGGTAACACTTCCTTCTAGAATTTCTCTATTTCAGTTAGAGTTGTTCTGCAGACTAAGTCCCCCTGTGCCCCCCCCTTTTTTTTCTTGGTCTTGTGTATCTCAGGGGGTTCAAATTTGCTGTGTATCCATGGATGTCCTAACCTCACAATCCCTTTTGCCTCATCTTCCAGGTTCTGGGATCATAGGCATGGGCTACTATGCTCCACTGGGTCCATTTTCCATGCTGGGATTGCAGTACAGCATAAGAGCTGCATCAGTGTTTCAGAGATTTGGACCTTCAAGAACAGCAGGGTGTTCTTCAGCTGGATGAGGCCTTAAAGGGCTTTAAAGAGTCTGTTGGGCTTCAGGTCTCTGGCATTCCATGTAGTGGTGGGCTCTTGAAGGGGACAATATTTTAACTCAATTCTTAGAGGTAGAGAATGGCTAGAGTTACCTAGTGTAGCTTATAGGAGGAAAGGAGGCTCATAAAGGCTATAGTCTTAAACAAAACAAAACAAAATAAACCTCACAGCACTTCCAGAGTTAGTTAGTGTAGGGGCAATAGGTTAAGTTGCTCCCACAGCCATATGGTTGTACTTTATAAGCTCATTAGGTTCTAATGTGATCTCAGATGAGAGTTTGGGACCAGATAAGTAACACCAGTTATGGAAAGACAGCAGATACAGAATAGAAATGGTCGTGTTCTGCACACAAAATACATAGCCTGAGGATGAGTGAGAATGGTCAGCTGTGGAGAGTGCAGCAGCTGGGGGCATTAGCATGCTCGGCTGTGGTGGCAAGTAAGCTGGTGTCCTGTGGTGGAACACTAATTTCAGCTTCCCCTTCAGACCTCCCACCTCTGATTTAGAAGACCCCCACCCCCTAAGTCCTGTCCGGTATTCCTAATGCTCCTGAGGAATGAAATAAGAACCCAATAAGATCTTCAAATCACCCCACCTGAGCCTTTACTGTGCCTTGTAAAGCCACCATCCATCCACATGCCCATTGGTGGCCTGTTGGGGCTGATACTCTTGGTTCTTCTTGCTTATTCCTAGTGGTACCTTCTCTGTGGAAGAGCAGGAGGACTAACGGACAGATAGTGTTTCTGCAGCCCGTTGCAGATGTGCATAGGTTCAGGACTCAGATGCACTCCCATGAGAGCTGAAAGAAATGTGAGGCCCAGCCCTGCTCCTGGTTCTGCTGGCAAACTTGCACTGACTACCTAGCAGCAAGGTTTTTTTCTGTTTGTTTTTGTTTTGTTTTGTTTTTCTTTAAGGAAGATTCCTGGATTCCTGGTCATGGATTGATGATTTCATTCGAAGCTCACAGTGGTTCACACTCATTCTGAAAATGTCACCTGCAGTTGGATCATCTGCTTTTCTTTTTTCTCTCTCTTTTAAAATTTATATATTTGTGTATGTGTGTATGTATGTATGTATGTATTTACTTTACATCCTGATCTTAGCCCCCCACCTCCTCTTCTCCAGGTCCCACCTTCTCTTCCTCTTCCCCTATTCCTCAGAAAAGGGTAATCCCCTCCCCCACCCACCCCAAATCATCAAGTCACATCAGGATTGAGCTTGCCCTTTTCTCCTGAGGCCTAGTGAGGCAGCCCCGTCAGGGGAGAGTAATCAAAAAGCAGGCAACAGAGTCAGCCCAGGCTCCCCTTATTAGGGAACCCACATGAACTGTGAGCTGCCCGTCTGCTACATCTGTGCTGGGGGGTATGGTCCTTGGCTGGTGCTTCAGTCTCCACAAGCCCCTGTGGGCCCTGGTGAGTTGACTCTGCTGTTTTTCTTGTAGAACTCCTTGTCACCTCTAGGTCCTTCTGTTCTTCCTCCCACTTTCCACTAGACTCCATAGGCTTCAGCCAGTGTCAGCTGTGAGTCTCAGCATCTGTTTTGATCCAATGCTGGGTGGAACCTCTCAGGGGACAGTTTTGCTAGGCTCCTGTTTTCTTCCCTCTCTTCAGCCACTTCTGATCTCCATTTTATTTACCCTTCTTTGTAAGAGTCCCTTGGGTACACCTTGTTACTTATCTTCTTTGGGTCTGTGGATTGTAGAATGGTTATCCTATACTTATGGCTAAAATCCATTCATAAGTGAATACATACTATGTGTGTCTTTCTGGATCTGGGTTACCTCGCTCAGGATGATCTTTTCTAGTTCCATCCATTTGCCTTAAATTTTCATGATTTCCTTGTTTTTGATAGCTGAGTAGTATTCCATTGTGTACAAGTACCACAATTTCTTTATTCTTCAGTTGAGGGACATCTAGATAGTTTATAGATTCTGGCTATTACGAATAAAGCTGCTGTGAACATAGTTGAGCCTATGTCCTTGTATGGTAGAGCATCTTTTGGGTTTATATCCAGGAGTGGTATAGATGGGTCTTGAAATAGAGCTATTCCCAATTTTCTGAGAAAGAGCCACCTGTAGTTGGATTATCTGCTTTTCTAGTGACTCTAATAATCAACTAATCATGTTAAAAATCCTGCTTTACTGGAATAGGTTTATTATCCATTGCATGTTGACTCAGGTGGATGATAATGTAATTTGAAAATCTGCTACTGTCCTGCCATATTTTCTTGAAATCTGTTTATGTTGTATTTTTAGTAATAAAATTTCAGATAGTTGCAGTCAATGCTTTCTTGTCTCCTCTCGTTGCTGTCTTTGGGAGTTTGCTTAGGAAATGAGACGGCAGATAGCCTGATGTCTCCTCTATCCCTTATCACCTTCAGAGCTATGCCGCTGGTGCTCATCCCAGTCATTCATTATGGATTGGACAGTATCTTCTCAGAACACTTTCCATTAGTGTAACCTTTGGATGAAGATTTAGTTGTACATCCCTTTGGTGTTCCTGCTGTTATGTGTGAGTCATTTTCCTTCTCTCAGCTTTGTTTCAGATGTTATTCATCTTACTACCGTTCATCACTCTGCCCTCACAGGGAGACTAAAGTAAACAGGCTGATAAGGAGACACACGCTCTGTCTGTGTTTCCTGTGTTCAAATCTATGGGGTCTCACAGAGGCTGTAGAAAGGATGGGAAGCTCTACCTAAGGCAGAGCTTTCTTTTGAGAGCAGGAAAGAGAGAAACTCTGAAGTCATGTGTACTTTAACAAATACAGTGGCCATTCACATTCAGGAATTTGGGTTTTAAATGGTTGGTTGGAAGCCTTGGAAGGAATTCTAGCCAGGGAGTGACAGATTCAGGTTTGTGTTTAAGATGAGCACATTTTAGAACTGCACAGAGTAATTACACTTCATTCATATAAACACAGGAAGTATTTTAGCGTTTTCTGATATATATCTCCATTCTCCTAAAGTAAGGAAATTATAATTAGAAGTAACTGTAAACAACCAAGCTAAATATAAAGAGTAAGTCAGGACAGAAAAAAAAAACCATCTGTAAAAATGAATAGTAGTGTTTCTTTGATGCAGTGTATATTTATCTCAGGTTTGCTGTGGAGGCCCTGGGCAAAGCAGCTGTCAACCTCAGCACAGACAGTGATGGTGGCAGTGGACTTCAAGAAGATTATGCCTCTGTATATTCCAAATATTAACCCTCTGTCAGAGCAGGCAAAGATTTCTCTCCATTCTGTAGGCTGCCTCTTCATTCAAATAATGCTACCATTTGTTGTATAGGAACTTTTTAGTTTCATATGGTTCCATGAGAAGCTTTATGTAGTAGGTGACAGTTGTCACAGACACTCCCAACTGGTCATTGTGAGAACAATCAGTGAGCACCTCAGAGTGCTCAGGTGTAAATGGAAGGTTACATCACAATACTCTCCATCAAGGCCAAGGGATCTTGGAGGAAGATGGGGGGGGATGGAATGACTACAAGAGACAGAACTGCTGCAGGGCTCTTTTCTGAGACTGATACTCCAACCAAGGACCATTCATGGAGATAACCTAGAACCCTTACACAGATGTAGCCCATGGAAGTTCAGTGTCCAAGTGGGTTACATAGTAATGGGAACAGGGACTGTCTCTGACATGAACTCAGTGGTCTACTCTTTGATCACCTCCCCCTGGGGGAGAAGCAACCTTACCAGGCCACAGAGGAAGACAATGCAGCCACTCCTGATGAGACCTGATAGACTAGGATCCGAGGGAAGGGGAGAAGGACCTCCCCTATCAGTGGACTTGGGGCGGTTCATAGGAGGAGATGAGAGAGGGAGGCTGGGATTGGGAGAGGGAGGGGGCTATAGCTGGGATACAAAGTGAATAAACTATAATTTATAAAAAATGAAAAAAAAAGAAACAAACAAACAAAAAAGAGTCAGAAGTGCTGGATGACTACAAGAAAACAATATTGTCCAGACACAACAGGGAAGTTGCACATAGGAACTTGTGACAGCATGTACAAGACCCATGCAAACTCAAGCCAGACGCCCTAGCATAGAGTGAAGAGGTGGAGATGAAGTCCTAGCCTCTAGCCGAGAAGCTGTTGTTGTTTGATAGCCTCTGGGAGAGAGTTTTCCTTAATGGTGTGACACCTGGTATATAATCATGCTCCATGGTGGTCCCCATACCCAAGAGTAGTTGAGCAACACAAACTAGATTATATATATATATACACACACACACACACACACATATATATATACATACATATACATACATATATATACATGTATATACATACAAGCATATATATATATATATATATATATATATGAGAGGATGAGAGAGATCATGACATTGGATGGGTATGAAGGCAGGGGTTGATTTGGAGAAAGTTGGGGTGGTGGTAAATATCATCACAATTTTCAAAGGATTAATAAAAGTATTTGTTATGGGTTTAGAAATAGCTGTACAATTGACCACCCAAACACCAGACTCAGATTGATGGAAGTTTATTGGGTGCTAAACCAAAATTGATGAGTTGGAGACATAATTCGGGCTCAGAAGCCAGACTATGATGCTGGTCTGTTTCTAAGGCACATATTTATATATATAACAAATATATATAAATATGTAAATTTATATATTTATATATATTCATGTTATATGACTATATATATGAAAAATCACAATCAGGTAACCAGGTATAGGAAACAAGAGGAGGAGGGCAGCATTACATCATTTTGACCAGTTAAACATAATCGATTTTGTTCCAAATATATTGTATTTAGGTAGTTAGACAAAGCATTTTAAGCTGATTGGCTAGGATACAGGCTTCAGGCTTTCTTGTTCCCCACTGTTCCAGAAGAAAGGAACATAGCAGGATGTAGTGGTCTTAACTTTAATACAATATACATTTATCTTTAACTCAAGCAGAACATGAATTTATCATCTATTACTTTATCCTAAGCAGCAAGTATAACTATTGAATTTTACCCTGGCCTCAGGCACATGGGGCCTGAGAACTTGAATTTAATTTCACTTTATGATCAAAATGGAGACTTGGAGGCAAAATGGCTTCTGATATGCTAAAGGCTACAGCAGGTGTATACAGAAGAGCTACAGCTATGCTAAGAACTAAAGTGGATCTCAACGGAGAGGCTGTAGAGTTTAAGTAGGTTAAGCAGGTTACAACACATTATAAACAACAAAAATAAAGACTGTGAACATTGTTTCTTATGTTAAAGTCATTATGTTTTATTTATTTTCTGTAGGGTGATGGTAAAATCTGACTCTAAGTATCATGGGGTCTGTATACTCTTAGTCATAATAAAGTGTTTCTATACAACTGATTATGTGATTTGATTTTCTTGTGACCAACTTAAACTTTTTTAAGGTATAGTAACTACCTTTTTTTTTCTTCTGCTCTCTCCTCCTTCTCCTATTTTTTTTTTTTTTTCCTTTTTGGTTTCTTTAGACAGAGTTTCTCTGTGTAGCTCTGGCTGTCCTTGAATTCACTCTATAGACTAGGATGGCCTCAAGCTTGGAGCTCTGCCTGCCTCTATCCCCCAAGTGCTGGGGTTAAAGGTGTGCTGCCCAGCTAGTAACTCCTTTACAGTACAAGAAACAAGATATTTTGTCATCCTTGACTCGTAACGTATTTGTTAAGGAATAATTTCCCAATGGGTAAAACATAGTAGCCATGTTTCTTTGTGAATTAACTAAGCCCTGTAGGAGGAACCTACATAAATCACACACAATAAATATTCCTTAATTTTTATCTCCTTTAAAATATTTATTATTGTCTTAGTTGGGGTTACTATTACTGGGTTATTGTTGCTCTTGCTCTGATGAAAGACCATGACCAAAGAAAGTTGGGTTTATTTGGCTTATGTTTCCATATTACAATTCATCATTAAACAAAGTCATGGCAGGAAGTCAAATAGGGCCAGAAGCTGGAGTCAGGAACTGACGGCTATGGAGGGGTGCTGCATACTGGCTTGCTACTCATGACTTATTCAACCTGATTTCTGGTGGAGCCCAGGGTAACCAACCCAGGGGTGTCCCCAGTTGACAATATATGGGGTCCTCCCTGGTCAATCACTCATTAAGAAAATGTCCAAAAGCTTTCTTGCCTACAGTCTAATGTTTATGGAAGCATTTTTTTTGACTGAGGGTCTCTCCTTTCAGAATACTCTAGCTTGTATCAAGTTGACATGAAACTAGCAGCAACACCAACAGCACAGGCTCTAAGATCAACAATCAATAAATGGGACCTCGTGAAACTGAAAAGCTTCTGTAAAGCAAAGGACACCATCATCAAAACAAAACGACTGCCTACAGATTGGGAAAGAATCTTCACCAACCCTTTATCTGACAGAGGGCTAATATCCAGTATATATAAAGAACTAAAGAAGGTGAAAAGCAGCAAACCAAGTAATCCAATTAAAAAATGGGGAACAGAGCTAAACAGGGAATTCTCAATAGAGGAATGTTGAGTGGCAGAGAAACACTTAAAGAAATGCTCAACGTCCTTAGTCATCAGGGAAATGCAAATCAAAACGACCCTCAGATTTCACCTTACACCCATCAGAATGGTTAAGATAAAAAACTCAAGTGACAACACATCCTGGAGAGGTTGTGGAGAAAGGGGAACCCTCCTCCATTGCTGGTGGGAATGTAAACTTATACAACCACTTTGGAAATCAATCTGGCACTTTCTCAGACAATTAGGAATAATGATTCCTGAAGATCCAGCCATACCACTCCTTGGTGTATATCCAAAAGACGCTCAAGTATACAACAAGGACATCTGTTCAACCATGTTTGTAGCAGCTTTATTTGTAATAGCCAGAAGCTGGAAACAGCCCAGATGCCCCTTAGCTGAGGAATGGATACAGAAATTGTGGTACATCTACCCAATGGAATATTAGTAATAACAAACAAGGAAATCATGAAATTTGCACATAAATGGTGGGAACTGGAAAAGATCATCCTGAGTGAGGTATCCCGGAAGCAGAAAGACACACAGGGTATATACTCACTCATAAGTTGATATTGGAAATATAATATAGGACAAACATACTAATATCTGCATATCTAAAGAACCTAAACAAGAAGAAGGACCCTGGGTAAGATTATCAATCCTCACTCAGAAAGGCAAAGAGGATGGTCATTGGAGGAGGGAGAAAACAGGGAACAGGATAGCAGCCTACCACAGAGGGCCTCTGAAAGGCTCTACCCTGCAGGGTATTGAGGCAGATGCTGAGACTCATAGCCAATCTTTGGGCAGAGTGCAGGGAATCTTATGAAAGAAGGGGGAAATAGTAAGACCTGCAGAGGACAGGAGCTCCACAAGAAGAGCAACAGATCCAAAAAGTCTGGGCACAGGGGTCTTCCAAAGACCACTCATGGAGATGGCCTGAAACCCCTGCACAGATGTAGCCCATGCAGTTCAGTGTCCAAGTGGGTTCATAGTAATGGGGACAGGGACTGTCTCTGACATGAACTGATTGGCCTGCTCTTTGTTCATCTCCCTACGAGTGGGGAGCAGCCTTACCAGGCCACAGAGGAAGACAAAGCAGCCATTGCTGATGAGACCTGATAGACTAGGATCAGAAGGAAGGAGAGGAGGACCTTCCTTATCATTGGAATGAGGGAGGGGTACAGGTGGGGAAGAGGGAGGGACAGTGGGATTGGGAGGGAAGGAGGGTGAGAGCTACAGGTGGGATACAAAGTGAATAAACCAAAATTAATAAAAATAAAATACAATACAATAAAATAAAATAGCAGTACAATGTTTGCATTTTATTTTTCATTATTTTATATTATTTATGTGTGTATGGGCCTGACTGTAAGTATGCCACTTTTGTGTAGGAGCCCTTGGGAGTCAGAGGAGATCCCCTAGAACTGGAGTTACAGATGATTGTGAGCTGCTGTGTTGGTGCTGGGAACAGAACTGGATCTACAGAAAGAGTTGCAAGCGCTTTTAATTGCTGAGCCATCTTCCCAGAGCTACCACCCTAGAGGCAGTGGGACCTGGAAGAACGGGGCCAATAAGTGACGTAGACTGAAGTCTCCTGCAATAGCCAACATTCTTCAGAGCCTCTGAGGGCTAAGAAAGGTCACCGGAGTGATGGTCTCCTGAGTTCAAGCTGTATACAATCGCAAGGGCGAGCCACACATGCCAAAAAAGTTTTTTTTTTCCCATAGAGATGTATAAATGAATGATATCAGTGAGCAATAATGAATAATCTGAAGAAAACTCACTCCTATCTGCTGCATCTGGGAGGAGCCCAAAAACATCCTAAGAACATTCTTTTTGAGTGTTTTGAAGAAACTGAGGTCACAAGACTCTTGTTTTCTTGGAGTGTCCTCGCAAGTACTCAGAATTCTCAAATGTCTCCATTCTTGGCCTACGTTTCAACACCCCAGCACTTATTTAGAATGTTTTAAATCCGGTGGGTGTGCGTATGTCTGTGTGTGAGTATGCGGGTGTGAGTGCAGGTACCTCTGGCAGCCGGGAGGGTAGGATCAGTCTGAAGCTGGATTTGCAGATGGTTGTGAGCCAGCAGATGCTGGTCTCGAAGCCAAACTTACGTCTTCTGCAAGAGCAGGAGGTGCTCGTAACTGCCAAGTCACCTCTCCAGCCTCGTTTTCATCTTTTCATGGGAGACTAATTACGAGACATCAGCTGGTGTTGCGTTGTTAAATGCCAGATGAGCAAAAGCGAAGGCACCCACACACCTGGCTAGCCTTTCCCTTCCATCCCTCTCTCACCGGTTTTGCTTTTGTGAATCTATTAATGTTGCAAGGGAGGAAGAAGACCTTTGAAACGTCCTAATGAATGAAGGGATGCTTGAAGAATAGTTAGGCTACAGGATATAGGAGAAAGGGACTACTCGGCTCAAGGACAGGAGCGCTAAGAAAAGCTATGAGAAATTTCACGGGAAGGTTCTTGTGAGCTGAGAGGGAGTTCATCACTGGTTGGGTGGCAGAGATTCCCAGCTGAACCAAATTAGTCAGAGCTGCTGCTTTCGTAAGAGTCATTGTGGACCCAGAAGCTCTGAGCGTATGCACTTCACGTGAACGAGGGCAGCTTAGCTTGAATGGTGGCAAGCTGAGAATCACTCAGTATGACCTATTTCACATTCATATAGAAAATGTAATTTTGGTTATTTTTATATTCCAATTGTATACTAGCTCCCTTTTCACTGATCTACACTTTTGAAATGTATTTCTTTTTTCTTTTTCTTTTTTTTTTTTTTGTGGCTCTTGGCTGACTTTCATTGTGTTTTTTTTAACTTTTATTAATTACACTTTATTCATTTTGTATCCCCCCATAAGCCCCTCCCTCCTCCCCTCCCGCTCCCACCCTCCCCCCTCTTTCTGCATGCATGCCCCTCCCCAAGTCCACTGATAGGGGAGGTCCTCCTCTCCTTCTTTCTGATCTTAGTCTATCAGTTCTCATCAGAAGTGGCTGCATTGTCAGGGTTCTAGGTTATCTCCATGAATAGTCCTTGGTTGGAGTATGAGTCTTTAGGAAGTTCCCTGTGTTCAAATTTTCTTGTTCTGTTGCTCTCCTTGTGGAGTTCCTGTCCTCTCCAGCTCTTACTATTTCCCACTTCTTACATAAAATTCCATTCACTCTGCCTGTCAGTTGGCCATCAGGCTCAGTATCTGCTTTCACAGTCTGCATGGCAGAGGCTTTCAGAGGCCCTCTGTGGCAGGTTCCTAGGTTGTTTCCTGTTTTCTTCTTCTTCTGATGAACATCCTCTTTGCCTTTCAGGATGGGTATTGAACATTTTAGTTAGGGTCCTCTCTTTTGCTTAGTATGATTAGATGTTTATATGAGTGAGTATATACCGTGTGTGTCTTTTTGCTTCTGGGACAACTCACTTAGGATGATCCTTTCCAGGTCCCACCATTTACCTGCAAATTTCATGATTTCCTTATTTTTCATTGCTGAGTAATACTCCATTGTATAGATGTACCACAGTTTCTGCATCCATTCCTCAGTTGAGGGGCATCTGGGCTGTTTCCAGCTTCTGGCTATTACAAATAAAGCTGCTACAAACATGGTTGAGCAAATGTCCTTTTTGTGTACCTGAGCCTCTTTTGGGTATATGCCTAGGAGTGGTATAGCTGGATCTTGAGGAAGCACTATTCCTAGTTGTCTGAGAAAGTGCCAGATTGATTTCCAGAGTGGTTGAAATGTATTTCTTTTTAACCTCTTAGTGTTGAATAGTAACTCATATAATGTAAACCAGAATTCTCAAAAGAGGAAACGCAAATGACTGAAAAAAAAAAAAAAACTTAAAGAAATGTTCAACATCCTTACTGCTTGTGAATAAATGAAAATAAAAACTGCTTGTGATTTCATCTTATACCCATCAGAAGGGCTAAGATCAATACAACAAATGACGTTTCATGTTGGTGAAGATATGGAATAAGGAACCCACTTATCTGTTGTTTGTGGCAGTGCAAACTTGTACAGCCACTATGGAAATCAGTATAATGGCTCTTCAGAAAGATGGGAATTGATCTACCTCAAAATCTAGCCATACACTCTGGGACATATACCCAAAGGATGTGTCTTCCTGCCACAGAGAAAGTTACTCAACCATGCTCATTGCTGGTCTATTCATAATAACTAGAAGCTAGAAACATCCTAAATATACCTCAACAGATGAATGGAAAAGAAAATGTGGTATATTTACACAATGATATATTACTCAGCCATTAAAAAGAAAAGGAATCATGAAATTTGCAAGTAAATGCTAGAACTAGAAAACAAATTCCTGAGTGATGGAACCTTGACCCAGAAAAGGAAAATATGGAATGTGTTTGCTTACATTTGCATATTAGCTGTTCAGTCAGTGATAATCATACGACAATGTGGAGAACTACAGAGGTTATTATATAGTAAGGGATTGGTGAGGGACTGGCAGATAGAGCTCCCCAGAAAGGGAATTAGAATACATAGTTATGAGTGGAGGGGGCTGGAATGAGAGAATCAAGGAGGGAGGGTTAGGGAAGAGGAGGTTGAAGGAGAGAATACTGGGAGAGACAGTGGAAATCGAGGGGTAGCATGGAAACCTAATATAGTAGAAACTTCTTAAAAACCATGATTGTATGAAGATGATATAAATGAAATCATCAAATAAGAGACAAGACAGAGTCCCAAATAGCCATCTCTTGTCACCAAATGACTCTTCCAGTACTGGTAACTGCTTACATCTAACTGAGTTGTTGGCCAAAAGGGTCCCGTGGCTCCTCTCAAACAACCCAGACTGTTGCCAAGGCTATAGTTTGCTCTCCACGAACTGCAAGGCCTTATTGCTGAAGACAAAACCTACGTACCTCAATGGATGTGGAGAGGCTAAGCTTATGCCTACATCGAGCCTTCACCCCTACTTTCGTGTGTCTTTGGTACGAGTAAGGTGCTCTCCATGCTACCAAAGGGAAAATGAAAACACCAACTCAGCTGCAAACCCTTTTATCTACCACAGTGTCCTGCCTGAAATATATGCTAGTACCACGGTGGCACAAAACCTGCGGGAGTGACCAACCAATTTCTGATCTGACTGAAGGTCCACTCCACTAGATGAAATCCATACCCAATACTGCTTGGGTGACCAAGAACCTGAGACTAGAGACTAGATAGCCCAGGGACCTAGGGTAAAACTAAGTACTACTGTACTTCTAAGGGAACATAGCAATAAACTGACTCCTAATGACAGTGTGGTAGACTCATAGATCAGCGGCTTGCTCAACCATCATCAGAGAAGTTTCCTCCTGCAGCAGATGGGGGCATCTGGACATTATGCAGAAAGTGAGAGACTTTGGAACACTCAGCCCTAAACTGGATGTCCCCCACATGGCTCAGGGAACCTTACGGAAGAGGATATAGAAAAGGCCAGAGGGGATGAAGGGTGCCCAGGGAACAAGGGCTTCTATTCACGGCAGGGCTGCTGTACATATGAACTCAGAGAGACCGAGGCAGAATGCACATAGCTGGCGGCATGGGGCTGCACCAGATCCCCCTCCTACAGCTGAAAGGAGATATGGGCCTGTGTTTCTCCCCATCCCGAACCCAGGAGCTAGTTCTAACTGATAATCACTTGCAAATAAATATTTAGTTTTCTTCAACATAGTTTTACCTGGAAAACAAACTATACCCAAGGGTAGGCTGCATGCTCAGAAGTAGAAGGTTAACAGAAAATGAACTTGACAATAACTGTGGTGGTTCCTTATCCCATAATGCTGTGACGAGCTTTTTATTTTTAACTGTAACTTTTTTTTTGTTTTCAATTTTAATTCTCTGTCTCTGTCTCTCTCTCTCTCTCTCCAGGTCCTCCTTTTTGTATATATATTATTACTGTTTTTTTCTTTTTTTTTTTTGAGCTCCGAGTTTTTATGGGATTCCTGAGTATGCAAACAAGTGGATTTCTGCATCTCAGTTTCTTGGGCTCCTTTTCTTCTGTTTGTTTGTTTTATCCCATTACTATGTTTTTTAAAAATCTTATTATATTTTATTTTTATTCCTCAGAAGCCTGTTTGTTTTCTTAATGAGAGACAGAACTGGTATGAATCCTGATGGGAGAGGAGATGGGGACATTCTGGGAGGAGTACGGTAGGGAAACCATAATCAGGATATATTATATGAAAAAGAAACGATTTTAAAAAATGCACATGATTCAGGAATCCATAAAAGGTGCAGAACTCAAAGTGCCCTCCCAGCATTGTATAAGCAGGAGACAATTGCAGGAAAAAGGGCGATTCTTTTGGAGTGATGGCTGAAAATTTGGCAAGGGAGAATCCTTCCCCTTCCTGCGATAGATATGCCAGTAAAGTCACCGGTTCAAAACAACAAGGTGTTTTTTTGGGCTTAAAATGTAGAGTGTTTCACAAGTACACAAGGAAAATTTAAAACTTTTATCAAAGAAAAGAAGCTGGTTGCTTTGGTCTTTTTGAAATATCATAGAAACAATTTTATCTGTATCTGAGAACTACAAATGGAAAAACTGTTTTACAAATTTAAGCAGTTTTTAAAAAAATGCTTTATATGGATTCTTGATAATGAGAAATGACAGCAAGGGTATAATTTTCCTGAAAAAGTATGTTTTCACAGGGAAATTTACATGAAAATCATCTTTTAATTTTTTTCTCTAAATGTTATGCTTTCCTCAGAAACCTGGAATTTCCTTTCAGTATTTGAAATCAATATCTTGTTTTATTTTCTTTCCTATCAGCTGTTGATGCTGGGACACTTGAGCTGGGAAGTCACTTCACCCTAGGGAAGATGATGTGACGGTGTGCTTCACAGTGAGGGCACCATTTGAACTGGAAATCAAAGTGTTGATTTAGTGTTGAAATACTGAAGCAACATTTCACGATAGGATGACAAAGAAGGTGAAAATGGCAAGGGTGATGCAAAGCAAGAAAGTGACAATCAGGCCCTCCAGGGCTGTTCAATAAAACTAGAAATGACTTCTTGCAGTGCTACTTTAAAAGTCTTTAACTTTCTAAGCTTTTAAGAAAGAATGGGATTTGCTTGCTTTTTAAATTTCACTGAAAATGTTACAAGCTATTAAGGAAATGATATGAAAAAAATGCAAGTGATTTTAAAGTTTTTGGTGGATTCTAATGCCTTGCCAATGTTGAGATAGTCTATTTTCTTGTACTAGCTGGCCTTCTCCTTGGATCATTTAGCCTGAATTTCTAAAAGTGACAGTTTTTTTTTTCTTTTTTTCAAGCATTTTAAAATTTATATTTGAGTCACATACGGAAATACAAAATTGGGTAAAATGATGTTTCAATATATGTATACATTGTAGCATGTTTAAATTGAGTTAAATATCTTTTTTTTTCATTTATCATATCCTATGATAAAACTTCCAAACTCCTCTTAGCTTTTAGAACTGTACAATAGGAACATTTCCATACAGTGGGTACATTGCAGAAGATACAATGTGACTGCCTCTCTCTACTTCAGAACTCCTATCTAATGTAAAACACTTCTTAATTTCAGTTAAGCATACTGAAATGGAAAAATACCTACACATTGAAATGAATTCTCCCAAGAAACAAGAATTCTTTATTATTGTTATTGTTATTTATTATAACTTATTCACTTTGTATCCTGGCTGTAGCTCCCTCCCTCATCTCCTCCTCGTCCTACCCTCCTGTCTTCTCCCACCCACTTCTTATGTCTCCCTCCTAGTCCACTGATATGGGAGGTCCTCCTCCCCAATTATCTGACCCTAGCCTATCAGGTCTCATCAGGACTGTCTGGATCCTCTTTCTCTGTGGCCTAGTAAGGCCACCTCATCAGTGGGATGTGATCAAAGAGCAGGAAAGCAAGATCATACCAGAAACTGCTCCTGCTCCCCTTACTAGGGTACACCCATGGAGACTGAGCTGCCATGGGCTACATCTGAGCAGGGGTCTATGTCCTTTCCACGAATAGTGTTTGGTTGATTCATTGGTCTCTGCAGGGCCCTCTGGGCCCAGATTTTTTGGCTGGAAACAGAAATTCTTAGATTCTGTTCCTTTGTTTTGTTCAAGCAGTGTTCTGAGATTTTACTCTACCCCTTTTATAAGCCATTTTCAACTTTACCCACTGACAAACATCCCTTTATAATTTTCTCTCCTTCCCTTTCTCCCTTGCTAATCTCTCTTTCTCTCACCAGTTTCAATGTATAGCTCAAGTTGGTGATAATTATCTATGTTCCCCTGCCTCAGCCTCCTGAATGATGAGATTATTACCAGCATGTACCTTCTTCATAAGGAACTCTCTTTCTAATGCTCTTAGGCTTTGTAACGCTATCATTTTGACAATTATTTTTTTTTCTTCCCTCAGAATTACTACTTTCTCGTTTCTTACTCTATCTTTACTTTTGGCTCCTGTTTCCAGTTGGATCATCTTCATTCACTCAGTTAAGCAACCCTGCTCCCTCAGTGTTTCACAGCCTGGGTCTGCCCACTCATTCACAGCGTGAGCCGCTGTTTGAGATCTTGAAGGCTTGGCTCTTGCTTGGAGAGACTTCCATTCTTCTATTAGTTCTGCCAAATCCCTGTCTGCATGTAAGATGCAGTGTGAATTTTGCCTCCTGATGAAATGTGGAAATGGCTGTGATGGACCTTGAATTCTTGGCATATTGAGAACACCAGTTACTTTCCCCCAACCAGACAAGAACCAGCCTTTAAAATTAAAGGACATATTTCATAAAGAGAATATGGCTCTGCTTTGCAAATTTGGCAAGCCTGCCGTGCAATGACTTTTAAATCCTCTGTGAAGACAAAAGAATCATTTTGAAAAAAATTCCTTTGATCTTTGAAGTTCCTGAAAGCTTCGTATAAACATTAAAACATCAATGTTAACACCAATGTTATATTTCTTTACAATTTCTAAAAGCTTTATTATCATGCATTAGTTATGCATGGTGATAGTTTCACTATGACATTTTCATATATATATATATATATATATATGTATTTCATATATATGTATATATAGTGTTTTGACCAACTGTTTTATTTAGTGAATTTTGTGTAGAGTTTGGTTCCAGGTTAGGTTTTGTCATATCTAGACAACTTGACTGAGTTAAATGGCGCTTTAAAATTATCAACTTTCTGTCAAAAGAAATACTCAGTTATCTGCATAAGGCTGGGCTATTGCATTAGCTGTGACAATGGTGGAAAGGTTTGCAGTTACTAACTGGGAATATCAGTCATGAATCCAGGATGGGATCCAGGTCTGACACAATTTGGGTACTAGTAGTAATATACACAGTAAAATGAATCAGGCAATGTGGCTTTCTCCCTGCTCTTGGTTGAATGACGTTTGAAGTCTCATGTTTACTTCTGCAGATCTTGGGTTTGGAAAAAAAGGTGGGTATCTCAGTATTTCAGGAGAGAGTGCAGGAAAAGGTCTGTGTGAGGAGCAGGTAGAGGAGCAAGGTGCTAGTCTGTCAGAGAGCCAACTTACCAGAGCCTAACCAGTGCTCTCAAATGCCTGCCGGACTCTTGAGTGGAAGATACAGACCCTCACAGTATAGATATCAATGGACATCGTGTCTGTTTAAGGGATGTAAAGGGACATTATGATGCAAAACGTTCGTTTTTGAAGAAGTTTACTTCCAATGACCTGGGAATGGTAACATTTCCTACTCCTACGTTGATTTAGTAGACAGTCTCTTCCACTTAGTTCACAATAAAGTAAGCCAACCTACTAATTATTTTAAAGCAATATCTGTAATTGTAGATTACTTAATTCTTCTTGGTCCAAATTTCCTTTGTCTTCCCTCATATTATGTCCTTTGTAATAAAACATTAGTATTGTGCTCTTTAGCAAAACCAGTTACGTGTTTAATGCAGTCTACTGTACTGTTTTTAACTATTTGGCGAAACTTACATTGGTGAAGACTTGAGCTAAGTTTTTTAATATTCTAGTCTATACCTATGTAATGATTTTAATGATTACTTCAATGCATTCAAATTTCCAGCATATTTCAGGCATCTCTAATCAAAGCAACCAGAGAAGTGGAAGCCTTTGCTACCTTGAGTGGAAAAATTGACTAGTTACAGTTGAATGTGTTTTTAATTTTCAATTTTATTTTTTGTGTGTAATTATTTATGCATGTGTTTCTATACATGAATGCATGCGTGTGTGTGTGTGCATGTGTGTGTGTGTTCATGTGCTGGCCAGAGGTTGATGTTAGGGGTTTTCCTTATTTACTTACCACCTTGTTATATTTCTTGTTTTGATTTGTGAATGTGTGGTTTTGCTTTATTACTGTGTGTGTATGTGTAAATGTGGGTGTGCCTGGTGTGCCGTATATGTATAAGCATGTCTGGTGTGTGTATGTGTATGTGTGTGAGCGCACATGTCATACCACATATATGGAGATCAGAGAAAGACTTTGCAGAGTCGGTTTTCTCCATTCATATTTATGTGGGTTCTAGGATGGGTTATGAGCCTTTTATACAAATGCCTTTACCCACTGAGCCATCTTTATGGACTAACTACTTTACTTCTGGAGACAGGGTCTTGCACTAAACCTGAAGCTTGTAATTCAGTCATGCTGGGTAGGCAGCACTCTCCAAGTAGCCTCTAATTCCCATGCCTGAGGGGTTACAGGGCACACTACTTCTGGATTCTACAGGAGTCCTAGGATCCGGTGTTTATGCTTTCATGGCACATATTTTACTGACTGAGCCTTCTCTCTAGCTCTTATACATGATTTTTAAAACTTCACAAAGAATTTTATGGTTGTCTAAAGTAAAAATAAAGCACTCAACAACATCCAAACAGACATAAAGAAAACATTGTGTGTATAAACACGCACATTTATTTTACCTTTGTTGAGATTTATATATTTTTTATGGGCATGAGTGCTTTGTTTGCATGTATGTCTGTGCACCACATGTGTGTGCCTTGTGGCTGTGGAGATCAGAAGAGGGCATAGGACCCTCTAGAAAGGGTTAACACACAGTTGTACACTGCCTTGTGAGTGGTAGGAACTAAATCAGGTTCTTCTGCAAAAGCAGCAAGTGCTTTTAACCTCAGATCCATCTCTTCAGCCTTGATTTTCAGGAACCTTAACCTGGTACTATTAGTTCCATGGTTCTGGAGATCTCCATTTAGCTGCTCTGGTAATTGTTGACTTTCCACAATCTTTTCCCTGCTTTAGAGTGGACTTAAATTCTATGAAACACTCCTTCCCAGCATACTTGGCATTCCACATTAGAAGTGGTTTGTTCTCCCTTTTCATCCTGGGGTGTGTTTCCATTCCATACATTTATCTGTCAAGTCTCTGGAGACTGCAGATCAATGCAGACAGTTATCTCCTCTCATGAAAGCTATTGAACGATATCTCTTTATGACTAATGCAGTTCCCTTCAAATCTCCAGGCCCTGACCATGGCAGTCAGGGTTCTGAAAGCTTATGACTGCTTCCTCTTCCTCTGCAATTCTCACTTATCTTTTCTACTGTGACAGAACTCTTTACTTTCCTCTGGCTTTGAATCTATCAGTTTAGTTCAGGCTCTCACTGTTTTGCATGGCTATTATGTGGTTGAATCTGGCCTCCCCAGAGGCATACCTTCAGCCTCTACAACAACAGGCTTGTGCCTAGCAGAATGATTTCAATGCTTTAATTAGCTTTCGTTTTATTACTTTATATATAAAAATTTACCTAAGATGAACATGCCAACCATTTCACTTAAAATTTAATAATTTAATGTCTTTTTTTTTTTCCTGAAAGGCCTAATTTCAGTGTCTCCTGATCACACTTGAGAAGTTTCTCTGGCAGCATATGGACAAACTTCAAAACGACGAGAAAAGCCTCATTTTGGGCTGCCGTCCACAGAGAGATGCATAACAAGTCCAAGACTAAGTGCTCAGTCCTAAGTGAGACACTCCCTCCAACGTGACATCAGGGGATGTCACGGAAGAGGAAGAGATAAGAACACGAGATTTCAAAATGGAAGAGGTGCTGTGAAATGCTGTCCTTTGGACACGGCATGACTATGGCACATGTGACCCACAGGAGCTGTGGTTTTCTGTACAAGAACTATACAAGACCAAGCCAACCAAAATACAAGTGTAGATTAGGTGATTGGTAACCAGAGTTCGTCCCACACTGAGGGGCTATTTGCAGCACATAGAAGGAGGAATTATTGTTTACTGAGATCTGGCCCGTGGGTAGATTTTTTTAAATCTTTGTAGCCATGCATATATGGACAGCACTAACTGGACTTAGAGGGTTATCAAATTAAAAACAAACAGACATGAAGTTGGGAGGTAGCACACTGGGGAGACATTGTGTATTTATAGGGGGATGAGTAGATATGATAATCTATCATGTAAACTTGTATGAAATTTCATGAAGTAAAAGAATTGGGAGATACACATATATAAGATAAAGTAGAAAATGCACATAGACCTCAAATCTATTATCTCATTGTTTTTGTTGTTGCTGTTGCTTAGGAATAAATCTAAGTATTGAAGATTTTTGTTTTTGCTTTTGAGACAGGATCAATCTCAGTATGTAACCCACACTGACTTTAACCTTGTTATACTCCTTCTTCAAACAGTCTTTGTATTTGAGGTTTATAGATATTCACCAGCATACCTGCTCTTTAAAGTTTTTTTTAAAGGGATAATTTAAATACGGAACTACATGCATATAGAGACATTGTTCAAGTTATGTATAAGTAGCTATTGCCCACAGAACATTCTAGTCCTCTTCTTAGGTCTAATTTAATTTAATAATTCTCTATGAACTCTCTAGTGTCAAAGATGCTGGAAGAATGTAGCACAATGCTTAAGAGCAAAGCCCATAAACATCGGTAGTGTATGAGCACAAAATTTTTTTGGCAATGGTGGGTGCTGATGTGGCCGCTCCCGCTAAGTGGTCTACTGATTCATGTGACAATGGGAAAGCAAAAAGCCAGAATTAGTCTTATGGGAGAGACCTGGGAGTGCATTCAGCTTGTGTTCAGCTGAAGTCTTCTTGGAAGTTGAACAACTGAAATAGAGAGACACCATTGTGACTGAGGAGCAGCATAGCAGCAGCCCTGCCAGACTTCTGTTGCTATGACCACTTCATCCCTATTGGTCATGCCGTGTCTTTGAACGGAGTCCAGGGACCGGGAACCAGTCTCACGAGAGCAGGGAGGGAAACACAAATAGACTTGAGAGGCAAGAATTAACATGCCAAGTGCCAGAAGCAGGTGTAACTTGTTTGATGACTTATGTATACTTGGGGAACCAGTTCTAGAGCACCTTTGAGGAGGAAGCCCAAAGTAGCAATTAATATTATTTATCTTCCTCCCACCCCAAGAGCATGGGCTGTTCCCACGGCCAAACACTGTTTATTCTTTCTTTGTCCTCCGGGGTCTGGAACTCTTGAGCTGCCCATGAATGCATTACACGGTGTCCCTCCATTTAACAGGGTACACTTCTGAGCACTAGTTCTCCTTCCTCTTTGAGTTAGATCAGTAACTGTTATACCAGTTTTCACAAATTTCTTAAAAGATCACTCCACTGGTGGCTTTTAGTGTTTCTCAAACACGAGGCAATCCAATTGCTGTGTATGAAAGCAAGGTGTATGTGCTAGTGAAAATGTAACTGGGGTTTGGTGTCAGCTCTGCCCTGAGCAAGCTGTGGGGTGGTGCACAACCTAATACCTTCACAGGTAATGTGAAAAAGTGGGCTAGAATATACCTAGTTCTCTTGAACTAAGATGGACTAAGTGTGAAGAATGGCTTTATAGATCTTACTGCAATGTCTCCTCTTTGAACTACCATCCACTGTTGGATGGCTACCAGTGCTTCTCATGAGATGAACTTTCTGTTTAACAGAGTGGTGGTTAGGCTCAGTCTAACTGTGTACAATACTCTTGGCACCAACAGAAAAAAATGTAATCATTTTTCTTAGCTCCTGGCTTGAGTAAGAAGTTGTCATTGTTTTGATGAGTTGGAGCAAGCAAGGGGTGGTGAATGAATAATGGACTGCTTTTTGCCCAAGTAGGGGCATTAGATTTCAGTTAATGAATGACAGTAATCCATCGGGTGGCTTTGTGAAAATTTAAACACAACATTTAGTAATTCAAGAGAAATGAAGGGAGTTAGAAGTTTCTTCTTCTGCCTCAGGAAGATTTTATGTGAAATAACATGCTGAACGCCTCTGGCATTAGACAGCTCACAACAGCAGTCCTACTGTTCTGGTTCTTCATAACACTGACATAGTTTACAACTGAAAGGCACTCTGGTTACATATTTCTATTTGTGTAGTCGGTCAAGTTTACAACTTATGTTTTCATAGAGGAAGCTTAGCTTTTAACTTCAGGATGCTTTGCGTGGCCACTCTATATGTCATGTGGCAAGTTCCATCTGCTATGGAATTATAATATCCACTTAATTATTTCATATATTTTAATGTAGATAGGAGATACTTGGAGGTAATTTCTTCTTTACAGGAACATGGAATTGGCAAGAGTTCAAAAAGCGATCTCCCATAGACCTCTTTACCATGGTGCTTTTGTGATGATCTTCAGGTCACACATGAGATTCACTTTACAAATACAGTAGGTACAAAAGGAAACTTTTTAAAAAAGATAATGTTCTCAATTTTCTAAAACAAGTTTTAAGGAAGAACATATCAAGAGCAAGAACAAATCTGGAAACCTAACATTTACTTACTTCAAAATATACTCCAAAGACACAGTGATCAAAACAACATGGCATTAGCTTAAAACCACATGTGTAGATCAGTGGTACAGAAAAGAGAGCTCAGAAATAAATCCATGCATTTATAGTTAATTATTTTTAAATGACTATGTCAAGAATACACAAGGAGTAGTTTTGGGAAAACTAGATGAAGAAGAATAAAATTAAGCTCTAAGTCACACCATATATAAAAATTAACTCAAAAAGCCCAAAGACCTTAAATTTGAGAGTAGAAATTTGTATGATCACGAAAGCATAGGAAACAACCCCAAAAACAGACAAATGGATTCTATTAGACTAAAAAAGTTCTGTACACAATGAAACAAACTACAGAGTGATCAGAACACAATAATCAAGTCAGAATAATATTTTCAAACTCTGAAGAAAGGCATTATTTAAAATACACAAAATCTCCACCTCAGTTCCACTGTTAGACCAACACAGTGACAGGACAGAACTTCTACATGCTGTCCCCTGACCCCCACATACATACACATTCACACTCACACAACACACAAATAGAAATAAACAAATGTAATAAAATATTTCTTCAGAAAAAATATTTCTTCTGTTTCTTTTCCTTGAGATTATTTCTTTTTAGTAATTTTACATGTCTCTTTTTCTTTATTTCAATGAACAACAAAAATTAATCAACTAGAGTACAAGTGACAAGAGATGGTTAACACTATTTTGGTCTATTTCTCTTTCTTTCTTTCTTTCTTTCTTTCTTTCTTTCTTTCTTTCTTTCTTTCTTTCTTTCTCTTATTTTTTAAATTTATTTTTTACTATTTATTCACTTTATATTCTGATTGTAGGCCCCATCCTCATGTCCTCCCTGCCCCACCCTCTCTCTTTTACCCCCAACCCTGATTCCCTAATCCACTAAAAGAGGAGTCCTCCTCCCTTGCCATCTGACCCTAGCCTATCAAGTCTCAGCAGGATTGCCTGGATCCTCTTCCTCTGTGGCCTGGCAAGACCAGACTGCCAGAGGGAAGTGATCATAGGTAATCACGGCTCCCCTTACACAGGAACCCACTGGGAGACTGAGCTGCGTATGGGCTACCTCTGAGCTGTAGGTCCTCTTCATGCGTGGTCCTTGGTTGATGTATCAGTCTCTTCAGGCCCCCCTGGGCCCAGAATTTTTTGACTTTGTCTCCTTGTGGAGCTCTTTTCCCCATCTTTGTCCTTCTAGCCACCCTTCTTTCATAAGACTTCCTGCCCTCTGCCCAAAGTTTTCCCATGAGTCTCTGCATATGCCTCAATGCCCTGATGGGTAGAGCCTTTTAAAGGACATGTATGGTAGGCTCCCATCTTGTTTCATCTCTTCCACAACTTCCCATGTCTCTCCTGTTCGTCATTGTGAATGAGAAATAAGCATCCTCCCTAGGGTCCTTCTTGCTGCTTAGCTTCTTTATGTCTATATATTATAGTATGGTTATCCTATATTATATGGCTAATGTCTGTGTTTAAGCAAGTATATTCCATGAATGCCTTTCTATTTCTGGGTTACGTCACTCAGGATGATCTTTTCTAGTTCCATCCATTTGGAGGCACATTTTATGATTTCCTTGATGAGTAGTATTCCATTGTGTAATGTGCCACAAGGGAGGGAAATCTAGGCTGTTTCTAGATTCTGGCTATTATGAACACAGCTGCTATGACCATAGTTGAGTAAATGTCCTTGTTGAATGGTGGAGCATCTTTCAGGTATATGCCCAGGAGTGGTATAGCTGGATCTTGAGGTAGCACTATTCCCAATTTCCTGAGAAAGTACCAGATTGATTTCCAAAGTGGTTATACAAGATTGCACTTCCACCAGCAATGGAGGAGGATTCTCATTTCTTCACATCCTCTCCAGCATGTATTGTCACTTGAGTTTTTGATCTTAGCTATTCTCATGGGAGTAAGATTGAATCTCATAATCATTTTGATTTTCATTTCCCTGATGATTAAGCATGGTGAGCATTTCTTTAAGTGTTTCTCCGACATTCAATATTTTTCTGTTCAGAATTCATTGTTTAGCTTTGTACCCCATTTTTAAATTGCATTATTTGGTTTGTTGGTGTTTAATTTGTTCAGTTCTTTATATAGTCTGGATATTTGCCCTCTATTGGACACAGAATTGGTTAAGACCCTTTCCCAGTGTGTAGGCTGTTGTTTTGTTCTGTTCATAGTGTCCTTTGCTTTAGAGAAGCTTTTCAGTTTCATGAGGTCCCCTTTATTAATTGTTGATCTTATAGCCTGAGCTGTTGGTGTTCTGTTCAAGAAGTTGTTTCCTGAGTGCATGAGTTCAAGGCTCTTCCTTACTTTTCTTGTAACTACTTAATGTGTCTGGTTTTATGTTTAGGTCTTTGATCCACTTGGACTTTAATTTTGTGCAGGGTGATAGATACGGATCTATTTAAATTTTTCTACATGTAGACCATTCAGTTAGACCAGCATTATTTGTTGAAGATAAAACTCTTTTTCCATTGCATGGTTTTGGCTTTTTTTTGTAAAAAATCAGGTGTCTGTAGGTACAGGGTTTATTTCTGGGTCTTTGATTCAAATCCATGGATCCACTAAGCTGTTTCTATGCCAATACCATGCAGTTTTATTACTGTTGATCTATAGTACAGCTTGAGATCAGGGATGGAGATAACTCCAGAAGATTTTTTTATTGCACATGATTGTTTTAGGTATTCTAAGTGTTTTGTTTTTCCACGTGAATTTGAGAATTGTTCTTTCAAGGTCTGGTATATTGATGGGAATTGCATTGAATCTGTAGATTGTTTTTGGTAGGCTGGCCATTTTTACTATGTTAATTCTACTGATCCATGAGCATGGGTGACCTTTCCATCTTCTGATATCTTCTTCAATCTTTTTTTCAGGGACTTGAAGTTTTTTGTTTGATTGTTTATTTGTTTGTTTTTAAATACAAGTCTTTAACTTGCTTGGTTAGAGGTACACCAAGATACTTTATGATTTTTGTGGCCACCACAAAGGATGTTGTTTTTCTAATTTCTTTCTCAGCCACCTGCCATATGTATATAGAAGGGCTATTGATTTTTTTTTTACATTATTTTTGTATCTAGCCACTTTGCTGAAGGTGTTTATCAGCTGAAGGAGTTCCTTGGTAAATTTTTTGGTGTCACTCATTATACTATCATATCATCTGTGAATATTGATATTTTGACTTTTTCCTTTCCAATCTGTATCCCCTTGATCTCCTTTAGTTGTCATTGCCTTGTTCCTGATTTTATTGGAATTGATATAAGTTTCTCTCCATTTAATTTGATATTGGCTTAGGCTTGCTGTATATTGCCTTCACTATCTTTAGGTATGTGCCTTGTATCCCTGATCTTTCCAAGACTTTAAGCATGAAAGGGTGTTGGAGTATATGAAATGCTTTTTCAGCATCTAAGGAGATGATCAAGTGTCTTTGTTTCTTTTTGTTTATATGGTTGATTAAATTGATGAATCTCTGTATATTGCATCATCCATGCATGCCTTGAATGAAGCTTACTTGGTCATAGAGGATGATATCTTTGATGTTTTCTTGGGTTCAGCTTGCGAGTACTTTAGTTAGTATTTTTTGCATCAATGTTCATAAAGGAAATTGATCTGAAATTCTCTTTGTTGGATCTTTTTGTACCTTAGGTATCAAGGTGACTGTGGCCTCATAGAATGAGTTTGGTAATGTTCCTTCAGTTTCCATTTTGTGGAATAGTTTGAAGACTATTGCTATTAGCTCTTCTTTGGAGTTCTGGTAGAATTCTGTGCTGAAACTCTGGCCCTGGGCTTTTTGGATGGGAAACTTTTGATAACTGCTTCTATTTTCTTGAGGGATATAGGAGTACTTAATTTGTTCACCTGATTTTGATTCAACTTTGGTGAGTGGCATCTATCAAGAAAATTGTCCATTTCAGGTAGATTTTCAAATTTTGTGGTGCATAGGCTTTTGAAGTAAGATCTAACTATTGTTTGGATTTCCTCAGGGTCTTTTGTTATGTCCCCCTTTTCATTTCTGATTTTCTTCATTTGGATGGTGTCTCTCTGCCTTGTAGTTAGTTTAGCTAAGGATTTGTCTATCTTGGTGATTTCCTCAAAGAAACAGCATTTGGTTTTGTTGTTTCTTTGAATTGTTTTCTTTGTTTCTCATTTATTGATTGTAGCTCTGAGTTTGATTGTTTCCAGCTGTCTACTCCTCTTAGGTATATCTACTTTTTCTAAGGCTCTCAAGTGTGATCTTAAATTGCTTGTATGAGAAGTCTCCAATTTTCTTATGAAGGCACTTAGTGCTATGAACTTTCTTCTTGGCATTGCATTGCTTTCATTGTCTCCCATAAGTTTGGGTATGTTGTGCCTTTATTTTCATTGAATTCTAGGAAGCCTTTAATCTCTTTCTTTATTTCTTTCCTTACCCAGCTGTAGTTGAGTAGAGCATTGTTCAGTTTCCATTCATGTGTAGGCCTTTTGCTATTTCTGTTGTTGTTGAGGTCCAGCTTTAGTCCATGGTGGTCTGCAAGAATACAAGGGATTATTTCAATCTTATGTCTGTTGAGGCTTGCTTTGTGACCAGCTCTAAGTTCTGTTTTGGAGAAGGTTCCATGAGGTACTGAGAAGAAGGTAAATTTTTTTCTGTGTGTGTGTGTTTGAGTGAAAAGTTCTGTAGATGTCTGTCAGGTCCATTTGATTCACGACATCTGTTAGTGTCATTGTTTCTTTGTTCAGTTTCTGTTTCCTTGACCTGTCTTTGGATGAGGGTGGGGTGTTGAAATCTCCCACTATGTGGGTTCTATCTGTATGGGATCTATGTGTGGGGATCTACATGTGGCTTAAGTTTATTAATGTTTCTTTTACAAATGTGGGTCCCCTTATATTTCGGGCATAGAGCTGAGATGTCTTCTTGGTGGAATTTTCCTTTAATGAGTATGAAGTGACCTTCCCCATCTCTTTTGATTAATTTTGGTTGAAAGTCTATTTTAGTAAACATTAGAATGGCTACTCCTGCTTGCTTCTTGGGTTTGTTTGTTTAAAAAACCTTTTCTAGCCCTTTACTTTCAGGTAATGTCTATCTTTGTGGCTGAGGTATGTTTCTTGTATACAGCAGAATGTTGGGTGCTGTTTAGGCATCCATTGTGTTAATCTGTGTCTTTTTTATTGGAAAGTTGAGTTCATTGATGTTTAAAGAGATTAATGACCAGTGGTTGTTAGTTCTTTTTATTTTGATGTTGGTTGTGGATGTTTGTATACTTGTCTGCTTTTAGTTTTGCTGTAGTGAAGTTATTTATTTCCTTTGTTTTCCTGGGTGAAGTTAACCTTTTTGGGTTGTATTTTTTCTTCTAGTATCTTCTTTATGGCTGGTTTTGTAGATAGGTACTGTTTAAATTTGTTTTTGTTGTTGAATATCTTGTTTTCTCCATCTATGATGATTGAGAGTTTTGCTGGGTATAGTAGCCTGGGCTGACATCTGGGTTCTGCATGATATCCATCCAGGCCCTTCTGGCTTTCATAGTCTCTGCTGAGAAGTCAGGTGTAATTCTGATGGGTTTGTCATTATATGTTACTTGGCCTTTTTCCCTTGCAGCTTTTAGTATTTTTTCTTTGTTCTGTATATTTTGTGTTTTGATTATTATGTTGCAGGAGGGTTTTCTTTTCTGGTCTAATCTATTAGGAGTTCTGCAGCCCTCTTGTATACTTATAGGCATCTCTTTCTTTAAACTGGGGAAATTTCCTTCCATGAATTTGTTGAAAATATTTTCTGGGCCTTGGAGATGGGAATCTTCTTTTTCCTCTATTTCTGTTATTCTTAGATTTTTGTCTTTTCATGTTGTTCTTGATTTCTTGGATGTTTTGTGTCAGGAATTTTTTAGATCTAACATTTTCTTTGACTGATAAAACAAAATTTTCCATTGTATTTTCTACACCTGAGATTCTTTCTTCCATCTTTTGTTTTCTGTTGGAGATGCTTACCTCTGCAATTCCTGTACTCTTCCCCAAGTTCTCCCTCTCCAGCATTTCTTTAGTTTGTGTTTTCTTTAATGTTTCCATCTTCAGATCTTGAACTGTTTTGTTGATTTCTTTTATCTGTTTGTATTTTCCTGCTTTTCATGCAATTCCTTCTCCTCTTTGTTTGAACTTTCCTCTATTTCTTTCATTTTATTTCAGTGATTTAATTATTTCCTCTCTAAAGGCCACAAGCTGTTTGCTTGTATTTATTTACATATTTTATTCATTTCCACTGTTATCATCTTCATAAGGATAGCTTTAAGGTCATTTTCTTGAGCTTCACTTGTGTTAGGGTACCCAGAGCTGTTTGCCATTGGATAACTTGTTTCTGGAGATGCCATATTGCTTTGGCTTTTTTTTTTTTTTTCAATGCAGTTTATTCAGGAACCTTGAACAATCCTCGGAACCTGGGGAAAGCCAGCCCACAGCTTAAATAGCCTCTGGGTAGCCAACCCAGGCGTGCCACGTGGGCAATGCAGATAGGTCCACATACATGGAAGCAAGCCAGATCCTCAGCCTTAGCCAAATGTGGAATTGTTCGTGACAGAGAGCACTCACCATCAGGAAGGTGGAAGGCGGAAACCAGCTCCATCTTTCAGGCGCGGCATTACGCAGCTCTCTACAGTTCCCCCTTTTTGTTTTAGATGCATCAGGCAAGAGTAGAGGTCTGATCTCTGATATTAGAAATAAATTGGGACTTTGTACTGATGTTCATTTAGGTATCATCCACCCAAAGAGCAACAGACCCGGCCGATACCTTTTTCTCAGAGGCGGGACCTGGGGCATCAACCCGCATGCAATCAGACATGCTCTTCTCTGGATCGAAAGTGGCTGACCCTGAGTGCAGTGCTTAGCCTCACATCCTGAGCGTAACATTTAGCTTTTTATGGTAGCCAACCATGCATGGGGAGACTGTCCTGCTTCAATGGCTTTAAAGGCCTGAATGGTCATGGCTGCATTACGCTGTTGTGAGACTCTAATCTTGCATATACACCACAGGCAAACCAAGGAGACCAACACCAGAAGGCCTGCTAACGCTCCCATGCCCGCCCATTCCTTCAGATGATTCATGGCTGCAGCAATCCATGATGATAATCCTGTGGCTAGTCCTGCGTCCACTCTGGTAGAATTTACCGTGACAATGGCCACTTTCAGCTGCTCCATCGTAGTATCAAATTCTCCAGTCCAATTACCTAAAATATAGCTAGACAATTGTTTAGACAGATTTGTAGCACAGGGAAAATTCTAATGTTGTATGCTAGTGACTCAAAGTCCAGCATACTTTCATTGACAGCCAAGTTGAGCGATTTGCCATAGGGAATCAATTTGCTCCTGCACGAGGTCAATCCTCTGATTGAACACCATCAAGCCTCTTTTAGTTGAGCATTAATTCCTTTTTGTACATCTAAGGCATGAGCTACATTGGCTAAAAGGTTATTCAGGGTCTGAGCAGTCTGCACAGTATGACTCCTGGCTAATGCCGCGGTGGTAGCTCCAACAGCCGCCAATGAGATGGCAGTAACAATGGCGGCTGTAATTCCAAGATCCCTTTTCTGTCTGAAGAGAGTCATAGCGTGAGAGGCATCAACGGGCACAGGTACCCAGTGAGGCATGCGAATAACCAGCTAGTAAATTTACTAGCATTCCAGCATTGGGCAAAAAAGCAAGTATCATTACCACAATTACTTGGCTCTATCTGGCTAATAATGAATAGAAATGGGGGATATAAACAAACAGGTGTGGGCTTATAGGAAATATTATGAGAAGCCTTAACCCCCTCGTTGGAACATCCTGCATCAGTTCTAGAACTAGCAGTGGTGGTGTCCGAGGTCTGAGTAGGTTCAGGAGACCATTGCCCCCAGGGGCGAGACATGCTCCATGTAAATTGACTAACTCCATGTTTTCCTCCACATTTGAAAGTTGTTTAAGGTTCTTAAATTATTTTTTTCCCTTTTTTTAAAATTTTTCCTCAATTACACTTTATTCATTCTGCATCCCCCCCTAAGCCCCTCCCTCCTCCCCTCCCAATCCCACCTCCCTCTGCATGCATGCCACTCCCCAATTCCACTGATAGGGGAGGTTCTCCTCTCCTTTCTGATCTTAGTCCATCAGTTCACATCAAAAGTGGCTGCATTGTCCTCTACTATGGCCTGGTAAGGCTGCTCCCCCTCAGGAGGAGGTGACTAAAGAGCAGGCCAGTCAGTTCATGTGAGAGGCAGTCCCTCTTCACATTACTATGTAACCCAATTGGACTCTGAACTGCCCAGGGCTACATCTGTGCAGAGGTTCTGAGTTATCTCTATGAATAGTCCTTGGTTGGAGTATGAGTCTCTGGGAAGTTCCCTGTGTTCAAATTTTCTTGTTCTGTTGCTCTCCTTGTGGAGACCCTGTCCTCTCCAGCTCTCACTATTTCCCAGTTCTTACATAAAATTCCATTCACTCTCCCCAACAGTTGCCCATCAGGGTCAGCATCTGCTTTGATAGTCTGTAGGGCAGAGGCTTTCAGAGGCCCTCTGTGGTAGGTTCCTAGGTTGTTTCCTGTTTTCTTCTTCTTCTGATGAACATCCTCTTTGCCTTTCCAGATGGGGATTGGACATTTTAGTTAGGGTCCTCTCTCTTGCTTAGTTTCTTTAGATGCACAGGTTTTAGTGGGTTCGTCCTATGTTGTATGTCTATATGAGTGAGTATATACCATGTGTGTCTTTTTGCTTCTGGGACAACTCACTCAGGATGATCCTTTCCAGATCCCACCATTTACCTGCAAATTTCATGATTTCCTTATTTTTCATTGCTGAGTAATATTCCATTGTATAGATGTACCACAATTTCTGCATCCATTCTTCAGTTGAGGGGCATCTGAGTTGTTTCCAGCTTCTGGCTATTACAAATAAAGCTGCTACAAACATGGTTGAGCAAATTTCCTTTTTGTGTGCTTGAGCCTCTTTTGGATATATGCCTAGGAGTGGTATGGCTGGATCTTGGGGAAGCACTATTCCTAGTTGTCTGAGAAAACGCCAGATTGATTTCCAGAGTGTTTGTACAAGTTTACATTCCCACCAGCAGTGGAAAAGGGTTCCCCTTTCTCCACAACCTCTCCAGCATGTGTTGTCACTTGAGTTTTTGATCTTGGCCATTCTCATGGGTGTAAGGTGAAATCTCAGGATTGTTTTGATTTGCATTTCCCTAATGGCTAGTGAGGTTGAGCATTTCTTTAAGTGTTTCTCTGCCCTTCGGTATTCCTCTACAGAGAATTCTCTGTTTAGCTCTGTTCCCCATTTTTTAATTGGATTACTTGGTTTGCTGCTTTTCAGCTTCTTTAGTTCTTTATATATAATTGATATGAGTCCTCTGTCAGATAAAGGGTTGGTGAAGATTCTTTCCCAATCTGTAGGTGGTCACTTTGTTTTGATGACGGTGTCCTTTGCTTTGCAGAAGCTTTCCAGTTTCATGAGGTCTCATTTATTGATTGTTGCTCTTAGAGCCTGTGCTGTTGGTGTTCTGTTCAGGAAGTTTTCCCCTGTACCAATGAGTTCTAGGGTATTCCCCACTTTTTTTTCAAGCCGATTTAATGTGTCTGGTTTTATGTTGAGGTCTTTGATCCACTTGGACTTCAGTTTTGTGCAGGGTGATAAGTATGGATCTATTTTCATTTTTCTACATGTAGACATCCAGTTGGACCAGCACCATTTGTTGAAGATGCTATCTTTTTTCCATTGTATGGTTTTGGCATCTTTGTCAAATATCAGTGTCCATAAGTGTGTGGGTTTATTTCTGGGTCCTCTGTTCGGTTCCATTGATCCACCAATCTGTTTCTATGCCAGTACCATGCAGTTTTTAAAACTGTTGCTCTATAGTACAGCTTAAGATCAGGGATGGAGATACCTCCAGAAGATCTTTTATTGTAGAGGATTGTTTTAGCAATTCTGGGTTTCTTGTTATTCCATATGAAGTTGAGAATTTTTCTTTCCAGGTCTGTAAGAATTGTGTTGGTAATTTGATGGGCATTGCATTGAATCTGTAGATTGCTTTTGGTAAGATGGCCATTTTTACTATGTTAATCCTGCCAAGCCATGAGCGTGGGAGATCTTTCCATCTTCTCATATCTTCTTCTAGTTCTTTCTTCAGAGATTTGAAATTTTTTTCATACAAGTCTTTGACTTCCTTGGTTAGGGTTACTCCAAAGTACCTTATGTCATTTGTGGGTATTGTGAAGGGTGTTGTTTCCCTAATTTCTTTCTCAGCCCTTTTGTCTTTTGTATACAGGAGGGCTACTGATTTTTTTGAGTTAATTTTGTATCTGGCCACTTTGCGGAAGGTGTTTGTCAGCTGTAGGAGTTCCCTGGTAGAGTTTTTGGGGTCACTCACGTATACTATCATATCATCTGCAAATAGTGATAATTTGACTTCTTCCTTTCCAATTTGTATCCCCTTGATCTCCTTCAATTGTCTTATTGCTCTAGCAAGGACTTCCAGCACTATGTTGAAGAGATATGGAGAGAGTGGGCAGCCTTGTCTTGTCCCTGATTTTAGTGGGATTGCTTTAAGTTTCTCTCTGTTCAGTTTGATGTTGGCTATAGGTTTGCTGTATATTGCCTTTACTACGTTTAGATATGTGCCTTGTGTCCCTGATCTCTCCAATACTTTAAACATGAATGGATGTTGGATTTTGTCAAATGCTTTTTCAGCATCTAGGGAGATTATCATGTGGTTTTTTTCTTTCAGTTTGTTATTATGGTGGATCACATTGATGGATTTTCGTATATTGAACCACCCCTGCATACCTGGGATGAAGCCTACTTGGTCATGGTGGATGATATCTTTGATGTGTTCTTGTATTCGGTTTTCGAGTATTTTGTTGAGTATTTTTGCATCAATGTTCATAAGGGAGATTGGCCTGAAGTTCTCTTTTTTTTGTTGGGTCTTTGTGAGGTTTAGGTACCAAGGTGACTGTGGCTTCATAGAATGAGTTTGGTAATGTTGCTTCTGTTTCGATTTTGTGGAATAGTTTGAAGAGAACTGGAGTTAGCTCTTTTTTGAATGTTTGATAAAATTCTGTGCTGAAACCATCAGGTCCTGGGCTTTTTTTGGATGGGAGACTTTTGATGACTGCTTCTCTTTCCTTAGGGGAATATAGGACTATTTAATTGATTTACCTGGTCCTGATTTAGCTTTGGTAAGTGGAATCGATCAAGAAAATTGTCCATTTCATTTAAATTTTCAAATTTTGTTCCGTATAGACTTTTGAAGTAAGTCCTAATGATTGCTTGGATTTCCTCAGTGTCTGTAGTTATATCCCCCTTTTCATTTCTGATTTTGTTGATTTGGATGGTGTCTCGCTGCCTTTTAGTTAGCTTGGCTAAGGGTTTGTCTATCTTGTTGATTCTCTCAAAGAACCAGCTCTTGGTTTCATTGATTCTTTGAATTGTTTTATTTGTTTCTAATTGATTGATTTCAGCCCTGAGTTTGATTATTTCCAGCCATCTGCTCCTTCTTGGTGTGTCTGCTTCTTCTTTTTCTAGGGTTTTTAAGTGAACCATTAAGTTGCTTGAATGCACTGTCTCAAATTTCTTTTTGAAGGCACTTAGTGCTATGAACTTTCCTCTTAGCACTGCTTTCATTGTGTCCCACAAGTTTGGGTATGTTGTGTCTTCATTTTCTTTCAGTTCTAGGAAGATTTTAATTTCTTTCTTTATTTCTTCCCTGACCCAGCTGTCTTTTAGTAGCAAGTTGTTCAGTTTCCATGTATGTGTAGGCTTTTTGCTATTTCTGTTGTTACTGAGGTCCAGCTTTATTCCATGGTGATCAGACAGGATACATGGGATTATTTCAATCTTCCTTTATTTGTTGAGGCTTGCTTTATGACCAACTATATGGTCTATTTTGGAGAAGGTTCCATGAGGTGCTGAGAAGAAGGTAAATTCTTTTGTGTTTGGGTGTAAGGTTCTGTAAATGTCTGTGAGGTCCATTTGATTCATGACCTGTTAGAGATATTGTTTCTTTGTTTAATTTCTGTTTTGTTGACCTGTCCTTTGTTGAGAGTGGGGTGTTGAAGTCTCCCACTATTAGTGTGTGGGGATCTCTATGTGGTTTAAGTTTTATCAATGTTTCTTTCACAAATGTGGGTGCCCTTGCATTTGGGGCATAGATGTTCAAGATTGTGATGTCTTCTTGGTGGAATTTTCCCTTGATGAGTATGAAGTGTCCTTCCCCATCTCTTTTGATTAATTTTGGTTGAAAGACTATTTTATCAGATATTAGAATGGCTACTCCTGCTTGCTTCTTGCGTCCATTTGCTTGAAAAGCCGTCTTCCATCCCTTTACCCTCAGGTAATGTCTATCTTTGTGACGTAGGTGTGTTTCTTGTATACAACAGATTGCTGGGTTTTGTTTACGCATCCATTCTGTTAGTCTGTGTCTTTTTATTGGAGAATTAAGTCCATTGTTATTGAGAGAGAGTAATGACCAGTGGCTGTTAGATCCTTTGAATTTGATGTTGGCTGTGGTCATATGGTTGTGTGTTTGCTTGCTTTTTGTTTTACTGTAGTGGGGTTATTTATTTCCTGTGTTTTCTTGAATATACCTAGCTTTCTTGGGTTGTATTTTCCCTTCCAGTGTCTTCTGTAATGCTGGATTTGTTTGTAGGTATTGTTGAAATTTGTTTTTGTCATTGAACATGTTGTTTTCTCTGTCTATGAGGACTGAGAATTTTGCAGGGTATAGTAGCCTGGGCTGACATCTGTGTTCTCTTAGGGTCTGCATGATATCTGTCCAGGCCCTTCTGGCTTTCATAGTCTCTGTTGAAAAGTCAGGTGTGATTCTAATGGGTTTGCCATTATATGTTAGTTGGCCTTTTTCTCTTGCAGCTTTTAGTATTTTTTCTTTGTTCTGTATACTTACAGTTTTGATTATTATGTGGCAGGAGGATTTTCTTTTCTGGTCTAATTTATTGGGTGTTCTATAGGCCTCTTGTATTCTTATTGGCCTCTCCTTTAAGTTGGGGAAATTTTCTTCAATGATTTTGTTGAAAATATTTTCTGGGCCTTGGTGCAGGGAATCTTCTTTTTCCTCTATTTCTATTAGTCTTAGGTTTTGTCTTTTTATGTTGTCTTGAATTTCTTGGACGGTCTGTGTCAGGAATTTTTTAGATTTAAGATTTTCTTTGACAGACACATCTATTTCTTCCATTGTATCTTCCACACCTGAGATTCTTTCTTCCATTTCTTGTAGCCTATTGGTTATGCTAACCTCTGTAGTTCCTGCTTTCTTCCCTAAGTTCTTTCTCTCCACAATTTCTTCCATTTGTGTTCTTTTTAAGTTTTCCAGTTCTATCTTCAGGTCTTGAGCTATTTTGTTGGTTTCCTTCCCCTGTCTGACTGTATTTTCATGTTTTTCCGTCAATTCCTTCAGCTGTTTGTTTGAACAATCCACTGTTTCTTTTATTTCATTCAGTGATTTAAGCATTTCCTCTTTAAAGGCCACATACCATTTGGCTGCAGCTTCTTCTATTTCTTTTCGTATTTTATTTGTTTCCTCTGTTATCATCTTCTTGAACATAGATGTTAGGTTGTCTCCTTGAATTTCATTTATGCTGGGGTGTCTAGGGCTATTTGCCCCTGGATAACTGGGTTCTGGAGATGCCATAATGCTCTGGCTTTTGTTGTTTGAATTTTTACGCTGTCCTCTACTCATTGGGCTATCTTAGTTGTTTGAATTTAGTTTCTGGTTGTTCCTGGACTCTTGTAGTAGAGAGAATCCCTTTGGCAGGAAGATGGTTTTTCCTCAAGGAAGCCTTCCCAGCTTTTTGGGTATAGTCCCTGGATGTCTGGTGTTTTTCAGGAGTTGCTACAGCTCTCCTCAGGCATAGAGACCTGGGTGCTAACTGTGGTCCTGATTAGTCAAGAGGGCTCTCCTCTCACTGGGAGAAGTCCTGGAGACAGCTGCCCTCCTTCTGGGCCTCTCGCTGTAAATTTAGTGATCAGCTGCGGTAATCTGTGGCGGGTGAGCACTGCTCTGATGTCTTGGGGCACTCAGTTCTGTCTGCTTGCAATCCGCAATCCGCTAGACTTTCCCTAGGTGACCCCAGCAGCACGGCTTCTTCCCTCTCTGTGGGGTCCTCTCCTACAGGAGTTCCAAGTCCCCATTGCACTGGGGCGCGCAGCCTGTCTGCACCGCTGAGCTGAGCGCAAAGCTCTCTGCGCGTGGCAGGAGCTCGGCCATGATGGCGGCTGAGACCCTCCGGGGAAAGACTGGGTGACCTGCGATCAGACCCGCAACCCTGCTTCCCCGTGGGGTCCCCCGCGACTGGGACTCCCAGTCTCAGGTACCCTTGTGCCCACGGATCAGCCTGGGAAAGTGGCTGGGACATGCCTGCCTGCGGCTCCTGCCCGGAGACCCAAAGCCTGCGTTACCTGGGATTTCTTCCGGGTTCTGGCTGGGCAGCCAAGAGTGGACTGGACCGATTCCCATGCCATGGGAGCCTCCCCTCACCTGGGAAACACGTTCAATGTAGTTTCAGGGCCCCGAGCTCAGTCTCCCGGTCTCTGCATGCAAAGTGCTGTCCTGCTTCTCAGACGTGCTGCCTTCCTGGCGCCGCCATCTTGGCTCTGACCTGCTTTGGCTTTTGTTGACTGTGTTTTCATGCTAGCTTTTTACCCATATGGTTGTCTCAGGCATTGGCTGGTAGTTTCTGATGCCTACCGGAGTCCTAAGGGGGTATGGGTGGTGTGGAAAATCCCCTAGGAAGGAAGTTGGATGTCCTTGCAGGAGTCCTCCTCAGATTGGTGGGTATGGTCTCTGAATGGCAAGCAGTTCTTAGGGAATTGCCATGGCTCTCCTCAGGTGTATGATTCTGTGGGTAACTAGACTCCTCATGAGCCCATGAGGGTCTCTCTTCTCACCAGGGGAAGTCCTGGAGACAAATGCCCTGCTACTGGCTTTTTTGCTCTGAAGTCAATGAGCTATAACTACTCAGACACAGTGTTCAGAAACTGTGTTTGCTGGGTGCAGCTACCTTGAAGAACCAGTGAGCCTGGAGGTTTGGTAGTCTCCCTAGGGAGACTGGTTGAGCTTTGGAGTGGCATCCGGGGCTGTTTCCATGGCTCCCAAGAGTCTGGAGGCCTGAGGTAGGAGCTCCATGCCTCAGTACCCAGAAGGCATTCCCTTGCCAGTGAGCACAGCACACAGGTGTGTGGCTAGATGCTGGAGACCCTGTGGGATCCCAAGAACTTTTTGGGGGATTAGCTGGGTGGCCTAAGGTCAGACCTGGTTGTTTCCCTCACTGTGGGGTTTCCTCTTGACTGGACGACTCAGTCTTTTTTGTTTTGGGGCCCGCAGTTTAATCTGGGATGGTGAGCACAGCATGCAGGCATGTGTTTAGATGCTAGAGACAGAGTGCCTTCAGGAACCCAGGAACTTTGCTGGGGGTTGTCTGGGTGACCTGAGGTCAGACTTGGGTTTCCCTCCCCGTGAATTTTCTTCTAAACTGGGGAATGCTGTTGCCAGTGTGTTGGGGCCCACAGTTCCGTTTGTTGGTTGCTGTGTAGTCACAGCTGACCTGATGTTCAGACACTGTGTGTGATCAGCTGTTCTATTTCTTTGTAGCTCCATTTTTCTGTATAAATGCATGTACAGATATAGTTACTATTATATACTAGAAGCTGAATTGCATTTAGAGTAACATATATTATGCATGTATGTTATATATAAATACATGTATATTTTGTATCTACTTTTATTGCGTGGAAATAGATCAACATCTTTTGTGATAAAAATGTTGTTGTATAGCATAATTTATGATGGCTGTATTTATTTTATTGAAAGATATACTATTCATTTAGGAATAAAAAAAATCAATTCAATAGCCTGATAATAAGGACATCAAAATGGACAAGGATGCTGAATGAATCTCAAAAGAAGCTATCTATATGGCCCATATATATATATATATACATATATATATATATATGTAGAAATGTTCAATATAACTAACCATGGGGAAATAAAAATTTAAATGAAGTTATATTAGGTCTGGTAGAATGGCTAACATAAAAGGATGAGGCAGAATAAGTGTTAGTGAAGATAATGAAAAAAGATCTCTCAAATAATTTTCTGTTATAAAGTGCCTCTATTGCAGGGTGATGGTGGCACACACATTTAATTTTAGCACTTGGGAGGCAGAGGCAGGTGTATCTCTGTGAGTTCAAGGCCAGCCTGGTCTACAAAGCAAGTCCAGGACAGCCAAGTCTACACAGAGAAACCCTGTCTCCTAAAACCAAAACCAAAACCAAACCAAAACAACAACAACAAAAAACCAGTAGAGCGATTATGAAAAAAGTTAATGTTTCCTCAAAAATATAGAGAGTCACCATGAGATCCAACAATCACAGCACCACACAAAAGCAAAGGAATCAGCATGTTAGATACGTCTACAACTTCTTGTTTATTGCAACACTATTCACAATATGACACGAAATCCACTTAATAGCCAATAGCGTATGACCACATAATGACAAATCAGCATAAACAGAATTGAAAACCATTTAGTTTTAAGAAAAAAGAAAAGTTCTGTTATTTGTAACATTCAGGGTAAACAGGAGGACACAGTTGTAAGGAAAACAAGTTGGACACACAGAGACAGACACAGGATACTGATATTGATGTGTGGAACTTAAAAACTGTTGGTTCACTAAAGTAGTGAATAAAACAGCACTTGCAGGTTGAGGAATGTGCTAAGGATATTCTTGTCCAAGGACATAAAGTTTCAGCTAGGAATTAGTTTATAAGATCCACTATACAGCAGGGTGACTACAATGAATACAATGCTGGCATATTTTGTTAGTGAAAGTCGGGGCAAGAGTTTAAGTGTTCTTACAGAAGATCCTAAGAATGTGAGACAATGCACACGCAAGCTGACTCAGTGTGGCCATTTTATAAAATATGCATATTTCAAAACACCGTGATGTGTATGATAGACACATACAACTGTCTACCGATTAAAAATAAATTACAAAAATATCTGGAGGTCTTAACCCCTGCTCGGCTTCATCATTTTCTTCTTTGTAAAATGTTCAGTGCCTGCTCAGTGCAGAATGTGCTTTATTCACTCTTCATAGACCAGCAGCTCTGTGGATGGATAACACTTGTGCGGCAGCCACAGAGGACTGAGAGGGTGGTCTGTTGCCTCATGTAGTCCTGCCAACCAACTCGCAGGACAGTGCATTTTATTTTGCAGGTGAGGAAACTGGGACTTGGAGGTTGAGTGTTCAACCTGAAGCTGTATACAAAGTGCCAACTCCCTCCTTCCAGAGTGAATGTAACATCTCCTGTATTGCACAGAGGGCAGGAAATAGTTTTACTCTTGGAGAAGTGCGACCTTTTGTTAAATTGTTTAGGTGAACATACTATGTTTATGTTTAACAAAAAGGAGCCCATGACTTGCTGGAAGATGGACATGTGATATCCACCCTGGCCCTCTGGTTCTTGCCATTCCTTCGGCTTTCCTCTTTTTCCAGAACCTTCAATGGCTTTACATTTACTTTGGATCTTTGGTAAACAAAATCAGTGACATTTCGTCACTTGATTTAAGGTGCAAGATTGTTTTGAGGGTGTTGAGATGGTTAAGCACATAAAGGCTCTTTCTACCAACCCAGATGTTCTGAGTTCAATCCTGGGACCTCTCATGATAGGAGGGAAATCTGCCCTCCACACATTCTCCAGAGCACAGAAGAACACTCCCCACTTGATCTTATCTGATCTCAGAAGCACAATAAGTAAATAAATAAATAAATAGTTGTTTTGGTGGAAAGTACTTTGATACTTTCTCCTCAGCAAGCACTCTGATGCCAGGAGATAAGACAGTCCAGGAATATAAAAGGTTGAAGAAGCAGTTCCCAATTTACAAGAAAGAAAAGTGTCACTGTTACACTCTTTTTAAAATTTAAATTTTTTCTTAATTTTTTTATTATTATCATTTATTACAATTTATTCAATTTGTATCCTGGCTGTGTCCCCTTTCTTATCTCCTTCCAATCCCACCCTCCCTCTCTCTTCTCCTCCTATGCCTAGTCCACTGATAGAGGAGGACCTCCTCCCCTTCTGTTATACACTCTTATCTCAGTTGTGGATGTGCTCTTGAGAAATCAACAACAACAACAAAATTTCACATCAGACACCTGAGGATCCTAGAAAACACATTGAACAGAATGGAGAAGCAGCTGTCCTATGTTCAATGCACACCCCATTTGTCTTTCTAAGTGAGGATTGATCATCTTACCCCGTGTCTGCTTTCTTGTTTATCTTCTTTAGGTGTATAGATTTCATTATGTTTATCATATCTTATAGGTCTATATAAGCGAGTATATACCATGTTTGTCTTTCTCCTTCTGGGATACCTCACTCAGAATGATCTTTTCTAGATCCCACCATTTGCCTGCAAATTTCATGATTTCCTTGTTTTTGATTGTTGAGTAGTATTCCATTGTGTAAAAATACCACAATTTTGGTATCCATTCCTCCATTGATGGACATCTGGGTTGTTTACAGGTTCTGGCTATTACAAATAAAGCTGCTACAAACATGGTTGAGCAAATGTCCTTGTGTACTTGAGCAAATTTTAGGTATATGCCTAGGAGTGGTATAGCTGGGTCTTGAGGAAGCACTATTCCTAATTGTCTGAGAAAGCACCAGATTGACTTCCAAAGTGGTTGTACCAGTTTACATTCCCACCAGCAATGGAGGAGTGTTCCCCTTTTCCACAACCTCTCCAGCATGTGTTGTCATTAGAACTTCTGCTCGGATGGCAGCTCAGTAACCAATTGGTTTCCCATAGTAAGGGGAACAGGGACTAACTCTGACAGGAACTCAATGGCAGGCTCTTTGACCTCCCCACCCCCCAAGGAAGGAGCAGTCCTGCTAGGCCACAGAGGAGGACTTTGCAGCCAGCCCTGATGATACCTGATAAAACAGGGTCAGATGAAAGGGGAGGAGGTCTTCCCCAATCAGTGGACTTGGAATGGGGCAGGGAGGAGATGAGGGAGGGAGGGAGGGGTTGGGAGGGAATGAGGAAGAGGGCTACAGCTGGATACAGAGTTAATAAAATGTAACTAATAATAAAAAAAATAATAAAATTAAAAAAACAAAGCCAGCAGAAGTTGAGAGAGATTGAGTAGGGTCAGAGGAGACAGTTGGTGCTGGAAGAAAGAAGACTGAGTATGATTAAAATAGGATCAGACAAGAGGAGGGCTCGGAGCTGGGCACAGAGTGGTGTGTGCCTGTAATCCCATCACTCAAGGAGGCAGAAGTAGGAAGATATCTGTGAGTTGGAGGACAGCCTGGTCTCCAAAGTGAGTCCAGGACAGCCAAAGCTACACAGAGAAATCCTGTCTCAGAAAACCAACCAAACCAACCAACCAACCAAACAAAAACACATAGACAAAACAAGAAAACAAAAACAAAACAACAACAAGAGAACAAAACCAAACCAAACAACAACAACAAAGAGCAGGGCTAGGAGTAAGGTTAGAGAAGAACGTTGGTGACAGTTGAGCCAGGAGAAGCAGAGCTGATCCAGAGAAGGTATTGTTAGGAGACAGGAGAAGAATGTGCCCAAAGTAGCAAAGTGAGGGAAAAATAAATAAACAAAAACAGCCAATAAAGCTACAAAGGAGTCCTCCTTTATCTATTTCTTTAATGAAATCAAGATCTTGCTGACACAGCTTTGTGCATACTCATCCCTTGTAAACACACACACACACACACACACACACGCACGCACGCACGCACGCACGCAGACACACACAAATGCTGTGAAAGAACAGAAGTATTTTTGGATCACAGCAATAGCTTCCTATCTTTGTTGCAATATATCTGTAAGTTGAGAGTTACAAAGCAAATCCTTGGGAGATAAGAATGTTGCTTTGGTTCAGAAACTGGGATTTTTTTTTTTTTTTTAACTTTTGATTTACTTGTTCATGCCAATATGGGTGAAGTACTATTTTTTTTAATAGTGCATATCTGTAAGTGTGCTTTTTGTGCCCTTTAAAAATGCATCCCAGGGAGTGCCAAGATGGCAGATTAGAAGCAAGCAGTATTTATCAGCTTCTCAGTGGCTCAGAGTTGAAATAACCAGGAATAAGCTTCTCACTGTTTGACTAAGGGAATGCAGTTATTATTGAAACAGAGGGCAAGACAAAAAAAAAAAAAATCAACATAAAACACCTCAGCCTGGAGCCCACAGCAGCCTTACTGTGCAGAGGACAAGAAAAAAGAAAAAAAAAAAAAAGGAAAAGCAAAGGAGAGACGTGGGGATGAAACAGGAACAGAATGAAGCAGAGGGCAGAAAGGCAAGCTGAACTCAGCTGATGTGGCTGCTACTCGCTCTGCAGGCCCTTGAGAAGTGATTTGCATTTCTCAGTATAAAGGGGAGTCCTGTGGAGATGCTGTCCCTGCTTCTTGTCTGAGAAATAGAAGTGTCTACAGTGCCCTTTCCTCTCAGCACTCACAGCAAGGATTACCTCTCTGCCCCTACTAGCACCAGTTTAGTGGCCTGACTTGGCCTTGAGGCCTTGGCAGATGACACTGAATAAAACTCATTGAAACATATGTATGGTATCATTTGGGTCAGAGACACTGAGTATAGTAGACACTTTCTGTTCAAGACTGGTTCTTCAACAGCCAGCTAGCAGACTAAGCAGCCAGGTGCTGATTACATGCAGAGTCTAGGCCAAGGAAAGCTATGGCCAAGGTCCATGCGAAGAATGGAACCTGCTGTGCCCTTTCATACAGCATGTCTTGTCACCCTGCACTCTGTGGGGATTTCCCGGGGGTGTGTGAGACTCAAATGTGCAGCAGAATTTGATGTTAGCCTGGCCCTTGGGGTGTACTAACCTAATCTGTCTAAAGTAAACTTAAGCTCAGGGAACTTTGGTTCCAGGTTACCAGTACTGGATAGCAGGATAGTTGATAGTCATTCCAACAAGCTCGAGGTCCCACCAGTTGTGACCAGGGGGCAACACACACATAAAGAAAGGGGTGATCATACCTAGTACATGCACTTCAATGGTCTATAGCTCAAGGAGACACAGGGAAAATAAAGAGTTGTCAATATCTACCCTTGCCAGTGCAACTGATAATCACTTAAATAACCACTGGTTTTTACTTTTTAAAAATCAAGACCTCCCCTTTTAGCTGGCTGAGTAGGGTATATCTTAGGGTTTCTATTGCTATGATAAAGCATCACGAACAAAGGCAACTTGGGGAGGAAAGTTTTTAATTATCTAACACATTTCAGTCCATTACTGAGGGATGTTAGTGCAGGAACCTAGAGGCATGGAATAAAAACATGGAGGGATGCTGCTTACTGACTTGCTTACTATGGCTTGCTTAGCCAGCTTTCTTTTCTTTTTATCTCTCTCCTTTTTTAACTTTTATCAATTACCCTTTATTCACTTTGTATTCCCCCATAAACCCCTCTCTCCTCCCTTCCTAGTGCCACCTTCCCTCCCCCTTCTTCACGTATGCCCCTCCCCAAGTCCAATGTTAGGGGAGGTCCCCCTCTCCTTCCTTCTGATCCTAGTCTATCAAGTCTCATCAGGAGTGGCTGCATTGTCTTCCTCTGTAGACTGGTAAGGCTGCTCCCTCCTCAGGGGGAGGTGATCAAAGAGTAGACCAATCAATTCATGTCAGAGGCAGTCTCTCTTCCCAGTACTATGGAACCCATTTGGACACTAAACTGCCATGGGCTACATCTGTGCAGGGGTTCTAGGTTATCTCCATACATGGTACTTGGGTTGGAGTATGAGTCTCTGGAAAGACCTCTGTGTTCAAATTTTTGGTTCTGTTGCTCTCCTTGTGGAGCTCCTGTCCTCTCCAAATCTTACTTTTCCCACTTCTTTCATAAGATTCCATGCACTCTGCCCAAAGGTTGGCCATAAGTCTCAGTATCTGCTTTGATAGTCTGCAGGGCAGAGCCTTTCAGAGGCCCTCTGTGGCAGGTTCCTAACTTGTTTCCTGTTTTCTTCTTCTTCTGATGTCCATCCTCTTTGCCTTTTGGGATGGGGAGTGAATGTTTTAGTCAGAGTCCTCCCTCTTGATTAGTTTGAACCTAGGGCCATATCGGGGATGGCCATGCCCACAGTGAGTTGGACCCTCCCATACCAAGCATCAATCAAGAAAATACCTCACTTGCTCACAGGACACTCTGATAGAGGAATTTTCTTGATTAAGATTCCTTCTTCCCAGAAGACACTCTCTTTTGTTAAGTTGACATAAACGCTAGCCAGCATAGTGTATATATATATATATATATATATATATATATATATATATATGTATTTGTTCCTTTTTTCCCTGTTATTCTTTCTTCTTCCCTTACTATAATTTTGTCCTTTATTACAACCTTTCATATTCCATTTTTTGCTTGCCTTTTCTCTCCTTTCTTTTTGACTATTCTATTCTAAGTGATTTCCATTTCTCTTTTGCTTCTGATCTCTCTTACAATATGTAACACATATATGTATTTATGACATTTCTGTTAGGATTGTAGATGGTACATTGCATTTGTTTTATTACCTCATCACTGCTTCCTGTTGCTATTATTTATTTTTATCCTTTCTATGTATGCTAGAGATTGTGTATAGCACTTCAAACTCTCAAGTGCTATACCTCTCAGATACTCCCAGGGTAGCTACAAGTCAGTCCATGTTGCTATAGCTATAACCCACTTTTGCTCAAATTTCTATGAACAACTCAAGGAATATGAGAAATTAAAAACTCCCAAGTCAATGACCAAAAAAAAAAAAAAAAAAAAAAAGTAGATGCAGCCAGTGAAGTCCTAAGTACCCACTTCTGGACATTCATCTCTATGTCTACATCAGAGAGAAGCAACAAAATGTTCATGGAGTACAGCACAGATTGTTGTCACACCCCTTCCAACTGTACATTGTTGCTAAGATTACAGGAATAACCACACTGGGTGTATTTAACACACTCCTCTGTCTACAGCATGTCTGAAGTATTTGAAGTTCCTCATTTATGTACAGAAAGCTGGACCTTCATGTGCCAATGCACCGTTCACTACTGTAACACACTATTCTTCACCAGAGAAATGACAAAAAAAGTACAATACAAAAGCCAACTATGTTCAGCGTTTATAATAATCTTATATCCAAGGGCACATTGTTAAGAGAAGTTGTTGTTGTTTTTTTTTTGTCCAAAAGCTCCTCACACACAAATGAGAGAGATCTATCTAAAAAATTTTCTGTAAGCATAAAAGTACAAGCAATTTTTTTTTACACAGATGGTACGAATTTATTTATATTATACATTGATCTTTGATATTCTTGATCAGATTATACACACAGCAGTTAGAACTATCACGAAATTTAAAAAAACAACAAGATGTGAATCAAATGTCCAGAAAACTCTTTCATCTATAAAAGTACTGGTAGGGCACCCAGATTTGTGAAAGAAACATTGATAAAACTTAAACCACACATAGATCCCCACACACTAATAGTGGGAGACTTCAACACCCCACTCTCAACAAAGGACAGGTCAACAAAACAGAAATTAAACAAAGAAACAATATCTCTAACAGAGGTCATGAATCAAATGGACCTAACAGACATTTACAGAACCTTACACCCAAACACAAAAGAATTTACCTTCTTCTCAGCACCTCATGGAACCTTCTCCCAAATAGACCACATAGTTGGTCACAAAGCAAGCCTCAACAGATACAAGAAGATTGAAATAATCCCTTGTATCCTGTCTGATCACCATGGAATAAAGCTGGACCTCAGTAACAACAGAAATAGCAAAAAGCCTACACATACATGGAAACTGAACAACTTGCTACTAAAAGGCAGCTGGGTCAGGGAAGAAATAAAGAAAGAAATTAAAATCTTCCTAGAACTCAATGAAAATGAAGACACAACATACCCAAACTTGTGGGACATAATGAAAGCAGTGCTAAGAGGAAAGTTCATAGCACTAAGTGCCTTCAAAAAGAAATTTGAGACAGTGCATTCAAACAACTTAATGGCTCACTTAAAAACCCTAGAAAAAGAAGAAGCAGACACACCAAGAAGGAGCAGATGGCTGAAAATAATCAAACTCAGGGCTGAAATCAATCAATTAGAAACAAATAAAACAATTCAAAGAATCAATGAAACCAAGAGCTGGTTCTTTGAGAAAATCAACAAGATAGACAAACCCTTAGCCAAGCTAACTAAAAGGCAGCGAGACACCATCCAAATCAACAAAATCAGAAATGAAAAGGGGGGCATAACTACAGACAATGAGGAAATCCAAGCAATCATTAGGACTTACTTCAAAAGTCTATATGGAACAAAATTTGAAAATTTAAATGAAATGGACAATTTTCTTGATCGATTCCACTTACCAAAGCTAAATCAGGACCAGGTAAATCAATTAAATAGTCCTATATCCCCCAAGGAAATAGAAGCAGTCATCGAAAGTCTCCCATCCAAAAAAAGCCCAGGACTCCAGTTCTCTTCAAACTATTCCACAAAATCAAAACAGAAGCAACATTACCAAACTCATTCTATGAAGCCACAGTCACCTTGGTACCTAAACCTCACAAAGACCCAACAAAAAAAAGAGAACTTCAGGCCAATCTCCCTTATGAACATTGATGCAAAAATACTCAACAAAATACTCAAAAACCGAATACAAGAACACATCAAAGATATCATCCACCATGACCAAGTAGGCTTCATCCCAGGTATGCAGGGGTGGTTCAATATACGGAAATCCATCAATGTGATCCACCATATTAACAAACTGAAAGAAAAAAACCACATGATAATCTCCCTAGATGCTGAAAAAGCATTTGACAAAATCCAACATCCATTCATGTTTAAAGTATTGGAGAGATCAGGGATACAAGGCACATATCTAAACGTAGTAAAGGCAATATACAGCAAACCTATAGCCAACATCAAACTGAACGGAGAGAAACTTAAAGCAATCCCACTGAAATCAGGGACAAGACAAGGCTGCCCACTCTCTCCATATCTCTTCAACATAGTTCTGGAAGTACAAGCAATTTTAAAAACCAAGCAACATCACTGCTCCAAATGTTGAAATGCAGCAACACCTAATTCTAAGGCTCTTCAGTAGATGAAAGATGTATGTATGTAGGTATGTATGTAGATTATGTTTCCGTGTTTAAGAGACCTAGATGCTCTTGCAGAGGACCATAGTTTGGTTCTTAATACACATATCTGGCAACTCACAACTGCATTTAACTACAGCTCAAGGGGATCCAACATACTTTATTTGCCTCTGTGGGTACACATACTCATGTGTACACATATTCACAGACATACACACTATGAAAAAAATAAAATAATGGATGATATCTTTAATGTGTTCTTGGATTTAGCTTGTGAGTATTTTATTATTTTTGTGTCAATGTTCATAAGCAAGATTGGTCTGAAATTCTCTTTCTTTGTAGGGTCTTTGTGCAGTTTAGGTATCAGCATGGCTGTGGCCTCATAGAATGAGGTCCTCATTCAGAAGGGCAAACAGAATAGACGTTGGAAGTAGGAGAAGACAAGGAACAGGACAGGAGCCTTCCACAGAGGCCTTCTGAAAAACTTTACTCACCAGTTTATCGAAAGAGATACTGAGCCTCATAGCCAAACTTTGGGTGGAGTGCAGGGAATCTTATGAAAGAAGAGGGAGATCTGGAGTGAACAGGAACTCCACAAGAAGAACAAGAGACCCAAAAAAATCTAGGCTCAGGGGGTACTGCAGAAACTGATACTCCAGCTAAGGACCATGCATGGAGAGGACCTAGACCCCTTGGTCAAAGGAAGCCCATTGGCTGCTCAGTTTCTAAGTGGGTTCCCTAGTAATGGGAACAGGGACTATCTCTGACATGAACTCAGTGGCTAATTCTTTCTTCACCTCCCCCTGAGGTGAAGGCCACAGAGGAAGATGATGCAGCCAGCCTTGGTGAGACCTGATAAGCTAAGGTCAGATAGAAGGGGAGAAGGTCCTCCCCATTGGGAAATTAGAGAAAAGGCATAGGGGGCAAAAAGAGATCATGGGTGGCACTTGGCAGAGATGAGGGAGGGGGCTGCAATGGGGATACAAAGTGAATAAATTGTAATAAATAAATAAATATATAAATTAAGAAAAACTCAAAAATATTTAAAAAATCAAAGGAATGATGTTTTAAAAGTTCAAAGAAGTCCAGGAAAACCAACTGTACAATACAATATAGACTATGAATGAATGGTTCAATTATCTAGATTAAGTATAAGCAAGGATTTCAGTGTTTTGAAGATGAAATTGAGCAATTAGAACATTCAGACACTAGTAAAGAGAAAAAGAAAGTATAAACAAAAAATGTAAGCCATCTGAGACACAAATAAAATATCTCCGTATTTTTTTGTCTATAAGAAGGCACCAAGGTACAAAGCAAAGACACAGAAAATGTACCCAGTGAAATATAAGTAGAAAACAAAACACAAGTCTTGGGGAGAAACGAACAAAACATATAGGACTCATCCTAAATCTCAAGCAGACATCACCAGGAGGAATGTCTCTGTGCTGTTATAGTTAAAAATATCAAAGTGCAGAACAAAGAAAGCATATTAAATTCTACATGAGAAAATACCAATTCACTTGCATGGGCACCCTACCAGAATAGCAGCAGATTGCTCAACACAAACTCTAAGAGCCATGAGGTATGGCATAATATACTTCAAGTCCTGAAAGAAAATAACCGCCAGACTAGATTATATCCAATAAAGTTATTCTTCAGAATCAAAGGAAGAGCACATGTCTAGGTAAGCGTAATTTAAAGGAATTCATGATCATAAAGCCAGCATTGCATAAGCTATTTAAAGGAGCTTGTCCTCGTGGAGCTCCTGTCCTCTCCAGGTCTTACTGTCTCCCCCTTCTTTCATAAGATTCCCTGTACTCTGTCCAAAGTTTGACTGTGAGTCTCAGCATCTGCCTCAATACCCTGCAGGGTAGAGCCTTTCAGAGGCCCTTTGTGGTAGGCTGCTGTCCTGTTCCCTGTTTACACCCTCCTCTGATGTCCATCCTCTTTGCCTTCCTGAATGGGGATTGATCATCTTACCCAGGGTCCTCCTTCTTGATTAGCTTCCTTAGGTGTACAGATTTTAGTATGTTTATCCTATATTATATGTCTGGTATCCACTTATGAGTGAGTATATACCCTGTGTGTCTTTCTGCTTCTGGCATACCTCACTCAGAATAATCTTTTCCAGTTCTCACCATTTACCTGCAAATTTCATGATTTCCTGGCACAGGAAAATCATGGTCTTTTCTGAGACTGATACTCAAGCTAAGGACCACTCATGGAGATGGCCTGGAACTCCTGCACAGAGGTAGCCTATGGCAGTTCAGTATCCAAGTGGGTTCCATAGTAATGGGGACAGGGACTATCTCTGACAGGAACTGATTGGCGTGCTCTTTGATCACCTCCCCCTGAGGGGGGAGCAACCTTACCAGGCCACAGAAGAAGACAATACAGCCACTTCTGATGAGACCTGATAGACTAGGATCAGAGGGAAGGGGAGGAGGACCTCCCTTATCAGTGGACTGGGAGAGGGACACAGGTGGGGAAGAGGGAGGGTGGGATTGGGAGGTACAGGAGAAATACAAAGTGAATAAACTGTAATTAATAAAAATAAAAATAATTAAATAAAAATATTTAAAGGAATCTTACACAGAAAAGACCACGAAAGCACAGAAAAAAAAAATTTCCTAGGAAAAGTAGATATGCACACTAGAATTAGGCAACTAACCCAGTCCCATGAGGCCATTCAGAGACTGAGACATCAAACAAGAAGCATGTATGATTTGGACCTAGACCCCCTGCAGACATGTAGCTGCAGTTTGATCTTCATGTGGGGTGCCTGGCGAGTGAAGGCAGAGTGGCTGTTTCTAACATGGACTCTATTGCCTGCTTTTGGATCACTTCCCCCTGGCAGCGCTACCTTGCCTGGCCTCAGGGGATGAGGATATGCTCAGTCCTGATGTGAGTCGATGTGCTAGGGAAGGTTGATTGTGGGGGGAAGGAGCTCTCCTTTTCTGGGGGGAAGGGAGAGAGGAAGAAGAAAAGGGGAAAGGAGGGGATGGGAGGAGAGGAGAGAGTGGCATCCTTAGGATGTAATGTAAACAAAAACAGACATAAAATAAATAAAAAGATTAAATGTTAGAAAAACAACAAAATTATAGGAATTTTTACTTACCTAGTTATATACCATTAAAATATTCATATAACCATTAAAATAAATTCTCTTAGTTGTCAAGAATTAGACTGTACACAGCCAATGAAGGTTCATGCCTTTAATATCAGTGTTTGGAGACAGAGGCAGGCAGATATCTGCCTTTGAGACCAGCTTGGTCTCCGGAGCAAGTTCTAGGATAGCTAGAGCTCCACAGAGAAATCTTGTCTCAACTTCTGCCCCTCCAAAAAAAAAAAAAAAAAAAAAAAGGAAGGCATGCAAAGACTGAAAGAGACAGGACAGAAAATAATATTCAAAGCAAACAGAATCTGAAAGTTAGCAGGTATATCTATGTAAACGAATATCTGACAAAACTGACTTAAAGCTAAAATTAGAAGACACAAGAAGAGAAGAATACATAAATACAATTAATAATAATAATAAACAAAAAGAAAAGAAATAATGTCTATGCCAAAATTTTGCTATACTCAATTTCATAAATCAAGTTTTATTGGACAAAAAGAAACAAACAACCACTAATACAATAATAGTGGGTGACCTCAATACTGTAGTCCACAATAGATAGATCTTTTAGACAAAACAAAACAAAAAATCAACAAAGAAACTTAAGTTAAATTAAAGTATATATCGAATGGGCAAAGCACATCTAGTGAGCAATATATAACTGCAGAAAACACATAAAACTTTGCCCAAATTGTAATTTAGGCCATAAACTAAATGTTACTAACCACAAAAACTTGAAAGAATTTTCTGCACCTTGTCATTATAGAATGGAAGTAGAAATAATCAGCAAGAGAAATTAGAGCAACTGTACAGACCCGTAGTAACTGAGCAACACACTTTTCAAAGATTAGTGGCTAATTGAGCAATTCAGGAAAAAATTAAAACATTTATGCCCCTCCCCAAGTCCACTGATAGGAGAGGTCTTCTTTTCCTTCCTTCTGATCCTGGTCTATTAGGTCTCATCAGGAGTGGCTGCAGTGTCTTCTTCTGTGGCCTGGTAATGTTGCTTTCCCCTCACGGGGTGGTAATTAAAGAGCAGGCCAATCAGTTCATGTCAGAGGCAGTCCCTGTTCCTATTACAATGGAACCCACTTGGATACTGAACTGCCATGGGCTACATCTGTGCAGGGGTCTTAGGTTATCTCCATGCATAGTCCTTGGTTGGAGTATCAGTCTCAGGAAAGACCCCTGTGCGCAGATATTTTGGTTCTTTTGCTCTCCTTGTAGAGTTCCTGTCCTCTCCAGATCTTACTGTTTCCCACTTCTTTCCTAAGATTCCTTGCACTCTGACCAAAGGTTGCCCTAAGTCTCAGCATCTGCATTGATAGTCTGCAGGGCAGAGCCTTTTAGAGGTCCTCTGTGTCAGGCTCCTGACTTGTTCCCTCTTTTCTCCTTCCTATGATGTCCATCCTCTTTGCCTTTCTGGATAGGAATTGAGCATTTTAGCAAGAGTCCTCCCTCTTGATTAGTTTCTTTAGGTGTACAGATTTTAGTAGGTTTATCCTATATTATATACTGTGTTGTGGATAAATTTCACAAAGAATAACAATAGTGTTAGTAGCTTGGAGAATGGGTGTGAATAACCTTTGGGAGGAGGTGTTATAATGTAGCCATGAGGTGGAAATGTTCCATAGCTGCATACTTTCCACAAAGCCATTAAGAAGCATACAATAACTATGCACAGCTTATGACTTGTCAATCATTTCTCAACAAATTGGGTTTAAATAATTGAATAAATAATTTTTCATCAAAAAACTCATTTATAAACTCAAATGAAAACAGAAAGAACACTTATGTGACTCTGTGGGATGAAGCAAAATCAGCTCTAATCGGGATTTTTATAACTGTGAGTGCTTACATGAACATAAAAATAGAGATAAATAAACAACCTAACAATACATTTGAGATCATAGACAAATGTAGTCCAAAATGAAAAGCAACAGAAGGAATGAGAAAAGGTCAGAGCTGAAATTAATGAAATCAAGTCTAACCGAACAATACAAAGGATCAGAGAAATAGTTATTGGAAAAGATTAACAAAACTCATAACCCTTAGACCAAGCAAATGAAGGACGAACCAAATTAACAAAATCTGAGATGAAGAAGGGAATATCACATGACTTACTACTGCAATCCATAAGTGTATTAAGGAATATTTTGAAAACATGTACATCCATAAGTTAGAAAAACTATATCTGAGCCCAGGGGTGTTTTCTGAGACTGATACTCCAACCAAGTACCATGCATGGAGATAACTAGAACCCCTGCTCAGATGTAGCCCATTGCAGCTCAGTGTCCAAGTGGGTTCCATAGTAATAGGAACAGGACTGTACAGTGGGTTTCCTAGTAAGGGGAGCAGGAACTGTCTCTGACATGAACTCAGTAGCTGGCTCTTTGATCACCTCCCCCTAATGGGGGAGCAGCATTACCAGGCCACAGAGGAAGACAATGCAGCTAGGCCTGATGAGACCTGATAGAACAGGGTCAGATGGAAGATGAGGAGGGGTCCTTATCATTGGACTAGGGTAGGGGCATGGGAAGAGAAGAGAGAGGGAGGGCAGGATTTGGGAGGGGATGAGGAAGGGGACAAGGAAGGGGACAAGGGAGGGGGCTACAGCTGGGATACAAAGTGAATAAATTATAATAAATTTTAAAAATATCAAAAAGAAAGAAAATGCTTTTTTTTCTAGATACAATAGGACCTCTACAAAATTGAACAAGGAAGATATAGAAAACTTGAACAGAACTATAATACTTGACAAAGTATTAAATGGTCTCCCAATGAAAGAACCCCAATTCCAGACAGATTTGCTGTGGAAAATATTTAATCAGACCCTTATAGAATAACTACACAAGTGCTTTTCAAAGTACTCCAAAAATAGAAAAAGGAAATATGCTTATGGACTCATTGTATAAAGCCAGTATTATCCTGAATCAAAAGTGGATAAATGATACAACTATAAAAGAAAACCATTTTCATCCTTGATGAAATTTTCATTCCTTGATGAAAATTCCTTTGTAAAATATTTTCAAACTGAATTCAACAACACTATAATAAATGATGATAAAGTCTGTTTTATTCTAGCAAGGACGTAGCCATGCATTAATAAACATGAGAAAGCATGTGATCCAGCTGCACGCTGAGGAGACACAACGGAAGTTGCAGTTCCCAAGCTGTGGCCACTGACCTGTGCTTTTGGAGAAACCTTTCAAGCAGCTCCCAACAAAGAGGAGGAGGAGATAGCAGGTTCATCTGAGATGACCAGTCCTGAGGAATAGCAAATTACACTGCAGAGCCATAGCAACTAAAATGGCACGGTATTGGCCTAAAAATGCATATAAAAACCAAAGGAGTAGGATACAGAACCAGATATGAATCAGCACATTTATGACTACGTGATTCTCAGCAAAGATTAATAAAACACACAAAAGAGACAGAGAGACTTTAAACAAGTATTTTAGAGACAAGATCTCGCTATATAGTCCTGGCTGCTGTGTAACTTGCTAGTAATAGACCAGACTGGCCCCTAACTCTCAGGGATCATCCTGCCTCTGCCTTCTTGGGCTGGTGGTCCTGGGTTGTAGAGCAAAGCAGGTTGAGAAAGGCATAGGGAGAGTCACTGAGCAGCACTTCTCCACGGCCTCTGTATCAGGTTCTGCCTTGAGTCCCTGTACCGACTCCTTTGATAACAGACTGAAAAGTGAAACTGTAAGCTGAAATACTCCCCTTCATCTTCAGGTTGCTTTTGGTCATGGTGTTATATCATAACAATAGAAACTCTAACTAAGATTCTATGTTATTTTTTTTCCTTTCAATTTAGAAAGACACCATTTACTTTAAACTTGAGACTTACTTATGTGTATACTTGAGATACATCTGCTTTTTTATATTTCCTCCGTTCTTTTGTGTAAGGTCTGAGTATGTAGAAGATAATGGCCAATCAGACGTAATTACCAATATGTGTGTACAAGACTCAGGTGGATATGTTCCCATGACCGAACTGGGTACAACTCCAAGTTCTCAGGACTGGGATCTGCGGAGCGAAACTGTGTGTCTCCGAAAGGATCAATTGTACTACACTTGCAGACCTCCAATCAAGTTTAGGCCCTCAAAATTGTTGTTCATTTTACATTCTGATTTGCGAAAAACTTTGCTCACTGGGTGAAATTAAAAGTATCATCATTGCTAATTTCTATTGACCATCCGCTTTGTCAAACACCAGACACTGTGACAGGATTTTATTCATGATTGACATTGTCACATATTGTGTAAATATGTCCTCTAAAATTCATGTATTCAAGTATGGTTGCCATGCAGACTCTCATAGATGAGCTGCCTAACCCTCCTTTTGTTCTTCTGCCAAATGAAGACACAACAAAGTGCCCACCACACACAGCGTGCCAGTACTTTGAGTTTTTGACTGTCCACTTTTCAAAGATGTAAGGAGAAAAAAAAACACACCAAAACAAACCACCTTCTATTATTTGTAAACTTTCCAGCCTAAAGTATTTGGTTATGGGAGTAAAATGAGAAAGACAATGGTGGTAAGAAGTTAATAGAAGGGCAATAAGAAGAAATGGCCATATGCAACTTGAGTTTCTTGGAGTTGGAACATCTTATTTAAATTAACTGGAGATGGAAGTTTATAATCTTTTTATATGGTATGAAGGGGAAAATTTGTGGAGTATGGTTCTACTCATTATGTAGAGAAAATATGCTAGTAAGAAGTATACCAGTATTTCACCTTGGTTCCTGCCTCATTGATGAGATGCCCACACATGAGCTTTCTAAAGAAAGGTTTGCCAGTTAAAATTGTCCCAACATGGGTGAACTGTGTATCTCAGTTGTCAACGATGTTATTGAAAAGACTAAAATTAGAATGCTGGAGAGAGAGGTCGTAGCATCTGTGAAAGAAAGATGTGGATTTTCTTTTGAAGGAATAATTGTCAAGAAAAATTGTTTTCATATTTACGATCCATCAAACCACGCTCTGCTCTACTCTTCGAATAATATGCATTCTCCCAATGTGCATTTAATCTTTGTGGGAAAAGAGGTTGATGAGCTATCCAGCCTGGGATAAGTACTGGGTGTTTATTGGGAGGAGGCCATTAAAGGGTAGTGTATAAAACATACAGTCAGTCAGAATAATTAAACCTCTTTCTTATTCCCTGCCTGCTACATTATCTGAGCATTCAGGCTAAAGAAATGATCTATTTGTGCACCATTCAAGGAACTGTATCAATGTGGACTACTTTTAGTAAGACTTTTGAAACAAAACATAGACACTATTTTATTCTGTTATGGGCTTTTAATGCATATTCATCACTACATAATATGAGATTTGAAGTTCTTTCAAATGTTTTCATGTCCCAAGGCTTTTTGTGAGAATGAGCTTTTTTATTGTCCCTTCTTAAAATCAGAAAAAGGCCAGTCATGGAGTGCATACAGACCTCTATTTGTATTCTCTCTGTAAACTCCAAACCTTTATTTCACTACTACCTATAGAATGGTCCCCAACACTTAGAACATTTGATAGTGATTGAAGAACAAGACTGATGACATCAAAGACACTTAAGTATGTCTGGTGGTTGACAGTCGCACATAGCAGCATGATGGATAGCACAGGCAAATTGCATAAGAAAATCCCTGTCCAAACCACCATCTCCTTAGAGAAACTATAATCATGTATTTCTTTTGAATTCTAAAGCACGTTCTTAGTTCATTTTTCATACATTCAATTTCTGAATAAGTGTAGAAGACTACATAAGGAAAAGGCTTATTCATTTCCTTTTTGTTTTGTGTTTGCTGTGTTAGCCCAGGCTGGCCCTGAACTTGGAGTGATCTTCTGGCTTCTGCCTCCCAAGTGTTGGAATTACAGACGTGCACCATTATGCCCAGCTTGAGAAAGGAGATCACAAACACAGGCAGAAGGTATCTTGGGGATATAGGTTCAAAAGATGTTAACATAATTTGACTTAAATTTGGAACATAAGTTGTTAAATTGTTCCTCATTACTGTGGAGGACAGAATGTGGGGATAGATGCTGGTTGAGGAAATAGAGAAGACAGACTGACAGACAGGGTGACCAGAGTCTTGATAGTCTATCCTGGACAACAAGCCCAAATCTGCTGGCTGAGAGAGATGGAGAGAATTGAATGAAATTGGAAAGGAGCACTACTTTTGCTTTGGGTGGTTGTACTGGTTAGTTTTTTTTTGTCACCTTGACACAACCTAGAGACACCAGGAAATATCAACTGAGCAATGGCCTCCCTCAGATTGGTCTGTGGGCATATCTGTGGAGGCATTTTCTTTCTTTAAAAATATTTTATGTATATGGATGTTTTGTTTGCATGTGTGTCTGTGCAGTTCATGCATACAGTTCCTGCAGAGGCCAGAAGAGGCTGTTGGATCCTCTGGACAGATGGTTGTAAGCCGCTATGTGAGTTTGGGGAATAAAATATGGGTCCTCTGCCTCTGGTTGAGAAGCCAGTGCTTTCAACTCCAGCCCTCCGGGAGGGGGGTGTTCTTGATTGCTAACTGGTGGTGGAAGGCCAAGCCCACTCTGGGAGGTGCTTTGGGGACCCCTTTGGCAGGTGGTCCCCAGTAGTACTTAAAGAACTTAATGGAAACCAGTAAGCAGCATTCCTCCATGGTCTCTGCTTTGGTTTCTATCTCTAGATTCCTGCTTGCATTCCTGCTCTGATGGCATGTGACATGCAAGTGCAAGTCAAATAAACTGTTTTCTCTGTTAGGTTATTGTGGGTCATGGTATTTATCACAGCAACAAAAAACAAACTAGAACAGTGGTCAAGAACGACAGTTCCATTCTTAGTCACTATTCACCCTATTAAAGCTTATGCCTTCTGATTTAATGCTGGGTACCTGCTATTAAACAGTGAGGTAGCTTCAAGCACTCCCAGGCATTTATTTTATTGTATTTTATTTTTTAATTTTATTTATTTATTTATTTATTTATTTATTTATTTATTTTATTATTTTATTTTGTTCCAGGTAAGCAATGAATGAATATAGACACCAACATACATGTCGGCATACCCGATAAGGTATAAAAATCGATGCTGTGAATGCATTTGACAGGATAACCCAAGACAGAATGCTTCATGTTAAAGAGAATATATCATCTAACAGGAGAAGCAATATAGATGCCACAGAAATTCTTGTCCAAATAATATATTCTTATTTATTTATTTACTTATTTAATTTTATTAATTATAGTTTATTCACTTTGTATCCCAGCTGTAGCCCACTCCCCCATCTCCTCCTAATCCCACCCTTCTTCCCTTTTCTTCTCCTATGCCCCTCCCCCAGTCCTTCTTCCCTTCCACCTGACCCTAGTCTATCAGGTCTCATCAGGACTGACTTTGTATTTCTCTGTGGACTGGTAAGGCTGCTTCCTCCTCAGGTGGATATGATCATGTCACCTCCCATGAGTTCATGTCAGAGACTGCCTACAGATTGGGAAAGGACCTTCACCAACCCTATATCTGAAAGAGGGCTAATATCCAGAATATATAAAGAACTTAAGAAGTTAAACAGCAACAAATATTTTTATTTTATTTTATTTATTTTTTATTAATTACACTTTATTCATTTTGTATCCCCCCATAAGCCCCTCCCTCCTCCCCTCCCAATCCCACCCTCCCTCTCCTTTCTGCATGCATGCCCCTCCCCAAGTCCACTAATAGGGGAGGTTCTCCTCTCCTTTCTGATCTTAGTCTATCAGTTCTCGTCAAAAGTGGCTGCATTATCCTCTACTGTGGCCTGGTAAGGCTGCTCCTCCCTCAGGGGGAGGTGATCAAAGAGCAGGCCAATCAGATTATGTCAGAGACAGTCCCTCTTCACATTACTATATAACCCACTTGGACACTGACCTGCCCTGGGCTACATCTGTGCAGGGGTTCTAGGTTATCTCCATGAATAGTCCTTGGTTGGAGTATGAGTCTCTGGGAAGTTCCCTGTGTTCAAATTATCTTGTTCTGTTGCTCTCCTTGTGGAGTTCCTGTCCTCTCCAGCTCTTACTATTTCCCACTTCTTACATAAAATTCCATTCACTCTGCCCAACAGTTGGCCATCAGGCTCAGCATCTATACAATGGTACATCTATACAATGGAATATTACTCAGCAATGAAAAATAAGGAAATCATGAAATTTGCAGGTAAATGGTGGGACCTGGAAAGGATCATCCTGAGTGAGTTGTCCCAGAAGCAAAAAGACACACACGGTATATACTCACTCATATAGACATACAACGTAGGACAAACCCACTAAAATCTATGCATCTAAAGAAACCAAGCAAGAGAGAGGACCCTAACTAAAATGTTCAATCCCCACCTGAAAGGCAAAGAGGATGGACATCAGAAGAAGAAGAAAATAGGAAACAACCTAGAAACCTGCTACAGAGGGCCTCTGAAAGCCAGAAAAAGAAAACAGGAAACAAACTAGGAACCTACCACAGAGGGTCTCTGAAAGCCTCTGCCCTGCAGACTATCAAAGCAGATGCTGATCCTGATGGCCAACTGTCGGGCAGAGTGAATGGAATTTTAGGTAAGAAGCAACAAATACTTTTAACATTAATTTTTTTAACATTAAAATTTTATAAAATTTAGCTTGCCATTATACATTTGTAGAATTCTTATAAGGAAGAATAAATAAAATGTCCTCTCCCTATTAAATTATATCATGTTACCATGTGGGGGCGGGAGAGATAACCCAGTAGTTAAAGGCACTGGCTTCCAGAGTATCTGGGTTCAATTCTCAGTACCCATACGGCAGCTCACAACCCTCTGTAAAACTCCAGTTTCAAGGGCTCCAATACCCTCTCCTGACTACCTCAGGCACCAGGCATGTACATGGTGCACAAACATACATACATACAAGCCAAAGGCCAACACACCTAAAATAAGTAATTAAATATTTATTTAAAATTTTTACCATGTTATTTTCTTTTTCACATTTTTTTTTGCCACAAATGGCAATTTTTTAAATTTCTGACTAAAAACATCTGAAAGTTTCATGACACTTAGGCACTAAGACGTTTCAGTTAAGTATTCCTGTAAGACTACAATCTATAGTTCTGAAAACTACTAATTATTTCTGCAAACCAAGTCCTATATGGAAACAATATGAATACTCTTCACTAGACTCTTCACTCAAAAGTTCTAGCTATGTTACATGAATTGTCTAGGCAAATACTTTTTAGCATTACGGTAAAAAGTCATTCAGGCAGTTCTAAAGACTTATGTGCTGAAGCTCATGTTCACCTCCAGGATTTGTATCAACATGATAAATCAAAATTCTTGTTGCAATTGCAATTTGTTTCAAATACAGGAAGGCAGGATTATGCTCTGTAGAGATTATCAATATTTTAAAATTGTCAGTTCCCTTCTAGCTACATTCAACTTCTGATCACATTGACTGACCTTTTCCAGCTCTGTGCAGGTCCGCCCTATCTTCCCTACCCAACACTTGTAAAATTAAACCCGAAATGAACAAAGTTGAATTCCCTAAATGTTCTCTGCAATGTGTGTTCTTCCGTGGGCACATGGTTTACTTACCAGGGCCTATTCTCCGAGCAAACTAAACCTCTCCTCCCTTAGCAGCTAATAATTGCTAATATTACCACAGCTAGGCTTGGATGTATGTGTCAAACTATCCTCTCCATACTGGGATTTGGTGTGGCTTGGGCTTGTATAGTTTTTATGTATACTGTCACACTGTGGTGAGTTCATATGTGTAGCTTCCCTGCTGTGTCTAAAAGACAATGTTTCTTTATAGTCATTCACCATCTCTGGCTCTTATACTCTTTCCACTACATTTCCCCATTTTCTATAATAATCTCTGAGCCTTGGAAGGGTGTGTGTGTGTGTGTGTGTGTGTGCGCGCGCGCGCGTGTGTGTGTGTGATATTCCCTTTAGGACTGAAATTCTGAAGTTCTCTTATTTTTCGTAGTTTGCCTAGTTGTGTACTTTAATCTGTTAATCACCATCTATTGCAAAAGATTCTCTGATGAAGGCTGAGCACTGCATTGATCTATTATAAGTCAGCAGGAGTCAGTTTAATACTATGTCCACTTAGCAGAATAATAATGATAGCAGTTTCTCCCTTAGGTCCTTTGTCCTATTTAGCCATAGGGTCTTGACCCAGTGATGGTGCCAGATGTGGGCTTCATTTTGAGGAGTGGAACTTAGATCTAATGAGAAAGTCCTTGGTTACTTCCATGATAATTGTGCCATTATTGCACCAGTTGCCATGTCTTGTCAGGCCAGTAATTTTTGTAGTTCACGGGCTTCACAGATGGGTATAATGGACCATTACTTTTTTCTCTGTTGACATGCATAGTACCCTGAGGCACAGTGAAAGCTAGCCAGTAGGAATGAAGCTGCCAGGTCAGTAGGGTTTCTTTCCGAATTTTATTACTCAGGTACATAATGTCTTCACCAATAGGGTCTTCAGGTCAAGTTTTGGAGAGAAACCAAGAGAACTGGCCACAGTCCATAACATTTAGGGCCTGTGGGATATCCCTACCAACCATTACTGTGTTCCACTCAAGTATGCATCTCCAACGGATAGTGCTTAGCTGAAATTCATTTTTCATTATTTGAGTCCATCAAGTGTAAGGCATTGAGGTATTTTGATAGGGTATATTTAAATGCTCCAGGCAGTTCCTCAACTCATTCTGTAGTACAGTGTAGCCTTGAATGTACAATTCTATGGCCTCAGCCTCCTAAGCTCTGAAATTGCAGGTATTCACTCTCAAGGCCTATCATTGTTTTTCTGAGACCATAAATCCCTTTCTTTAACCACAGGAATTTCATTTTTACTGCTGCACTTTAGGTGCACTTTTGGACGATTAGCTAATGTGTTAATGATATTGGTATGTTGTCCAGATAATGGATTTCCTACATAGAGAACTTTTTAGCATAATATTTTTATTGATTCATTGGGAATTTCACATCATGCACCCTGATCACAATCATTTCCCATTCCTTCCATATCTATCCCCTACCCCCCAAGAAATTAAAAATAGAAAAAACTTCAATCTGTGTTTCTATATGCTCATGGGCACCATTAAACTTTCAGGGGCCTGCCCCTTTAATAGAACTGAGTCATTCCCCTCCCTGTGTCAGAAGTCATCAATTTTGGAGAGCTACACTTCATTATCTCCATCACACTTTAATAAGTTCTCTTATATGACTTCCTGTTTAGGGTGTTACATCTTTTGAGGGGGTGTTGAGGTGGGGGTAGTGGTTGTTACAGAACCTTCTATGTTCCTCTTTCCCAGCTGTATATCTGCAATTATGGGTATCACTGTCAAAGTAGCTTCTTTGCTTTTACAGTCAGTGGGAGCACAGACCATGGGCTTCCACACGGTTTCTGATGACAGCACAGACTTCAAATATGGCTCCTGCCTATAGTAGGATCACAAACCCAGACAAGGCCCTTGGAGGTAGCCAGACCATGGACACCAACACCAACACGGATTCAGGCATTAGCCCAGATCATGGACATGCTCACGGCCTTTGATAATAACACAGGCAAAGGACATCAACACAGACTCTGGCTGTGGTACGACTTTGGATCCAGGCATAGCCCTGGGTAACAGCACAGACCTGAGCACTTACCATGGCCTCAGGTGGCAGCAAAGGCCAGTAAGATCAGTATGGCCCCTAGCAGTAGCACAACCTCAAACTTACCAAAATCTGCCTGCCTCTGCCTCCCAAGCACTGGGCTTAAAAGCATGTACCACCATGTCTGGCTAAAGAAGGAAATTTTAATATAAATTATCCATTGAAAAACTATATACCAGGCATCAAAGAAATGATGCAAATGTGTTAACTCATTTTTCTATCAGAACTTCGAGAAAATAATGCTATTGTTTCCTTATAAATAATACATTTAGATAATAAGACTAATAGTTAAGGAAGGCATGATGTAGGTTAGATCCGAGAAGGAAAATCACAGAATGGCACAGAATCATCAACTTTATTCAACTGAGTACCTAACAGAATGTCACTTCTCTGCACCTGATGTTGACTCTGTTGAAAGCAGAGATGGTGGTCAGAGAGGAAATATGGACATGAAGGATGGATTAGCAAGGATAGACTTGGTGCCCTGAGAACACAGCAGGGACCACAAGGAGGGTTCATAGGTACAGCATCCTCCACTCAAGGAACTGTCACTTTTCACAACAGAGGAGCGTAGAAACATCACTTTTTCGGGGGTGTTCAGGAAGGGGCTTGATAACTTGGAGACCTGGGTGCTGCTATACACCAAAATGTGAGCCAGTAAGCCAGAAATGTGCATGGGTTGTAGCGGTATCTGCTCTTCCTGGGTTCATTCCAGGAAACTGACTCCACTGAAATTCTGCCTTGCAAGGTCATTTCTCTTTGTCCAAGCTAGTCAAATTTGGAAGAATTCACGGAAACTTATTTCCAAGAAAGCTACACTGCTTGCTACAGTTTCTCCACACAAAGGTTAAGCAATAGCTAATTTAATATTAATAAGTGATAGGGCCAGAAGTTATACCAAGCTCTACCGAATACCAGACCTGGATTATAATTAACCACAGTCCAAAGGGCTTTATTGCTTTTTAATTCACAGGTCAAGAGAGTGTATTCCATAAGTAATTAATTCATTAACAAAAATGGGAGAATATTCTTACTGTTGGACATTAGATAGCAAAGAACCTCCACCCATGCCTTCCGTTTTATTTTGAGAGCAAATTTTAGAAAAGAAGGGAATCAGTAGGGAAGCTTCTTGGAGGAGGATAAAGGGAACAGGACAGGCAGTTATGGGGTGACAGCTTGTTCACCCTGTACAGTAGTGAACAGTGTGCTAGCCTTGCTTTCTTTTGCTTCAGCTCTGGATGGGCGCTCATTTCAGGGGGAAAGCTGTGTTCCTGCCAGGCTCCATTTGGGGCTCACCCTTGGGTAATGACCCATGTCCTTCTGTGGTGGCTCACTGAAGATTAAGAATTCATTTATTGTGTTGGTATTTTGATGGGAATTGCATTGAATCTGTTGATGGCTTTTGGTAAGATGGCCATTTTTACTATGTTAATCCTCCTAAGCCACAAGCATGAGAGATCTTTCCATCTTCTGATATCTTCTTCTAATTCTTTCTTCAGAGACAAAATGTTTTTCATACAAGTCTTTGACTTTCTTGGTTAAGGTCACACAAAGGTACTTTGTCTTTTGTGGCTATTGTAAAGGGTGTTCTTTCTCTAATTTCTTTCTCAGCCCTTTTGTCTTTTGTATACAGGAGGGCTACTGATTTTTTTGAGTTAACTTTGTATCCAGCCACTTTGCAGAAGGTGTTTATCAGCTATAGGAGCTCTCTGCTAGAATTTTTAGGGTCACTCAGGTATACTATCATATCATCTGCAAATACAGAACACCAACAGCACAGGCTCTAAGATCAATAATCAATAAATGGGATCTCATGAAACTGAAAAGCTTCTGTAAAGCAAAGGACACTGTTGTCAGAACAAAATGACTACCTACAGATTGGGAAAGGATCTTCACCAACTCTGTATCTGACAGAGGGCTAATGTCCAGAATATATAAAGAACTCAAGAAGTTAAAAAGCAACAAATCAAGTAATCCAATTAAAAAATGGGGAATAAAGCTAAACAGAGAATTCTCTGTAGAGGAATATCAAATGGCTGAGAAACAATTAAAGAAAGCGTCAACATCATTAGTCATCAGGGAAATGCAAATCAAAATGACTCTGAGATTTCACCTTACACCCATCAGAATGGCCAAGATCAAAAACTCAAGAGACAACACATGCTGGAGAGGTTGTGGAGAAAGGGGAACCCTCCTCCACTGCTGGTGGGAATGTAAACTTGTACAACCACTCTGGAGATCAATCTGGCCCTTTCTCAGACAAATAGGAATATGCTTCCTCAAGATCCAGCTATACCACTCTTAGGCATACATCCAAAAGAGGCTCAAGTACACAATAAGGACATTTGCTCAACCATGTTTGTAGCAGCTTTATTTGTAATAGCCAGAAGCTGGAAACAACCCAGATGCCCCTCAACTGAGGAATGGATACAGAAATTGTGGTACATCTACACAATGGAATATTACTCAGCAATAAAAAACAAGAAAATCATGAAATTTGCAGGTAAATGGTGGGAACTGGAAAAGATCATCCTGAGTGATGTATCCCAGAAGCAGAAAGACACACACGGTATATATTCACTCATATAGACATAAAATAGGATAAACTTACTAAAATCTGTACACCTAAAGAAACTAATCAAGAGGGAGGACTCTGGCTAAAATGTTTAATCCCTATCCAGAAAGGCAAAGAGGATGAACATCAGAAGAAGGAGGAAACAGGGAACAAGTCAGGAGCCTGCCACAGAGGGCCTCTGAAAGGCTCTGCCCTGCAGACTATCAAAGCAGATGCTAGACTTATGGCCAACTGTTGGGCAGAGTGCAGGGAATCTTATGAAAGAAGTGGGAAATGGTAAGATCTGGAGAGGACAGGAGCTCCACAAGGAGAGCAACAGAACCAAAAAAAAAAAAAAAAATCTGAGCACAGGGGTCTTTCCTGAGACTGATACTCCAACCAAGTACCATGCATGGAGATAACCTAGAACCCCTGCACAGATGTAGCCCATGGCAGTTCAGTGTCCAAATGGGTTCCATAGCAATTGGAACAGGGACTGTCTCTGACATGAACTGATTGGCCTTCTCTTTGATCACCTCCCCTTGAGGGGCAGCAGCCTTACCAGGCCACAGAGGAAGACAATGCAGCCACTCCTGATGAGACCTAGTACACTAGGATCAGAAGGAAGAAAAAGAAAACCTCCCCTATCAGTGGACTTGGGGAGGAACATGAGTGGAGAAGGGGGAGGGAGGAAGGGTTTGGGAGGGGAGGAGAGAGGGAACTACAGAAGGGATACAAAGTGAATAAAATGTCATTAATAAAAAATTTTAAAAAAAGAAAAAAGAATTCATTTATTTGTTCATTTTAAAGCTGGAGCTTGTTATTCTCCACTGAGAATGCTCTGGAAAATAATAAATAGACTGTGGACTCTAAGCAACAGAAATTTCTTTCTTACATTCTGGAGGCTAAAGAGTGGTGTGTTTGCAGATTTAGTAATAGGTGAAGGTCCATATCTAGGTTCATACACGCTACCTTCTTACTGAGTTTCATTTAGAAGAAGGGGCTAGTTATATGTCTGAGATTTCACGTACACATACATTTTCTGTTGCTTGAGATTGAAACTAGCGCTTTGTACATGAAAGGCAACTGGTCTACCACCAAACTACAGCACCCAGCCTTACCAGGCCATTATTATTATTATTATTACCTGTAATAAGGGTACTACGTTCATGGGCTATTTGATCCCGCGACCTAATTGCCTTTCAAAGACCTCTCCTAATACCATTGTCATGTAGTTTTTGTATTTCAACAGGGGAACATAAATACTCAGCTGATACCAGAGCCCTCAAGCTTGGAATGCACAAAATGGCAGTTCTCAGGGAGGTCAGCACTCTGCTCATGCCTGTATTTTCTGTGAACATAATAAACCACGGTCTCTGGAGTAAATTCTTCTGAGGCGTTACAGCTGTGTGGGAATCTCAGAATCTACATTATTATTCAGCAGAGACCTTGAATGAATGCATAAGAAATGTGGCACTTATTCACATCAAGTATTTGCATTAGAAGTGAGACTTTTAAAATTATGACCATTATATCGTGACCTCTTTTAAGCATTTTATAACTTTTAACTTATATAGCAACAATTAAATAGATTGAATTTTAATTCTCAGTGCTTTGGGACATGAGAGGAAAGGCTCAAACAGCCAAACAGCAGAACCTTTCTTTTATTGTTGATATTTATTGTTGAAACATGCTTCATTAATTAACCCTGTTTCTCTGCTAACACAACTTATCATGATTTTTTTCCAGCTAGTGGTTTTCACTAGTATTCACCACCTGTTTTCTATGCAAAGAATGTGCTATCTTATTATCATAAAGGTATACGGTAAATTTTAAGAATAAGGTAATTTAAATATATTAATAAAACCATCTCCATAGAGGTTCTGTTGCAAATATAGTTATATGTTCCTCATCTTTCTCTCAGCAGTTCAGATATACACTATTTTCTGCCTCTGGTCAGTCAGAATGTAAATGGCACTTTAGTTTGGCTCGTTGTGATCACAATGGACATTTTGAACTAGGGATGTGCAATGAACTAAGATATGGGAGCTGCATAGGATCACAGAGCTGTGTTACCTGTGGTCCTTGTTTTTTTCATAATACATTGAAACTGCAGACTATTTCATGTTCTAATATTTTTATAGTTTTATACTTCTCACATTATGTACTTCTGGTAGAAAGCATCTCTTTCATTTAAAAGAAGAACAGCAAAGAAAGATGCAGAATTAGCACATACATTAGGAGAAAGACCACCTTAAAATAGTGACAACCCAGCTGGGATTTGTAACCTTGGTAAAATACATACTCTACAAATTGTTTGTAGTTCTATAATTTTGTGACTTTAATACCAAAATAAAATTAAGTCAAGATGGCAGTGCATAGCTCTGCCCTATAGTATTAAGAAGTACCTTCTGGGCATAGGCAGATTCTGAAAACCCAAGTATGATAAGTTTGGAATATTTCTTTGCTATAACAAAGTAGGCATTAAAACATTTTACATGCACACACATATATTTATAAATGCATAAATACAACATGATCAGTCTGTATGATGTCATTTGTTTTGTAACAGCAATTAATGGAAAGAGATACCATGAATTTGAAAGAGAGAAAGGACCAATTTATGGGAAGGTTTGAAAAGAAGAAAGGGAAGGGGAAAATGGAATAATTATATTACAATCCCAAAATGTAGCCATATAATATAGGATAAACATACTAAAATCTATACTCCTGAAGCAGCTAAACAACAAGGAAGACCCTAGGGAAGAGGCTCAATCCTCACTCAGAAGGACAAATGCGATAGGCATTGGAAGCAGGAGAAGATGGGAAACAGGACAGGAGCCCACCACAGAAAGCCTCAAAGTCTCTACTGATTGAAGTATTGAAGCAGAGGCTGAGACTCATAGCCCAACTTTAGGCAGAGTGCAGGGAGTCTTATGAAAGAAGGGGGAGATAGAAAGATCTGGAGGGGACAGAAGCTCTAAAAGGAGACCAACAGAGCCATAAAAACTGAGCCCTGGAGGCCCTGCAGAGACTGATACTCCAATCAAGAACAATGTATGGAGAGGACCTAAAATGTGGCTCAGAGGTAGCCAATAGACTCAGTATCCAAGTGGGGCCCCTAATAAGGGAAGCAGGGGCTGTCTCTGGCATGAACTCAGTGACAGGCTCTCTGATCACCTCCCTCTGGAGGATGCAGCCTTGCCAGGCCACAGAGGAAGACAATGTGGCCAGTTCTGACGATACCTTACAGGCCAGGGTCAAATAGAAGGGGAGGAGGACCTCCCCTATCAGTGGACTAGGGGAAGAGCATAGGGGGAGAAGAGGGAAGGAGGGTGGGATTGGGAGGAGATGAGGGAGGGACTACAGCTGTGATACAAATTGAATAAATTGTAATAAATTACAATAATAAATAAAAATTAAAAAAATAAAAATGTTAAATATTAGAGCTAAAAATACATTATATCATCTAATATTGTTACATAGTATAATATACTTTATTGTTATATTATATAATATACACTATGTAATATACTTTCATTATTACTTAAAATAGTTAGCATTAAAATTTATGTATGTTAAAAAAAGAAAAATAACAGTTTAAAGCTCTTCTGCATTTTTTGAGAAGACCATTAAATCTGGAGCAGAGTCATTACTTGTTTGAAGCTAGTTGAATAATTGTCATGTGGATTTCAGGACCATAATTTGGTGCTAAGCTGGGTTTGTGGATACAGCATAGATTTTTTTTGGTCCCTTAAACCATATGCTTTGAGATGTCTCACCAAATTGGTGTGAAGAAGCCAGTCTGTGAATCACTGCCTCACCTCTTCTGTACCACACAAGCTGAGACGGAGGAAGAAGGCTGTGAAGGAAGGAAGCTGAGGCCGGGACCCAGATGTATTTCCCACAGGATGTTTAAGGTCTGCAGGAAACGTGGGGCAACCAGCACAAATAAGTGAGGTACCGGCCTGAATACAGGAATCCCTAAAGACTTTGTCAGTCTATCTTTCCTCACAGCCCCCTACCCCCTTCTCCAAAGTAGGGTTTGCATTGTTGTTTGTTGCATGTTTTAAAAATTTTAATATACCCAGAAAAATCTAACCCACAAATACCCACCAAAACCACCAAAACAAAAATCAAAACAAATTAGCAAAAGACCAACAAGGCAAAAAAATGCTCAAACAAACAAAAAGATAAAACAAAAACCCACGAAAATACGGTTGTGTTAGTTTTGTGTTGGCCAACTACTCCTGGACACGGGGCCTGCTCTAGAGTACAGTGGATAAATTCACTGAGACTCTATTGAAGAAAACTGCTTTCTCCCTTTGCCAGGGAGTGTCATTTGTGATAGCTTTGATATGGGGAGGACTCTGCGTCCACTTCCTCTTCTCATTGCTGGGACTCCATCTGGCTTGAACCCTGTCCAGGTTTTGTTCATTCTGCCCCAAGTTCTGTGAGTTTATACCAGCAACAGTCTTACTGTGTTTAGAAGACGCCGTTTCTTGGATTCTTCCATCATTCTGGCTCTTAAAATCTTCTGTTTCCTCTTCTGTATAAATCCCTGAGCCTTGAGGAAGGGAATTGGTGACGGAATCCCGTTTAAGACTAAGTACTCCAGAGTTCCTCATTGTCTCATCAGCACATTGCCCGGTTGTGGAGCTCTGCGTTAATTCTCGTCTGCTGTAAGAAGAGGCTTCTGTGACGTGGCTTGGGCGAGATGTTGGTATCTAGGTGCAGCAGTGTGTCCGCAGGAGTCATTTTATTGCTGTGCTCTTTCAGTAAAATAATGGTAGTAGATTTTGCCCCTAGTCTACCTAGCCTCAGGTTCCTGGCCTTTTTAGCGGGGTCAGATGTGAGTTCCTTCTCGTACTAGGCCTTAAATCCTATCAGAAAGTGGTTGATCACTTCCATAACATTTGTGCCACTATTGCACTAGTATGTTTTATAGGCAGGTCGCTGTAGCAGGTTGCAGGCTTGTAGCTGAGTGACATTGATGATTACCTTTCTTCTCCAGTAGCCTTTATTTTTTATAGAGTTGAAAAAAAAATGAGTATTAAAGGACTGAGTCACATTATATATACAGTTTCTTTGCCTTAATTTGTCCAATTATCTCTGTGTCTTTTGGAAAGCACAGAGGCTACATGTGGAATTTTGGGGCAGTGCAGTTTTAGCTTTTTCTTGAAATAAGAGCCTAGGGTGCTGATATTTGACAGAGCCCTCCTGAAGCTTAGCTTGCTTCTTTGCATAAATATAACACTGATTAAAGTATATTGACCTTTCCCTGGTTAAAAATATGCCAAATTTGTTGTACTTCCTTTAAAAATATTTATTTATTTAATGTGAGTAAATGTTTGACTGCATCATGTATATTAAACCACATACATGCCTGGTACTTACAGGGGCCTGAAGGAGGCATTGGCTCCCCTGGAGCTGGAGTTACTGATAATTATGAGCTGGCATGTGGGTTCTGGGAACCAAATGCAGGTCCTCTGCAAGAGCAGCAAGTGCTCTTAATTACTGAGCCATCTCTCTAGCCCCTCCTGTATCTCCTGGCTAGAAATGAATTTCATTGTTAAATTGGAAACTTAAGGATAAGAATTTAGATGAAAATTATCAAGAAAAATACTCTGACTATTGTCAGTCAAGTAGGTGGTAAGCATGTTTATCCTCTGGGCACTTATGTAAGTGTCTGAAGTGATTTATCTGCTGGTAAGAATCAGTACCTTTTTCTGAGAAAACACACTCAAAGCAACTGATCACAGCCTAGTATACGGCGTTCAAAATGGTACTTTCTCTGTCCTGTTTGCAAGGCTGTATGTCACACTGGGACGTTATACATAGTATAAGGTTGTAAAGTAAGTGGAGGAGCAATAAGTCACAAGGAAAATGGAATTTGGTACAACAAAAGGTTAAAAGAAAACATTCAGTTGGTACCTGAGGGGATTCTAAAACAATTCCTCTGATTCATCCTCAATAATTCTTATGTGTGTGTGTGTGGGGGGGTAGATTTTACTGTTGCTATGTGCGGCAGGAGTTGTGAGATAATGCCTGGCGATTAGCATAAGCTTGAAGCCAAATAGCTGGAAAAACATGTTCCAGGACACCACAGATGCAATCACATTTCTATGAAAGGAATCTGCTGGGCATTCCACTGGTGGAACATCAAGCATGAAGGGATCGTGCAATGGGTTTCGGTCATTATCTTAACACAGAACCCCTCAGCCACGGTCATATGCACTGCTAGTCATGCGCTGTGAATCTAGCAGGAACCGAGGCAGGAGCATCATGGAAGATGCTTTCCTTTTCCTGAGGTTTGAGTGGCTTGGCTTTTTGAGAATCACTGAAAAGAAATGGCTGCTTAGAGCACACCTGCCCTGTGGCAGCCATGCCTTTAGGGGAAGTAGACAGCGGGGCTGGAGAAGAGCTCTGGAGACGGTGAGTGCTTCCTGAAGCTGTTGAACTTGCTTCGGTCACCACTTAAAGTCTGCAGAAGAGCTGAGGCAGGGACTCCGTGGTTAAGAGTACCTGTTGTTCTTATCAAGCACCCGGGTTTGATTCCCAAACCTTACATGGTGACACAACCATTTATAACTCCAGTCCCAAGAATTCCAGGTCCCCTTTGACTTTTGAGGGCACCAAGCGTGCAAGGGGTGTGCACATGCATACATGCAGGCGAAACACAACATAAGATAAAATAATCTAAAAAGAATAAAAGTCAGTTGAAACATGACCTAATCCGGGGAATTCATTTGTATGTATTTGTGTTAGAGTATGTTTTTGGATGTATTGTAAGTAAGCAGTTATAATTATGCTAATGGTCTAGCTGTTTCCTAAACTGTTTAAAGCCAATCAGTCTTTGAAAATTTTGAAGAAGTGATACACAGAACATTCATTAAGGTAGAGGGTTACAAAGTTAAAGTAGGAGTTACATTACAAAAAGTTATCCTCAGTAGCATTCTGATACACTACGCTATCACACAGAAGAGACAGAGGGAAACTATTTCATTTATATCACCACAAGAATCTAAACTTAGAAATAGCTTTTGGGAATATTCAGAAACTTGAAAAAGAAAATTATGAAATTCTACATGACAGTGTCATGGAAAGATCTGAGGAATCAAACAGGTGTACCTTGAAAAATAAGATTAATGTTTTAAAAGAAGTCGGTTCTGTTTAGGTTTGTTCTATGTTCATGATGACATTAATAAAAGAATAAACTCTATTGCTAGTGAATTTTGTGAAGAACCCAGGAAAGCATTCTAAATTCTGCTTTGAAGAATTTAAGTGGTACAAGAGCAGCTGGAAGAAAGCTAAAAAACAAAAAAATGAAGAAGGAACATTGCCTTAGCAGATGTGAAGATGTGTTATAAAGCCAATTAAATAAAAGCCAGATGATGCCGAGTCAGGGTATCAAGCCTCAGACCCAACTGTGTTCAAGAATTATTTTACTCAAGAAGAAGTTGGCATTTAAACAATGGCATTTTTTTTTTTAAAAAGGATGCTTAACACATACAAGAAACAATGTATGTGTGCAATATTTTGAGAGGAAATGATATTCCTATAATGTTCTTTATTTTTACTTATTTATATTTATTTTTTATTTATAATTTTTTATTATATTTATTTTATATATATATATTTTATTATATTTATTTAAAATTTTATACAGTGTATATTTTTGTGTATGAGCATAACTGTTTATTTGATATTTTTTAGTTTTTGAAAGTAGGTTATAATTACAGCATTTTTCCTATTACTTTTTAAAACTCCCTCTGACCCTCCACATACGCCCTGCCTTGCTAGCTCTCAAATTCATGGTGTTCACTTCTTTAATTGTCATATATATTTGTAAATACATAAATAATCAATCCTTGTAATGTTACTTGCATGTATTCAGACACGCCCACTTAGTACTGGAAAACCAGTTGGGGTGCCTCTTCACTGCCATTTTATAATTGCCTGTAGGGTTGAGGCCTCATGAGCGTCCTTCCTTCTTCATTAGCATGAGTATTGATGTTGTCCCTGTTCAGGTCCTGTCTGGGCAGCCATGTTGGTGAGACTTCATGGGGCAGCTCTCTTGACATTTCTAAGAGACAGTGTCACAGCAAACTTCTTGTTCCTCTTACATTCTTCGTAACCCCTCTCCTGCTATGATCCCTGAGCCTTAGGTGCAGAGGTTGAGTATATCAGATAAGAAATTGCTTTTAGGGAAAAGGCTACTAGGAAAATCTCTTTGTGAGTGCACTCAGACATCTTCTATGATGATGATGATGATGATGATGATGATGATGATGATGTTTTTTTTGAGACAGGGTTTTCTCTGTGTAGCCATGGCTCTCCTGGACTCATTTTGTAGACTAGGCTAGCCTCAGATCACAAGATATCTGTCTGCCTCCGCTTCCCTGAGTGCTGGGATGAGCATATATTAATTAACATGAATATCAATTCATTTTAATTAAATTATTATATGTGTATGAGGATTCATCACAGATTTGTGGTGATGTTAGTTCTTTTTTTTGTAATAGTTTGCATTTTTTCTTTATTTTAGTGATTTTGTAACTTGACTAAAGCTTTCACCATTTTGATATTTGTTATCTTTTTGTTTTATCAGCTTAATAATTCTCTATTTGTAATATATTATACACATAATATATTCTATATTTTCAATGTATTCTGTATTTTTATAAGAAATATGGGAACTATGGGAAGGAGTTACACATATGCTGGGGAAAGAGAGGACAATCATGCCCACGTGACTTCCCTGTGGGAAGGATAAAAGTGTGATGTTTCATTAAAGCATGATAGGTAGAAGGTAGCAACCTCACAACTCCTTCATATGTGCAAGTAAAACTGGGTAATTGCTGGAACAGAGTTCAACCAACAGGAACCGTGAGTTGAGGCATTGACGGAAAGAGCTACAAGCATAAGTGATGTCAAAACAAAATATCTTATGATGAGTAACGGTCCTTAATGACCATGCAAAGACCCTCCCCCCAGGAATTCCATAGGCTCTGTTTTTCTCCAAATCCACTCAGATTTGGATTTCCTTAATAGTTGAAAATTAACTAATACAGCATATGTACAGAATGTTTGTACAATTCATTCACATTATGGGTCATTTGACTTGACTTTTCAAGTTTCCTCAGTATCTCCAAGATTCATGTTTAGCGCTTGTATTCTTTCATTGAGATTTTTATTACCATTGGCCATGATTCTTTTTTGTGTTTTTTTAATTTTGTATTTGTGTGTATGAGTGTGCACGCATGTGTGTATACGTGTGCAATGGTGCACTTATGACAAACAAGTTGCAGGAGTCACTTTTCTCCTTCTACCCGTGTGGTCTATATGGCCCAAACTCAGGTCTTTAAGTGTGGTGCACATCACTTTACCCACGGAATCATCTCACCAGCTTGTGAATTATGCTTTTTTTCCCCCGTGGTGTACAACTGATTCACTTCAATCTTCTGCGGGCTGTGAAGCTTCTGAACACATCTTCGTCACAGCTAATGGGAGTGGTGCTCTTGGAGAACCCCGGGTAGACACCAAAATGGATAGTTTAGAAGCTCTGCAAATACAGATTTCCAGTCTTTCATTTCCCTTATTGTTTGGCAGTAGTGAGTGGTGGCATTAAGACGGGTAGAAATCACAGCAGGCTGCGCTCTCTAATAGTGCATACAACCTCTGTGCAAGTCTTGGGTATATGGAAAATTACCTTCCTAGATCTGTAGTTCCTAAAAAGGTCTCAGATTATCAGGACCTTGGTATCCAGAGGAGTCACACCCTCTGCGTCTCTTTACAGGCTGACGGTCCTGGGACGCCTGGTCCTCGGCAATAGCAGTTGTTATGGTTCTCAGCCCCGAGTCTGAAATGAAGCTCTTGGCCCTGAAGAACTGGTTAGGAAAACCTCTAGGAAATGACGTCAGAGAGTAGCTTTGCTCTCCGGAGTTTGTACGGTTCACCACATCGGTAGGCGGTAAAGCCTTGGATTGAGGTTCCACATCGAGCTAGAGAATGCTAATGAAGCCGCTGTCCAGGTAAAATAAGTTATAGATTTGCTTAGTTGTTTGACAGGACATGTTCCAACACAATTTAAGCTCATCTGCTTTCAAATATCTTTTTTTTTTTTTTTTTTTTTTTTACTAAAGACTTCAGCATGAATTTATTCTCACTGATCAATCTCATTGATTGATCATATCATAGTTTTCAAAGTATATGTAATACATTATATAACCCATAATGTAGTTGCTTGTGTAACATAAAACACATACATATATACATATATATACACACACATATAGAAACATAGCTTTCAGAATAAGTATTTAATTTCAGTGTCCACATTCTGCTTCATAGAATTTTAATTTTAATTAAAATTATTTTTGTCATACAATTCAATATAATAGGACATGGCTTAAGAAATATGATAAGCTATCACATCTGTTTATACATCTTAAAAGCCGTTGCTATATTCTATCACTAAGTCTATATGATTTTTCTTCATATAAATGTATTATCAGAAGACTATCACTAGCGCCTGTGACATATACAGTACAGAGCCCCTCCCACACACTCAAGGGTTCAACATTAGCCATCACTTTGTCCCTTGAGACACACGTCCACACATACTTACACACACACACACACACACACACACACACACGCACACACACGCGCATGCGTGCACGCTTGCATCTGCCCCGTTCGCGCCTGCGTACTTTCTTCCCACAGGTACAGCTAGTCCTCAGCACACGCTGAGAGTTCTCAGCTTCCTGAAGAACTCTCCAGACACCAGAGAGAGACAGTACTAGTCTGATCTGCAGAATCCAAAAACAAACAGGGAAGGTTTCAGATAAGCCAATGGCCAGGGGTAGGCGAAAGAACACTTCCAACATAAATCAGGACATCATGACTTCACCAGCAAACCCCAAAATCAATGGATACTCCAATTCATCAGAAGCACAGGAAAATGATTTTAAAGTCATGCTTGCCCAATTATTTGAGGCTCATAAGGAGGAAATGAACAAATCTTTCAAAGAGTTGGCCAGTCAATTGGAGCTAAAGAAAGAAGAAATAGAAAAAATCCTTAAAGAAACACAGGCAAACATAGCCAAACAAATACACAAGTAGAGAAAAAATTAGTGGCATATAAAAAGGAAATGAACAAAGAAATAGAGGCCACCGTAGAGAGACAGGAATCCAAATTCAAACACATGAAAGAAATGGTGCAAGGCATGAAAACAGAATTAGAATCAATAAAGAAAACACAAAATGAGAAAACCCTTTGAGCTGGAGAACTTGGAGAAAAGATCAGGAACCACAAAAGTAAGCATCACCAACAGAATACAAGAGATGGAAGAGAGAATCTCTGGAGCTGAAGACACACTTGCAGAAATTGATACTTCTCTCAAAGGAAAAGTAAAATCAGAAAAGTTCCAATCACAAAATATCCAAGAAATCAAGGATGCTATGAAAAGTCAAATATCTTTTAAATGGTAAAGCTATATATATAAATGAGCCCGTTTGTCCTGGATGACTGAGTAGGGGATGCATGCCACGTCTGTGATCACGCACATCTGATTCAGCTGGGCCGATATGTGCATCTTTCTGTGATAGCATTGACAGGTAGATACACTGCCATTTGTCCATATGATGGTGTCCATGGATCTCAGAGCCCTTAGAATTCTCCAGTCTGTGGGATGAATAGATTTTATGCAGAATTTACAAGAAAACAAGTAGCGTCTCTGGTTTTCTCTAGATTATCATCTGTTAGCTAATGTGAAGTGCTGGTAAAAATATTGAAGGTGTGTGTGTGTTGTATGTGTGTTGTTTGTGTATGTGTGTATGTATCTATGTGTGTTGTGTGTGTGTGTGTATGTATGTGTGTATGCTGTGCATATATTTGCATATGTATATGTTTTGTTTGTGTGTATTTCTGTTTGTAGGGATAATTTTGGCTGTCAAACGTGGGTGCTTGTTTTTTCAGGCTTCTTCCTTTTTTTTTTCTAGAAAGCATTTATAAGGTTTTTATTTTTTTCTCAGTTTTCCCAAATGCACTGACCATATTTTCCAATGTGCCAATATAGTTTTTCTCTCAAGCATGGCTGACAAGACAATCTCCTTTTCAGTGTAATCCACTGTCTGAAGAGAAAATATTTGGTTATTATTTATGTGAGTAATTCCAGGGATTCCCCCTATAGTTTATCAAATTAAAGGAAGTTTAACATTTTTTTTTTTTACTTGTGGGTTTTGATCAGAACAAAAAGTTGTCTGAGTCCAGTGCTTTGGTCTGAGGTGTAGTATGTGTAATTGCCTTTAAATGGAAGTTTCTTCCCTTTTTTTTCACCATCATATTTGTGAGTTGATGATAGACAGAGTGGGAGAGTTTGGGGATAATGATCCATCTGGCAATTTTGAGTTGAATCTAGCTGAAGTGTTTTGTTTATGTGTATGTATGTGCCTGTACAAGTTCATGTGTGTTACTTGCATGTAGATGCTCTCTGAGATCCGAGAGATTGGGTTCTCTAGAACCGAGTTACAGCCAGTTGTGAGCCCCTGATGTGTGTGCTAGGAACTGAATCCTGGTCCTCTGCAAGAGCAGTAAGCACTCTTAAACACTGAGCCATCTCTTAAGCCCCTGTTGTTTTTTAACCCTCCCTTATCTAGCCACAAGTGGGAGTTAGTAACTAATAATTTATCATAGGGCAAAAAAGTATTCCTTGTAAGAAGGGCTGGGGATATAGTTTAGTGCTGAAGTGCCTCATCGCAAGGTCTTGAGCGTGATCTTCACCAGCCCTTTAGAATTATTGTGAGAATAAGGGTTAGACCATTTTCCATGTTTTCTCACAGTGTAATAGTTTATAAACCAAAGGTCTTAAACAGACAGAATTAAAATGTAAGAGAAGTAATTGGTATATTTTAATTATATTTTGCTTCATAAATAACGTATTTCTTTTTAAAATAAAGGTTTACTGGCTAATATTCAATATACGTACTGCAGGACTCCCTCCTGCAAATAAGTCTATACACTGACTGAATTTACTCCTCCCATTTCTCTCTCCTCCTATACCCACCGTTAACATTCATTCTCCCAGTCTGGCCTTAGCTTTCCTGTCTCTGTCTCTGTCTCTCTGTCTCTCTCTCTCTGTGTGTATGTGTGTGAATAATTCTGGATTCAAAGAAGAGAGAAAATACACAGTATTTGCCTTTCTGAGTCTGACTTATTTTACTTAATATGTTGAGTACTTAGTTGTGTACATTTTCCTACTTATGACTATATAAAACTTCACTGTGTATACATACCACCTTTTTTTTTTTTTTTTAACCAACTCACAAGTTGATGGACACCAGGGCCAATTTCATAACTTAACTAGTATGAATGACGATACAGTAAACATCAGCAGTGTATAAAGGTAGCCTGTCCCTGCATCCTCACGGGCATTTATTACTTGTTTTCTTAGTGATAGCCCTTCTGTTGGAGAACTCAATGCTGTTTTAATTTGCATTTCACTGACAGCTAAAAATGTTGAACATTTTTCCCATGTTTATTGGTTATTTGTACTTCAACTTTTGAGATGGTTTGTTCACTTCTTTAACACACTAATTGACCTAGATATTTAGTTTCTTGGTATTGTTTTGAGTTCTTTTAAAATTCTAGCTGTTAGTCCTCTGGCGAAGCTTTCCCTCCCATTCTGTAGGCTTTCCTAACAATTGCTCTCATTTATGGATAACCCCTTGCTTGTGCATTAGTTTGGTGAATTGTCCCTGTGTTTTCTTTTAGCAGCTCAGAGTTTCCTGTGATGCTGGTTAGTTTTAACAGCTAACTCGACAGATCTTAGAACCATGTGAGCAGAGGGTCTTAATGAGGAAATGTCTAGATCAGGCTGGCCTGTGGGCATGTTTGTGGGATATTGTCTTGATTGTTAATGGATGTGAGAAGAGCCAGTTTACCATAGAAGCACCATTCCCTAGCCAGGGACTTGTGGAGAGAAGAAGACATGAGAGAGAAGAAAGCTAGCTGAGATCAAGCGAGTAAGTAGTGCCCATGCGTGTATCCTCGCTCTGCTATTGACCGTGGATGTAGTACTTCAGCTGCTTTTGACTTCCCTGAAATAATGGACTATAATGGATAAACCCTTCCTCTCCTGTGCTACTTTTTGCTCTGGATTTTAAAACAGAAACGAAGCCAGGACACAACGTTAGTTATATTTCACTCATTTTTGTGTTGGTTTTGTCCATGGTGAGTGGTACGGCTCTAGTATCACACTTCTACATAAAATACCAATTCAGAAATGGTTGTCTTTTCTTCAATATATCTTTTTGACTTCTTCATAAAAACCACGTGGCTGTTAACAGCATGAGTTTATTTCTGTAGCTGCTATTCTATTCCTTGATCTATCTGTCTGTTTTGGTGTCAGTATTGAAATAAAATCTTCTGTTACTTCTAGAATTGCTTTTTGTGTTTAGGATTACTTTGGCTGTTCTGAGTCTTTTGTGTGTCTGTATACCTTTTTATTTTATTTTTTGTAGTTCTGTGCAGAATATCATTGGAATTTTGATGAAAATTTTATCAAATCTTCAGAGATTTTCACTAATATAGATGTTCTTCACAAAATCAATTCTGCCAACCTATGAGCGTGAGCGGTCTTTCTATATAGTTGTGTCTTTTTCAATTTCTTTCCTCATTGTTTTCAAAATTCCATTGTAATTTTCATTTACTTCCTAAGTTGGGTTTATTTCGAGACATTTTATTTTATTTTGAAGGTGTTGTGAGTTGGAGTATTCCATGACTCTCTCTCAGCATGCATGTTATTGGTGTTGGGAAGGCACCTGCTTTTGTGTGTTGTTTTGTACCATTACTCTATTGTTGGTGTTTTAAGATGTAAAATTTTTTTTTGGAATCAATATTGAACCATGTCATGTACAAGTAGGGACAATTAAAAAAAACTTCCTTCCAAACTTGTATCACCTTTATTTTATTCTTTTATCTTATTTATATAGCTAAGATTTCAGGAAGTAAATTTAAAAAGAATGAAGAAAGTAGAAATTTATTCCTGATTGTAGAGGGAATGCTTTTAATTTTCCCCATTAAGTTTTGCATATATAGCCTAATGAGATTGGTTTATATCCCTTCTGTTTCTGGTCTCATCAGGGCTTTTATTATGAAGAGATGTCAGACTTTGTCATAGGCCTTTACTGCATCTATTGACTGGATTATACGATTTCTGACTTTGAGTGTGCTCATTTGAATTATTTCATTTATATTTACACAAATGGATACATCTTTGTATCCATGGAAGACAGCCAACTTGATTAGAGTAAATGAGCTCTCTGCTGTATTGTTAAATTGCGTTTGCTAGTAGCATGTATGTATGTATACATGTATGTGTGTATGCATGTATGTATGTGTATATGTATTTTTGAGGCAAGATCTCTCTATGTAGCTCTTGCCAGCCTGGAATCTCTATAAAGACCATGATTATGTTATACTCTCAGAGATCCACATGGCTTTCCCATCAAATCTTGGGATTAGAGACATGCACCACCATGCTTGGCTATCAACATTTAAAAAAATAATTAACCTATTTTATGTGTGCAGGTGTTTTGCCTGTGTTATGCCTGTGCACCATGTGTGTGCCTGGTGCCTGTGGAAGCCTGAAAAGGGTATTAGATTTCCCCTAGAACTGGAGTCACAGATAGTTGTGAGCCACTGTGTGGGTGCTGGGACTCAAACCCAGGTCTTCTGAAAGTGCAGCCAGTGTAACAGCCAGTCTTTAATCCTTCCACCCCCATGCCAGTATTCAAAATAAAAGAATTTGTGTGTTTATTTTTATTAAGGAGGGAGGATTAGTTCTTTTTTGCTGTGTGGACATTTTGTTGTTGTTGTTGTTTTGGTATCAAAGTAGTACTATATTTGTAAAATGAATTAGCTTTCTATCATGAAGTTCATAGGACACAGGCATTAAATATTTTATAATGGTCTTGTCAAATTCATCTGTGAATCCATCTGAGCCAGGGCTATTTTAGTTGGGGGACTTTTTTGTTTTTTTGTTTTGTTTTTGGAGACAGGGTTTTTCTGTGTAGCCTTGGCTATCCTGGACTCACTTTGTAGACCAGGCTGGTCTCAAACTCACAGAGATCCTCCTGCCTCTGCCTTGTGAGTGCTGGAATTAAAGGCGTGCACCACCATGTCCTGCAAACTAGGGGCCTTTAAATTACTTCATTATTGTTGTATGTTTTGTATCTACTTGTTCATTTCTTCTTGGTTGAATTTGGCTACATTTTATGTCTAGAAATTTACCCATTTCTTTTAGATTTTTCCAATTTACTAGAATGTAGGGTTTCAAGTCATTCCCTACTGGTTTGAAGTTCATTGATATCTTTCGAAATGTTTCCCTTTTCATACCTAACGTCACTAATTCAGGTCTTTTCTGTTTTAGTCAATTTACCTAAGAGCTTGCAATCTAGTTTATTATTCCACATACCCTACTATTTGAGCCATTGATTCCTTGTATTGTTCTTTGCATTTCCATTTCAATGATTTATGCCTTGATCTTTCCTTCTATCTCCTGATTTTGGGTTGGGCTTTTCTTTTTTCTCCATGGAGATGGGGATGTATTATTAAATTTTTTATTTGGGACCTGTCTAATTTTTTAAAGTGTATACATTTTAACAGGTTGTCATCTATCTATCTATCTATCTATCTATTTATCTAACATCTATCTATCATCTATCTACTTACCTACCTATCATGAATCTAATCTGTTAAGTCCATTAGAATTATCATACCACTTAGCTCTGATATTTCTTTGTTGATTTTTAGTCTAGGTGATCTATATATTGGTGAAAGGGGATATTCAAGTCACCCACTATTACAGTGTTGAAATCAGCGTGCAACTTTACATATAGCAATACCCTTTTTTTTTCAAATGAAATTTGGTTTACTGATGTTCCCTTAATCATCATTATGAGCTTATTTTCTTTGTATTTTCTGACTACTTTTGTTTTGAACTCTAATTTTTCCAGATACTAATGTAGCTACATTTTGGTGTGTTGTTGTTATTGTGTGGGTTTTCTACTTCTATTTCCTTGGAATGCCATCTAAGTCTTTTTATTTTATTTTATTTTATTTTATTTTATTTTATTTTATTTTTTGTCCTTACTAATGAGCTGTGGTTTTGTGTGTCACAATACATGGCTTCTATTGCTAAATCCAACCATTGGGTCTGTGCCATTTGGTTGGGGTATTGAGGTTATTTTAACATTCGGAATTGTTATTGATAGAGAGTTCTTGTTAATTTCCAACATTTTGCTGTCTTTGCAGTGTTTCTGATCCTAATTTGCATATAGGGTAGTATAGTACAGTTTATTCTTTCCTGTGGCCTCATGGGTACATTTATTTCTCTCTTTAGTGAGTAGGTATTTTTCTATAGTGCTGGCATAGTGGTCATAAATTTCTTTAGTTTTTGTTTATCACAGGGTTTTTCTTTCTCATTCAATTATGATGGATCGTTTTGGTATATACAGTAATTTGGTTTGGCAGTTACTGTGTTTCAAAGCTTGAAATACATCACTCCATGCTCTTCTTTCAGAGTTTCTGTTGAGAAATCTGCTATTATTCTAATGGGCTTGCTATTGTGTGACTTAATAATATTGTCTTGTGACTTCCAAAGTACTTTCTTTGTTCTGTATAGTTTCCCCCCTGGGCTTATCTGTTTGACATTCCAAATGCTTCCAGTATCTGCATAGCCATCTTTTCCTCTAGATTTGGATTTTCTTTTGCTATTGTTTTATTGAATATACTTTTTTATCTTATATTTTTTCTCCCTTTCTATGCCCATGATTCATTTACTTGGTCATATAATGATGTCCTGCAAATCTTGTATGTTCTGTTTATACCTTATCATTATTGTGTCTTTGTTGTGTGAACATTTTAATTCACATACATTTGTCTTCAGGCTCTGATAGTCCACCTTCCTGAAGATCCTCTCTATTTCCACTGAGATTTTTACTTTATTGAGTGAGGTTTTCATTTTTAACTTTTTTATTTTTTCACTATTTCTTTTTTAATTTTTTTAACTTTTATTAATTACATTTTATTCACGTTGTATCCCCCATAAACCCCTCCCTCCTCTCCTCCTAATCCCACCTTCCCTCCCCCTTCTTCACTCATGCCCCTCCCCAAGTCCACTGATAGAGGAGGTCCCCCTCTCCTTCCTTCTGATCTTAGTCTATCAGATCTCATCAGGAGTGGCTGCATTGTCATCTTCTGTGGCCTGGTAAGGCTACTCACCCCTCAAGGGGAGGTGATCAAAGAATAGGCCTATCAGATTATGTCAGAGGCAGTCCCTGTTCCCATTACTATGGAACCCACTATGTGTTGACTGGCTTCCTCTTTCATACATTGTACTGACATCTTTATTTCATTTAGCTTCTCATTTGGATTGTCTATGACTTTATTCAGGGGGTTAGTTGTATCCTTTTTGATTTGCTGAAATATCTTATAATAATTCTTTTAAGTTCTTCATCTGTTATTTTATTCAGTTCACTGTCATTGGAACTAAGTACCATGTAATCAATTACTTTCCAGGAGGTGTATTGTCGAGAGTTTTTATGATTTTTGTACTGGGGTTTTCACACCTGGAATTAGGTTATAGGGTGGACTTTATCTTTAAATGTCTTTCTTTTTTCAGTTGAAGATTTATTCAGTGTTCTACTGGGACTAGATAGTGGTAGGGCAGAGGTCTTATTATCCCCCCGGACTTAGAGTGTATATAGGTCAGTATCTATACTTTCAGATCATGTGCTCAGGCAGTACACACGATTCCACACCATTCGGAGAAGGGAACCTTAACTGAAGAAGCATCCTCAATGGAGGATAGTTCCATCTCATACTCTGCGGAAGGTACCCATGTCAAGTTTTCCTGAATAAGTCATAGTCAGAGGTTCACTGGGAGTCAGATGATAACCTAGTTCCAAAGTCGAATATTTTTAGATTCTAAAGACAAAGATATCTTTAAAGATAAAGATATTTATCTTCCAGGAGGCTTAAAGAGCATCTCATACATCAGTAGAAACAATATGTTCACAGCAGAAGGATACTACTGGCTGTTAGCTCCAGAGTGGGTTGAGTGCTACCTCTGAGGATATCACCCCTCCCTTTGAATCTGATAACAGTAGAGTCTTGAAAAGTGTAGAAGAGTCCAAATACAGAGTCAAAGGTCTCCTTTGCACTATGTAGATGGTGACCAATGAGATTTTCATGGATAGGATGGCCTGGACCCAGTAAGCTATTGGATAGTCACATACATCGAGGTCTTTATTGTCATTTCCCTTTCCTATCATTGATATCCAGATGACTCATACTTGATAGTTACACATATGAGAGATCACCTCAGTCAACTCCTTTTCCTCCCATCTCACATCAGCTAGTCATTCACCCAACTTGATAGCGGGAGATTTTGTGCCAGAGGCTGTTCAGAAATAAGTTTCTTTCTTTGATGATAATAGAATTATATTTTCCTTCTCCTGATTAATTCACGCACTTTGTTATTCCACATAAAAGAGGTATTATAAATCATTAGGATAAAACTGGCTGTGCTGTTTGAAACATAATCCACACACAGACTCAGCATGTCTGTATGATTGTTCTGGCATTTCCCACATAAGCTATACATTTAGTTTTTAGTGGACTAAAATACACCTTTTGTAAGTAATGGGGTCTGAGAGGTCAGCAAAGAGCAAAGCAGAGCTGGTACAGGCTCAGGCTGTCTGTTGTTCAGGGCCGTGCAGTAAACAAGCTAGAGCTGCCGTGATTCATGCAGTACAAAATCCTGCAGCTGAACCGCTGTCAGCACACTGGCGTCAAACTGTCAGTGCAATTTCACGTACCAATCTTATTTTCCTGTAGACATTTACATCTACAACCTACGTCAGATCTGGTCAAGGTCACAAGTACGAATCAAGAGAGCAGGGTTGCTACAGGTTGGTGGACAGCACACCGCACCATAGGTAAACAGAAAAGATGCACTTTATTCTGTATCTTGGGTCCTGTGGCTCGAGACCTATTGCCAGGGACAGATTGATATAAGAAAGCAAATAAATGTATCTATGGGAGTTTCATATAACATAGGTTCCTTCAGAAACAAAGACCCAAAGAGGGCAAATGCATACATACATACATATAAATATATAATATGCAAATAAATGTATATTTATAAAGTTGTATAAATATATACACATACATAAATACATACATACATATCCTCAATGTGGGACAAAAGTAAAGAAATTGAAAACTTATAAAGCATTTACTTGGGCTTTGGTATAAGCAATTTAGACAAGATAATAAAGCATAAGGCTAAGGTCATTTTACTTAATACTTAGAAAAATCTTTGGTGAGATAAATCATTAATTGTGATCCAAGGTAAGAGGAGAAATGTGACAGCTGCTGTTAGTGTCAATGAGGAGGACCTCCCCTATCAGTGGACTTGGGGAGGGGCATGGAGGAGATGAGGGGAGGAGGGTGGGATTGGGAGGGAATGAGGAAGGGTGCTACAGCTGGGATACAAAGTGAATAAACTATAATTAATATAAAATTAAAATTAAAAAAAGAAATAATTCAATGGGAGTCATCATTTAATGAACAGAATGATGTTTAATGATTAATTCCCTGTCTCAGTCGTGTTTGTAGCAAATGGGTCAATGTTAACATGTTTGGCTGCTAGCCCCTTGGCAGTATTGGTTTTGTGGAGTTCCCGTTTATTTTTCTCTGCATATAGTGATAATTTCTCACTTCTTCAGCTGCAGGGAAAAAAACTTTCTATATGACTTTTTTAGCCTGAAAGCATTAGTACATTTAAACTAGTAGTTTGTTACAAAACAAATTCATAGGTAAGCTTATATTATTCTAATGAATACATTTTATTTTATTAATAAACGATATAAAATTTAATTTAATAATAATAATAATACCCAGTAAAGATAACATAAAATACAGAGAGACATAAGGAAGGAATGATAGTAAATAGTTACAGGCCGCTTATTTCTTCAAATAAATTAATGAGAACTACATGTCTATATACTACTTAGTGTTTGGGGATTCTTCCTCTCCCAGGAAGAATCTCTTCTTCCTCTTCACTCCACACCCAGGCCACTGCGGGAAGACCTTGGGTATCAAATCCATCCCTGGTTGTTTTTCCTGCTGTTATTTTCTTTTGTACCCATGCTTCTTTCTATCGGCATAAACCCATGAGGAATTGGACTGTTACCTTAAGTCTAGTTTGCCACTCCTTGTAGTTCAAAGTTTATAACTCAACTTTAAACTAGTCATTTCTTCTTTATCAGTTTGATTTTAACAATATCCTGTCTTGGGATAAATTTGAAATGTTCTCTGTGTGGTATGGCCAATAATTAGGACTAGTTTTTTGTTTTTTTTTTTTTTTTTACAAAGATGAAAATTTTATTAGGGAGCAGAAGACCAGACAAACCAAAAAACTCTTACAGATGTGAGAGTATTCACTATGAACTTAAGAGCAAACATCAGTGACTTTAAAATCCACATATTATACATTTAAATAACCACCACTTATGTTAATTTGAATATTAGGGCATGATTGGTATTGTGGTTCATTATTTATTTATTTATATTTAAAATTGTTTAATATATATACATATTTTTTATTAATTACACTTTATTCACTTTGTCTCCCCTCATAAGCCCCTCCCTCCTCCCCTCCTGACCACATTCTCCCTCCCCCTTCTTCACTCATGCCCCTCCCCAAGTCCATTGATAGGGGAGTTTTTAAACACTAGATATCAGCCATATTAGCCAAAGGTTGTTTCTTGCTGTCCACAAAGCCTACTGACTTTCTCAGGTGATTCGTTCTTTATGAATAAAACTTACAGTTGTTTCATAAGGGAATAGAAACCAAACCATAGTGTTATCATTATTAATATTTATTATAGATATATATTTTTTTAGTAAAGCTGCAGTTATTCCTAAACCAGCTATATACTGAAATCACCACACAGAGACTGAGAATTATATAATTAACCTAGAGCACAATGCTGGGCAATAGTTATTCCATCCTAAACCTCAAGCCCACATAGTTTCCTACCATTCAGATTTCACCCATTATACTTGCTTTTAGTCATTTCTTAGGTCTGGTCCCATCTCTCCAAGTGGTTCCAAGTCCTCTCCTCTGGATTCTCTCTTCTCCTCTTCTCCTTCCTTCCTCTTCTTCCCACTCCGAACCAGGATGTCCCACCCTCTCCATTGCTCAGAATTGTGGATGGTTGTTTTTTAATTGACAATATAGAGAACAAACGGTGACATGTTTACACAAACTTGAGACAGGTGATGCTTAGAGTAAGCATCACAATGCAATGCCCAAATTGAAACCAGATAGTGAGGGAGAGAAATCAGCATTTGAATGAACAAGGTAAATTGTATACATTCTGAAAGAACACTATACCAACACCATAGATAAAGTCATTGGTGAAACTTTGTCTCCCCTCATAAGCCCCTTAAAGACATTCCTGTCTTTAAGCAGATAAAAAAAAATCACATGTCATCTATACTCTTGAAGGATAACTACTACTACAAGAATTACTGGATAAGCTAACAACAGTAGATAACAGGCACAGTGGAGTCTAGAGAACTAGTTCCGTTTGGAGCTGTGCCAAATTAGACCTTCATGACTTCATGCTTTGGTTTTGACCACCACTCAAATGCAACCATTTACTTTGAGTCTGCTTTTCCATGACATTTGCACATCTATATTTATAAATGGCATATTATATACCTATAGGCTGAATATTTGTGTCTACCCAAAATTTATATGACTCTGACCTCCTATGTAATAATATTTGAAGGTAGGACCTTTGAAAAGTAATTAAACCTTCAGGACAGAGTAGTCTAGAAAGGGATTACCGTCTTGTAAGAACAACTCATTTCCCTTTCTTCTTTGCCATGTGAGGACACCACAAACTATAAAATATAGTGGAAGGGGTTTTACAAAATATAGCTATGTTGTCACCCCAAACTTGGACTTCTCAGCTTTCAAAACTGTGAGGAAAATGTTAGAGTCACTCAGTCTCTGCCACTGATTTTATTCATAAAAGCACAGAAGGAAAGTTTTACTTCTTATTTTAATGGTTATTAAAACCTGAGGACTGACTCGGGAGAAATTTAAACCAAGTGAGATGTCAACAAAATGCTCATGTTTGATGAAGAATATATAAGTATCTGAGTAGGTAAAAAGCTTGTTTGTAGATAGGTCGGTGTATCAAGGGAAGGTTGATTCTGGTTCCATGAGGAACCTCATCCAGTACCTGTCTGAACTATACCAGGTGATAAGCAGTTTGATAATTGAAGTGGCTATGTGAGTGAATCCCATGAGTGAGAACACAACCTAGTGATCTTCTAAGTGTGGGAGGCATTGAGGAAGTGCTGTCAGGTCACATCAGGCAGGGATTTCATCTCTCTACCACCCATCCCCTCACAGCAACATGGAGGCTCTTCAAGACAGTGATGGAGAACAGTTGCTTTGGATATATACAGCTTACAAGAGAACATATAGTTTTGAGTCTATTAGCAAGATACAAACAACTGTTATTGATCAGAATAAACATTATGGGAATAGGTAGAATACTGGGGTAAAGAATTTAAAAATTATATTTGGAGACATAGAGTGTTCCTGTGAAGTTTACCACAGGATGACTTTGTGTAGCAAGCTAGGAAGGAGTATGGTGCCAATTACATATTCAAAACTATAGGAAATAGCAAAACTTTATATTCAGGGTGTTTTCTCAAATAACTAAAGCTGCCTTCCCCTTTTTTTAGAATTATAACTTTGAATAACTTCATAAGACAGCATTATATATGTGGAGATATGTTTTCAAAAGTGCTCTAAAGTTAAGTGTGGTGGTTTGAATAAGAATGGCTCCAATAGGATCATATATTTGAATACCTAGTCAAGAAGGAGTGGAAATGTTTGAAAAGATTAGAAGGACCAGGAGGTATGTCCTTGTTAGAGTAGGTGTGGTCTTGAAGGAAGTGAATCGCTGTGTATATATTTGAGGCTTCAAAAGCCCACACGAAGCTGAGGATCTTTCTCTCTTTCTCTCTCTCTGCTTACTAATTTGGGTTTAGGATGTGACTTTTCCAACACCATGCCTACCTGCATGTCTTTATTCTCACTGTGATGATAATAGACTATAATCCTCCAAATATGAGAGAAAGGCCTCAGTTAAATACTTTACTTTGTGAGAGATTCCTTGGTCACAGTGTCTCTTCATAGCAATAGAACAGTAAGTGAGACAGCAAGACACGAGAAAAGACAAACACGTCATATTATGGACTCTAGCCCCCAAAGTATGACTTGAGTGTTCACATTGAACAGACAGAATAAAAGCCCGGGAGCAGAGTGACATGCTCAAATTCTGGTCTTATTTCTCTTTGTGATTTTTTGGTTTGTTTTATAAGAAAGAATTTCTCTGTGTAGCCTGGGCTGTCTTAGAACTTACTTTGTAAACCAGGCTGGCCTTAAACTCATAGAGATCCGCCTGCCTCTGCCTCCTGAGTGCTGGGATTTTCTGTGTGATTTTGCTCAAATTATTTAAACTTGTTAGTCCACATTGCCTTATCTCTAAAGGTGATATTCATATCTGTTTTGCAAGATATCTGTGAAGATTAACTATGATAATCAATATGAGGTAGATATTGTAATGCCTTCTGTGCTGGTAAATTAATTTTTGAAGGTTACACTTCAGCATGATTTAAAGTCATTCTATTAATATAACAGTGAGCTAAGGCACAGTTTTTCTTTTTTCTTTTTATTTTCTTTCTTTCTTTTTGATGAGTTAAAACTTATCTTCCTATTTAAAAAAATGCCCAAAGGAAAAAGAATTCCAAACAACCTTGACCTGTGCTACCATCTTTCTCTGAGTATTATTGCACAATTATTGGTTGGCTGTGCTGCACTTAGCTTTTTTAAAAAGCACTAAAAATACATATCAGAACAAACAGTTTTAGCAAACAAATTGCATTTACAGTTCTCAGAAGCCCACATGTACTTATTGAATAAATATTTATTTCAATCTTTTTTGTTTTTTTTGAGACGAGGTCTCTGTGTGCTCTGGCTGTTTTGGAACTTACTCTGTAGACCAGGCTGGCCTTGAACTCTGTAGATCTGCTTTCCTCTGCCTCCTGAGTGCTGAGATTAAAGCACTTGGCCTCAACCTTGCTATTTTAGATGTAAGTTTACACATACATCACATACATATATATACATATATATATGTATATATATTTGGTGGTAGGTCTCCAGATTTGACCTAGGAAAGATAATTAAAATAATTATCAAAAAACAAACTTCTACTTCAGGTTGGCAGGACAGAAGTGACCTGGCCTCCCTGAGCAAGTTAATATTATAAGAAAATGCTTTATTTTTGTTTAGGATTTTTGATTAGCTGAAAGTACAGTTAGTTTAGCATTGAAGTACAGAATAGTATGTTTTCAATGGAGATTTATTACTATATATTTCAATGCTCCAGTTAATATATATTTAGATAAACAAAAAACTATCTTTTGATAGAAAACTTACAATACCCTCTTAAATAAAAAGAATTTTAAAAATTCACACACAATCTCATTATCAGTAAGTAAACCTTTTGGAAAATGCATTGACACTCATATATACATACTTTTTTTTTTCAATGCAGTTTATTCAGGAACCTTGAACAATCCTCAGACCCTGGGGAAAGCCAGCCCACAGCTTAAATAGCCTCTGGGTAGCCAACCCAGGCGTGCCACGTGGGCAATGCAGATAGGTCCACATACATGGAAGCAAGCCAGATCCTCAGCCTTAGCCAAATGTGGAGTTGTTTGTGACAGAGAGCACTCACCATCGGGAAGGTGGAAGGCGGAAACCAGCTCCATCTTTAAGGCATAGCATTCCGCAGCTCTCTACAGTTCCCCCTTTTTGTTTTAGACGCATCAGGCAAGAGTAGAGGTCTGATCTCTGATATTAGAAATAAATTGGGACTTTGTACCGATGTTCATTTAGGTGTCATCCACCCAAAGAGCATCAGACCCGTCCGATACCTTTTTCTCAGAGGCGGGACCTGGGGCATCAACCCGCATGCAATCAGACATGCTCTTCTCTGGGTCCAAAGCGGCTGACCCTGAGAAAATGCATTGACACTCATATATACATACATTTAAAGCAAAGTTTCAATCATTTATCATCAATTTACATCTTCCAACCAGGTGATTGATTTTAAATGTTTGCTCCTGTGATTCATTTTCACTGCCCTTTTAATGAGCATATAGAAGTCCATAATATGAATAGCAACTATTCAAATAATGTATCATTTGTGACTGCACACCTCACCAACTTCTGTTTCTGTTCAAATTGCCAGTTGATTGTAATATGGAAAATGTTTGAAAGCTCCCTGTGGACTCTCTGCAGATTATAAAAGAGTACTCCTTCCTCTAGTCCTTCAGCAAACATTTTTCTGATTCTTCAATATTTCTGGTGATTAATACATACAGCACTCCTTTGTCCTCAACTGTAAGGTTGCGTGAATTGAACACATTTACTTTCACTCTTTAAGGATGTTAAGGCTTTGCTTTTCCCAGGCCCTCCTTGTACCGCACTTCACAGCTCTTTAAGTGAAGTCTTTATGTCTTAAATTACAAGGGCCTCAAAACTGATTTCACTTGGGAGCTCAAATGGCAGATGAACTCTGTGATTTATGCTGTCTAGGAAGGGGCTTGATGACATTCAAAATTCTATAAGCATAGATCACCTCACACTATTCCTATACCTTTCATCAACATATTATGTGGGACCAAAGAGAAAACAATATTAATATGTTATTTGTCATTCAGAACCACTGAATGTTTGGTGGAAAGGACCCTTCAAGTTCTCATTTGACTTGCAATCAGTACACAGAGAAGACATTTTGACTTCACGAGGCAACGTGATGTAGCGGAAGGTCTTTAGACCTACGTATCAGGCTTAAAATCTTGCTTCTGCCAATTACAATCGTAACTGGCCGGGAGCACTGGCTTTATTATCTTTCCCAAATTTTAGTGCCAGCTGGTTAATTAAATGGATTTCCCTCTTGTCCTTTACCAGTGGATCCAGGGTCTAGTGTCATTTGTAATTAATTGGCTGGAGCAATCAATACCATGATATTATTATTATTATTATTATTATTATTATTATTATTACTACTACCTACCATATGCCTTCTTCCTTACATCCTGCTTCCCTTTACAGTTAAGGAATCTTGCATAGGGTGCCTGAGTGAACACTGAGTTTCACAGCTTAGTAAACTGGATATTTGGTTAAAGGGAACACACAGAATTCTTGCTCTGTGATCACATTTAGCGTCATTAGTATACTCTGACACTAAATACTAAATGTGTCAAAGTATAATGAATCCACTTCTTAGTGTAGAGGACTTTATAAAGATTTCCAAACTGGATTACAGAATACCTTTGTTGGTTTTTAACAATTAATTAATTAATTAATTAATTTCTACAATTTATTAATTTTATATCCAGATTGTAACCTGGATTTCCTCATTTCCTCTCGGCCCCACCCTACAAACCTCCTCCCCCCCTCCCATCCCTTTCCTCTAGTCCACTGAAAAGGGGAGACCTCCTCCCTTACCATCTGACCCTAGCTTATCAAGTCTCATCAGGACTCCCTAGATCCTCTTCCTTTTTGTTTTGGCAAGGCCACACCACTAGGGGGAAGTGATCAAAGAGCAGGCAGTCAAGTTCATGTCAGAGATAAACACTGCTCCCCTTACTTGGGTACCCACATGGAGATGGAACTGCCTATGGGCTACATCTGAACAGGGGTCTAGGTCCTCTCTATGCATGGTCCTTTGTTGGAGCATCAGTCTCCTCAGGCCCCACTGGGCCCAGATTTTTTGGCTTTGTTAGTCTCCTTTGCTCTGTGTCTTTCTATCATCCTGCCCGCTTCTCCCATAAGACTCCCTGCACTCTGCCAAAGTTTAGTTGTGAGTCTCTGCATCTTCTTCACTCCCCTGTTGCGTGTAATCTTTCAGAGGACATCTATGGTAGGCTACTGTCCTGTTCCTTCTCTTCCCCCACTTCTGGTGTCTATCCTGTTTGCCTAATGAGAATTAAGCATATTCCCTGGGGTCTTGTTGTTTAGCTTCTTTAGGTCTGTAGATTTTAACATGTTTATCCTATATTATATAGTTAATATCCGCATATAAATGAGTATATACCATGTGTATCTTTCTGTTTCTGAGTTACCTCATTCAAGATGATCTTTTCTAGTTCTATCCATTTGCCTGCAAATTTCACGATTTCCTTGTTTTTAATAGCTGAGTAGTATACCCGCAAAGATGCTCCACCCATTCAACAAGGACATATGCTTAATTATGTTCATAGCAGCATTATTCATAATACCCAGAATCCGGAAACAACCTAGATGTCCCTCAATGGAAGAATGGATACAGAAATTGTGGCACATTTACAAAATTCTTCTCCTCCTTCTCCTCCTCCTTGTCCTCCTTCCCCTCTTCCTTCACTTTTTCTTTCCCTCCTGCTCTTTCTTTTTATAACATGTACTTTAAAAAATAGTACAGAAGGTGTTCCATCAAAATGTGAGGCTTTTCATTAAAGCATTGACACAAATAAAAAGAATGGCTATAAGAACAACAAGCCATATTCAACTGATATGTGAGCAGAACGGTTAAGAAGGACTCTGGGATATTCTAGAGTTATGTCTTAGACTAATATGGTTGAAAAGGTGGGATGGCAGAACAATGCAGTGAAGTTGTTCATCAGGGCAAAGCAACATGCAGTCTAGAAGCATGGGGCAAAAGCTTGGAGATTATACACCCATCAACTATCAATAGAGATGGGATAATTGAAGCCATGTGGACGGAGAGTATATTAAAAATTAAAATGATAATTTTGAGGGAGAAGGTCACATAATTAAACTAGTTAATACCATGGTGGTTTAGTTGTTAAGAGCACTGGCTGTTCCTCCAGAGGACCTTGGTTTAGTTTCCAGTTCACATGGCAGCTCACTCCTGTCTTTAATTCTAGATCTGGAGGATATGTTGCCCTCTCTAAACTTTGTGGTCACTTGTCATAGTTGTGCTACATTGACATACATGTAGGCAAACATCCATACATATAAACATAATAAGATAGAATAAAAATATCAGGGAGAGTCAAATCCATGAGAAAAGCATAGTAATTAGCAGCTAGAATGGATGAAAATACCATAAAAAGATAGAATATAAAACCAAATAAGAAAACACTTTAAAGAATCATGAATAGAGCCAGATATTGCAAAGAAGCCAAATAGAACTGTTTTTCTTATGAAATTTTAAAACTGAAAGTATTTGCTGTTATTTATGAAGATAATTTAAATGTAGGATTCATGTAACATTTAGATCATTGTAATATATATATATATCTTTCAATTATATGATTATATGGATGGCAACCCAAACTATCAAAAGCATTAAATCTTGACTAAGATCAAGACTTTGCTTACCCAATGTCATGACTCATGCTCTTCCACTTCTCCAAATTGAATATGAAAACCTGGCTTGCTTGAGATACTAATTTAGACACAATACTGACTATACTCTTGATAAAACATAAATATAGAAAGCTTGAGGCTGGGGAGCTAGCTTAGTGAGCAGAGTGCTTATTATGTAACCATGAGGACCTGGGTTTGGATGCTGAGCACTTTGTAATTCTGGGAGGCAGAGTCAGGTAGATCCTACGGGCTTGTTGATCAGTCAGTCTGGTAGACACAATGAGTTCCAAGTTCAGTGAAAGACCCTGCTTCAAAAACAGGTGGGGGGAGACAACCAGACAAGAAGGGGAAGACACCTTAATGTCAACCTCTGGGCTCTACCATGCATGGATGAGTGAACATATCCACATACATACATTTGCATGTGTGCGCTCACACTTAGACACCACACACAAACACACAGACACGCACACACAGAGGGGGGATTGTTGCCATCACATCATCACATCATAGAGTATTTACCATGAAGGAGGAAGTTGTAGAGATCCAGTACTACATATTCTATAAATTCTCTTTCTTCAACTCCCTGTCTACTTCTATCTCTGTCTTTCCTTTCTCTGTGTGTTTTAGCTAGATTTTTGCTAGTATAACAAATACTGGAGAGAAACGTTCATTACAGTTCACAATATTGAAGGTTTCAGTCAATGGCTCACTGACCATATGGCTTTTGGGCCCATGGCAAGGCAGCAGAACATGGTAGAAAGCATAAACTAGGTTGAAACTGGTCACCTCATGGCTAGAAAGCTAAAAAGAATGGAGACAGGGCCAAGGGAGCCACAGTTCTCTTCAAGTACATGCCCTAGTGCTCTGAAGACCTCTTATCCACTTACCTGAGTTAAGGGGTTCCAAAGGTTCCCCCGCCACAACACTGCCATTCCTGACTAAACCTTAACAGATGAGCCCTGCGGGGACAGTTAAGGCTCAAGCTAAAGCATCATCCAAACTTGTTCGTTCTGTAGCTGATTGATAACGTCACCAAACAGAAGTGAAGCGTTGTAACATCAACGGGCATATTAGAATCATGTTTCAAAACAAGGTTATTGTGGTATTAGAGCTACAGGCAGCATCAGTCTTCTAAAGTAACGTCTCCCTAAAACTATAATCTCTAAGTTGGCTGATAGACCTTTCTCTGTCTTATAAAACCTAATTGGCAAGATCAAATGCGACAAGAGTTTAATACTCACCTTCACATTTACCAGGTGCTTTGTTAGCAACGCAAGCTTCGAGGTCTAGTGCCAAACAAGCCAACGCAGAGCCAAACTCTTGAAAGAGACTTGTCCTATGATTCTCTTCTAATAAACATAGAGGTTTACATCACCTGAATGCTGCCAGAGAGCACTTTCAGGATAAGCTCTTTGGCAAAGTAACTGAAAGGCATGTAGGAACCTGGAGAAGTGGTCACTCTCGTGAGTCAAAGCATCTGTGGCTCTCACGGAGGAAACTCAGCCTGCTTTAATTTATACAGTGGGGGTTTGTACTAAATGAAGGAAGGTAACCGTGTGAACCCATTGTTCATTAATGTTTACTGCTTTGGTATAAAGCAAATGTTCTTAGCATCTCCTGACTTTCTAACCTAGACTTCCTGCTATAGTTTTTTTCATTTACATATACTTTTTTCTTTTTAGCATTAAAAGATATCATTATTTGGGACCTCAATTTAGAGGACATGCAGTAAAAATACTTAGAGATAGAATTACTGAACAAAGGCCTTAATACCGCCCTGTTTCAGTGGCAGGTTGACAGCACAATTCAGTGTTTATTCCTTTTGCATTACTATAGCAACAACTCTGTTGAAGCTACATATTGGCAGAAAGTCCTTAGTAGAACAGAACAGAATTTCTATTGTAATTTTTGTTTGAAGCCTATACTATAGTGATGCGTTGAGAACTTTTAACTTTTAAGCAAAATAATTTCTTTTTTTTCTTTTTTTTTTCTTTTCTTTTCTGAGACAAGGTCTCACGCAGCTCAGGTTTATCTCATAGTTACTATGTAGACAAGAATGGCCTTGACCTCTTGAGTCTCCTGTTTCTGCCTCTTAAATGCTGACATGTGACACCCGTCTCGGCATGTAAAACAATTTTATTTTCTCAGAGTTCACATTTAATAGACACTTAAAAATAAAAAGGATAACAGACTTCTGTGACTGGTATATCAGATGGTCTGCCCCAAACAGACCGCAGGTCATTCCCAATAGTGAAAGAAAGGCCAACCACCCCCAGCCCTGTAGGAATGGCATTTCTGGAATCAAACTACATTTGTGTTTAAGCATTAGTAGAGTACAAGAGACTCTCTTCTGCCTTCTCAATGCTGCCTGGCAGAAAAATGGTCCAGTGCTCACTTCTGCATAGAGAAATATTCTTTGTTCCTTTGGACATCAGGCTCAATGGTGTCACTGCCAGGTTTCCAGCCAGCTGGACACAGTTCACCATGTTTGCTAGTGAACTGGAAGGCCTGGACTAGTCTCAGAGTCTCATCCACAGAGCAGCCAACAGGAAGATCATTTATAGTGCTCTGGTGAAGGATACCTTTATCATCAATAATAAAGAGGCCCCTGAAAGAGATTCCTTCATCAGCCTTCAAGACTTCATAATCCCGAGCAATGGTATGCTTGGAATCTGATACCAAGGGAATGTTCATAGGTCCTAATCCTCCTTGTTTCTTGGGTGTGCTGAACGATGCCAGATGACAGACGTGTGAATGCACAGAAGCTCCAATTGCTTGGCAATTGAGTTTCTTAAATTCTTCTGCTCTATCACTGAAAGCAATGATCTCTGCAGGGCAAATAAAGTAAAATCAAGAGGGCCAAAGAAGAACACAACATATTTTTCCTCTGTATTCACTTAGGCTGATATCTTTGATTTGTCCATCTGGTATAACCACTGTGGCTTTGAAGTTGGGGGCAGGAGGCCCAATTTTTGCATTTTCTGAAGACATCTTGCTATCCAGCAGAGTAGAGCAACAGGTCTCTGAGATATGACTGTGAGAAGTCAAGAAGATGACCTAACACAACTTTTTAAAATCCTTTTACCTGGGCTGGAAATGTGGCTCCGTTGTTTGGAGTGGCGGCTGTCCTTCCAGAGGACACAGGTTCAATTCCTGGCATCCGTAAGGTGGTTCGCAACCATCTGTAACTCCAGCTACTGGGAATCTGATATCTGCTTCTGATCTCCATGGGCCCCAAGCATACACGTGGTGTATAGAATACATGTATGCAGAACACCCATACACATAAAATAGTAATAATTAAGACGTTAAAATCCTTGTACTCTGTACACATGCATAAATATGCACTTGTTCCATTTTGTGCCTATTAAAAGCCATCTTATTACTTAAATTAGATTAAAATAGGACACCAATTCATAATCTCCTTTTCAAATTGAGAGGGAACAAATTGAAGCAGAAATATTTAGCAGCAACCTGAAATACCTGTGCTATTTTTAAGTTGTCTACATGGAGTTTCACATAAAATAAGCAGAACAATTTATTTATTTATATGTAACTGTTATTTAACAGTATTTATATGTAACTATTAGTTACCAGTTTATGTATTGTATGTAATATTACAATTAATATTACATATTACATATTGCAATTTAAAAGCGATACCGCTAGAACCTGACATAAGAGTGCACACCAGTAATTCAAGCACTCAGGAGGTAGACACAGGATTGGAGTTCAAGATCACCCTTGACTACATAGAAAGTTCAAGGATTACCTGGGTTACATGAGAAACCCAGTAAAAAGGGAAAACAAAACAACACACACACACACACACACACGCACAAATTTCAAACAGATATTAGTCAGTAATGCACACTGCTACCTAGGAAATCTAAGGAAAGAAAAACAGTTCATAAGAGTCAAAGCTAAGTCGATTCTCATTTTTAAAGCAAGGTTACTTATTTTGCAAGTTTTAGATGTTTTGTTTCACTGTTTTTATAAACACTTTGATTTATCTTATTCTATTTTATTTGTTGTGGTCCTAGGGCTTGAACCCAGGACATCACATATGGTAGGCAAGTACTCTACCACTGAGCTATATCTCCAATCCTTAAAATGAGGCTATTCTTATAGCTGATGCAGAAGTTCTTGGTTTTTCTTTTTTCTTCTTCTTCCTCCAATATTGAGTCTCTGAAGAGATATAAATTCTAGGGGATGTTTTTTTTTCCCGGAATCTTATATGATAGAATGACAGTGTTACAACATCTGAATTTCTTTAGGTTTGTGAAAAGATTTTATTTATGGGATGGGAGAGATGCCTCAGCAGTGAAGATCACTTGCTATTTCTACAGAGGACCTGAGTTCGGTTGCCAGTGCCCATACGAGGGCTCCAGACCATGCGTAACTCTGGTTGCAGGAGACTCAGCATCCTTTCCTGGGCTCCTGCATCCATGTGGCACACTTATAGTCACACACATACATCTAAATGAAAACAAGTAAGTCTAAAAACCTCATTTATTTACAGTGACACTGATTTTAAGTTGTTCGTTTCTGAATTTAAAAATATTAACATTTTAAGAAATGTTATGGGTGTGAATGTTTTACCCACATGCTTAAGTGTAATTGTACCACATGCACCTGTTGCTTCTTTTAAATAATAAACAGGTTAGTTTTTGTATGTGGGAGAAATGATACTAAAACACTGGGTTTTGAAATTAGAATTGTTCTTCCTGTTTTTGTGGTTTTGTTGGGGTTATCATGGGTAGGAGCTGTTAGGCGAGGGGCTGACCCTCTTTGTCTTTAGTCAATACAATTAGTTATAGACACACACACACATGTGCACACATGTCTCTAAGTCCAATTTGGGGGACATTAAGCCCCATATTATTACTTAAACTGTATTAAAATTCTCACCTGCCAAGTTAAACAAATGTCTAATTTTATGACACTGAATGTGTCCATCCATTGAACGCCTGTGAGCTGATGACTTACTCTGACAAAAGTTGACATACAGAATAAAATACTCAGTGCTCTTGAGACTTCAAGACTCATTTTTATGGTAGCTATCAAGACGACTTGGTGCACATGCTAAGTGAAGGAAAAATACACAAACGAAGCCAAACTTAATGCCAGGGAGTTACAAAACCCTCTGCTTAACTGGGTTGGGGACAAAGGTTGTTAGCCCCATTGGCCACAATTCTCTGAAAAGAGCCCCAAATGTCACGTTGACCTCCTGATGGCCACAGAGTGACTACCAAGGTTCAGTGGTTTGTTCTTGATGTGCAGCCAATCTTTTGGACATTGGTCTGATATTTGTAGCTAGAACCTTGGATTAATTTAGGGAAGCATAAAGTGGGATACGCCATGCCTCAGAACATTCCTAGTTGTACTTTTATTGTATTTGATAAGGAACAGTCCATATTTCAGATGAATTCCTTAAAATTCACACGGGGTTAAAGCAGCATGACACTTGTTATCTACGAATCACTGTGATGAGTTCAGAACTGGAAAGACAGGAAAGTAAGTATGAGCACTGCTTGTGATGCATTTGTGAAGGAAAGTAATGGATAATGAGGTGGGTAGTTGAGGTTGGAGCAGGAGGAATAATGAAGGCAAGAAGGACCTCTCTAAGAAGTTAAAACAGGAAGTGAGAACAGTAGGAGACACCACACACTGAAAGAACCACCTGCAAGCCTTTTACGTAAAGAGAACAGAAAGTGGAGAGGCGTGAGGTGAGAGGAACACAGCTCTCGAAAGAGGGTGTGTCAGCTCTCGTGGGGAGCATTTCTCCTAAACTGGACTACACGTATCTAACAGTGCCTTGCTCTTGAACAGGACAGTCAAGGGTGTTGTGAAGTTACAGACCCTCCCCCAAATCAGCCCCGGCAACCAGCCAGATTTACCACTTACTGTTCATGTCTGTCTCAGGCTGGTTTGGTGCCCTCTCCCCAGAACTCCAGGACCCATGCTGACGGAGCAGTTTCACTGACAGAGCAAAACCAGAAAATACGGCAAACTCAAACTGCACGCAGGCTCTTAGAGCTTGCACACATGGTACGTCACTTCCACTTGCATTTCATTGGCCAAAGCGGTCACTTATCTCAAGTCATCAAGGAAGTAAAATTCTCCAGTGTGCCTGGAAAGGGATAGATCTGGTCACTCTGGCCATTGGGAACAACTAGGAATTGTTTGCAGTACGTGTGTGTGTGTGTGTGTGTGTGTGTGTGTGTGTGTAAGTGCTTGTATCTAGAGACAACACACGCTGGAGAGGATTTGGAGAAAGGGGAACCCTCCTGCATTGCTGGTGGGAATGCAAACTTGTACAACAACTTTGGAAAGCAATCTCTCGCCTTCTCAGATAATTAGGAATAGTGCTTCCTCAAGATCCAGCTACATCACTCCTAGGCATATATCCAAAAGATGCTCAAGTACACAATAAGGACATTTACTCAACCATGTTTGTAGCAGCTTTATTCATAAATAGGCGGAATCTGGAAACAACCCCAGATATACCTGAACTGTGGAATGAATACAGAAATTGTGGCACATCTACACAATGGAATACTAGTCAGCAATTAAAAACAAGGAAATCATGAAATTTGCAGTCAAATGGTGGGATCTAGAAAAGATCATCCTGAGTGAGGTATTCCAGAAGCAGAAAGACACACATGGTATATATTCACTTATAAGTGGATATTAGACATATAATATAGGATAAACATACTAAAATCAGTACAGCTAAAGAAGCTAAGCAAGAAGGAGAATCCTGGGTAGGATGATGAGTCCTCACTCAAAAAGGCAAATGGGATGGACATTGGAAGAGGGAGAAAACAGCGAACAGGACGGGAGCCTACCACAGAGGGCCTCTGAAAGACTACCCAGCAGGGTATTAAGGCAGATTCTGAGACTCATAACCAAACTTTGGGCAGAGTGCAGGGAATCTTATGAAAGAAGGGAGAGATAGAAAGACCTGGAGGGGACAGGAGCTCTACAAGGAGAGCAACAGAACCAAAGTCTCTGGGCACAGGGGTCTTTTTTGAGACTGATACTCCAACCAAGGACCATGCATCGAGATAACCTCGAACCCCTGCACATATGTAGCCCATGGCAGCTTAGTGTCCAAGTGGGTTCTCTAGTAATGGGAACAGGAACTGTTTCTGACATAAACTTTTTTGATCTTTGGTCACCTGCCCTTGATGGGAGAACAGCCTTACCAGGCCACAGAGGAAGACAATGCAGCCAGTCCTGATGAAACCTGCTGAAACCCCTCCCTCACCCCCTCCCATTCCCACTCTCTCCCTCTTCTCTTTCCATGCCCCTCCCCAAGTCCACTGATAGGGGAGATCCTCCTCCCCTTCAATCTGACCCTAGTCTAGCAGGTCCCATCAGGACTGGCTGCATTGTCTTCTGTGGCCTGGCAAGGATGCTAAACCCCCCCCCCTTCACGGGGGGGGGTTGTCAAAGAGCCAATCACTGAGTTCATGTCAGAGACAGTCCCTGTTCTCCTTACTAGGGAACCCTAATTTCATTTTAAAGTAATAATAATAAAGTTGCTCATATGAGTGGTATAACCTTTGCTTTGCATATGGAGTTCCTAAGTTTGATCGCTTGCATGGTAAAAAAAAACCAAAAACAGTAAGTTGGTCTATAATGGTACAAAGAAACTGCATCTACTTGTATCCTAGAGCTAACTTTCATGAACGTTTTTGCTTCGTTTACAACTTGCCTTGAGCAAATGATTGATGTAGACAGCATAGTTGTGGACAAGGATGAGAGCCTTAACTTATTTCTTACTGCTTAAGTAAAATTAATCACACTTCAGCCACAGGAGACTCCACATGCTATGAATACTCCCTTTGTTCACTAGTAAAAAAACTGGCAGAAGAAAAGTAAAAGGGAAAAGAAAAACCCAGAAAACTCTAAAAATATAATTACATACCCAGACACAGAACTGCTTATCCAGGCATCTTGCTATTAATTAGTGTGTTGTAAATCTTGCTGCCTTGGCTAATACTAAGACATGCATTCAGAGGAACCATTAATGAAGACAAAAGAAAAACATCTGGAGTAGCCCAGCTCCAGTACAGACCCCAGGCGGAACAAGCATTTTTCTTTCCTCATTTGCCTGCCAAATCCCCAGATGAAATCACCACTACCGTTTCGGCAAGATTACATCACAAGCATTTGACATGTGTGATATCACTCTTCGTAAAGGCTACAGATGTATGCTGAGGGCAGCATGGCTCTGATAGCAGTTCTGCCTTACCGAACAGTGCTCCTCAAAATCTTTTATTCTATTTTCTGTTCCTTCTGAATGGAGGTCTGACCTCCTCAGCATCTATTGCTGACTGACAGGTGAAGCGAGCAAGCTGTACGTACCTGATCGTTGGGAACTGTATTTGAGGGTGAAGTTAAATGTAACTTTTTACATACTTCCTTAATGGGAAGAACTGAGCAGGAGGCAAAGAAGCTCAAGCCGTAAACCGAGTCTGTTGCTGCGAATGGCTTTTCCCCAGAAGACCCTCTCTCTCAGAATCTCAGTTGTTGATAACTAGCAGGTTTTTATCTCCAGGAACTAAGATAGTTTTTCTCCTCGCTTTTGGCCTGCCAACTTGCAGACTTGTCTTCAGCTGAGGCAAGGCTGCCAAATTGAATACATGGAGAATCTACTCAACTCTATTTATTTTAGAGTATGATAATTTGAGGGAAAATTTAAATTGTCAGTTTTCCGTTACACCCTGCAGCTCCCAGTGCTGGCTACCTTATCAGACCTAAAAACATACTTCTGTGGGAAATTGTGTAAACAGATGGAGAAGCCAAGAAGAGAGCAGGCTGATGTCTTGCCAGGGGCCACACAGTCTGCTCAGGGGAGAGCCAGGCACCCCGGAATCCTGACTGATCTATCTCCAGGTCTTCCTTCTCTAGCTGCCTAGAATATGTGGATGGTAAGGTCCCACGGCAAACACTGAGCAGAGGTTTTAGCATCCAAGAGTCAAGTTCCATAACCTTGATGTAGCCACATTCCGATCTCTGGTGAGTAGGTCCAGAGGCCCAGGAACCCTGAACACTCTGAGGGCAAGGGCTCTGTCCGTAGCCAGTTTCTCCATAACCCAATCTATGCTTAGTGTGACCAGAATATTCCAGATCACTGGATATATTTGCTAGGTAATATTATTTCTCTGCTCAAAATGCTGCAACATCAAAGCTCAGAGAGATTGGTTTTTGTTGCCTGTATGCTGGCATTCCCTCTGCTTTCCTGTCTAAGCCCCACAAGTCTCCTCTTCTTCCTTTCTGGTCCCTAGAGGGTGGGTAGCTTCCTTACACTGGCTTTTTTTTATATTCATGGGCTCACATTCTACCTATCTAAGGGACTACCCTCCTTCCTTGTCACAAGACAATATTCAACTGTCCCATTTCATGAAGCCATAGCCCCACCGTCTCTTTCAAAATTGAAATCTTCTCCCCTCTGCAGACCCCTCTTCCACTCTTCTAACCTGCTCTGTTGTCTCCATGGCCCTTACCCTCTTTCAAAACTCTAATCCCATATTTAATTATTCACTATATTGATGTTTTGTTGTTGGTTTCCACCTTGCTAGCATGTAAACCTGTGAGGAAGAGGATTCTCGCGGCTCTTGTGCATTGATACTTCTAGCATTTCCCCTGGTATCACATACATCGAAGATGCTCTTTACCTGATTGTTGAATGAGTAAATGGATTAAGCCGAATTGGTAAAGCAAATGAGCAAGTGAATACAAGGATAGAAGAAATGAGCCTTTAAAGCTAGGCATGACAAAGACTGGGCTATCAGGTGAGGTCAAAATCACAGGTGAACTTTTGTTTACATCACAGAAAGCCCTTTCATTTAGTGATGAATTTGGCCAATGTCTGCATTCTTGCCTGTAGACATCCAGCCCAGAACTGTCAAGCTGGCTTGTTAACTGAGTGGTTCACTCTGGTGAATTCAGACAAAGACCTCAATGTGAAGGTTGGTGTTTCCCCATGTGCACTGAGAGCTTCCTCCACTAGAAGCGCCTGTTAAGAAATCTGCTTCCCAAGCTCTATCTAGCTTCTAATGGATGCTGATGAGTAGATCCCCTGCTGGCTTGAAGGCATGCCAAAGCTCGGGAATGAGTAATGTGTAGGAAACCTCCTAAAAAGATACAGTATAGAAGAACAGCACTTTTCCTACTCTGGTGTCAAGGTTTCACAGGAAGTTCATAAGAAAGTGATTTGTTAATTAATTAATTTAACACCGAGTAAGATTGTTTTGGTGACAGTAATTTCCAGAACCTTTAAAAGGCTGATGTCATTCTGAGTTTCCGGGTGTTGGGTGTGGTAGGCAGCTTCTCAAATCTTCTACCCCGGGCAGCTCTTCAGGTTCCTTTTACTTCTAGCAAAGAAGATCTTTGTTTTGTTTTGTCTTTAGAGAAGAAGCCTATAATAACTAATTCTTATTTTAGCTCCCTACAGTTCTGATTTCTTTCTTTGTAATTTCCCTTTAGCTTATAATATTACTAGGACCTTCACATTCCTGAGGGGGAAAAATATGAGACAGTATTGCTCTGTGTTACTGTTCCTGGCATGCTTAACTGCAAAATAGAAAGTTTTCTTGTGGCATTTGTGTGTGTGTGTGTGTGCGTGTGTGTGTGTGTGTGGTAATCCAGAATACTATACAAAGAAATCTATAGATAGTGCACCTGAACAAGGCTGCATGCCAGAGCAAAATTTGGCAGACTTGTGAGAATTCTGTCTTCTGCATGAAGCCCTATGAATTAGTGGGATGCACACACAGAAATATTTCACCAGTGCAAGCGCCCATGCCCCCTGATTCTCCTATATTGATTACCACTAATCTCTCCCTCATGTCACTTTCCATTCCCTCGGAAAAAAAGCTAGGTGTGTGGCTGGCATAAATAGCCTTCTCCCCATTTGGAAACTGTGCGGGGTCTAGAGCACATTAAGCCCTTCCGTATAATGGAAGTACCCACACACTGGCAATTGCTGTCTGCAGACGTAATGAACCAAGTGGGAGGTAATGAGAAGTGACTGTCACGCCATCTCTGGGGCCCGGTTTCTCCTGCTGCACAATTACACTGTGACCCCAGAGAAACCAAGAAGAGTGGAGCATTCTCTCCTTTCCTAATGATCTTCAAATCAGCCTAGCTTACGGTGTGCCTGTGGAGGGGCGCGAGCTGCAGCAGCATTTGGCAGTCCAGAGGATGTCCGGGGAAACCTGAGAGGCAGCTGTCCACTTATGCCTACTCTTCCCGCAGGGCTGACTTGGCCTCTTGCCGGAAGGATGCTGGCTAGTGGGAACAGGGACCGTTTTCCCCTACTTTCCCTGGTGCGTCTTGGTGGGCGAGGACAGTTTCTTCTGAAAGTTGAGAATGAGAAAAGGTGTTACACAGCCACGCTTACGCTGCGTGAATGCGTGTTTCAGTTTCAAAAGGCAGGAAGAGCTTTTTAAAAATACTAAGTGCAGTGACGCCAGCTGCTGGGCACCATATAGCTCCAGTCCCATCTCTGAACTTCATCTTAGGAAGAACCTCGTTTACAGCACCCTGGACTGCTCCTTCCAGGGGAGGAGTGGCAAGGCTGAGGAAAAAAAAAAAAAAAAGGCAGAGGGGTACCTGCTGAGTCAACTTCTCCAGAGAGTGTGTGTGAAGAAAGTGCAAAAAGGTAGAAGGCTTTTAAAATTCCTTTCACTATCTTCATTCTGCTCAGGCCTGCCCACGCTCTGGGGGAACTCTGCCAGCTGCTCACTGAACGGTGAATGGAGACAAGCTGGGCTGCTTGTATTGCTCAGCAAGGGAAGACTAGCAGCCTGACTGGCTGCTGGCTGGACCACACTGCTCCCCTCTCTTCTGTGCCTCTGCCAGCAGGAAGCCCCCAGGTGGCATTAAGGAGAATTAGTGTGCAAATTACAGGGTCTGCTAATTTCTCACCACTTCATTAGTCAGCAGTTCAACAGAGCTCTGCTGCCATTCACCTCATGTCTGAGGTAAGGGCCCCTCTCATCAGGGGAAGCAGAGTTCAATCATGTCGTGCTGACAGGATTTGTGACTTTTTGGTCTCTCTCCTGCCCTCCTCTGTGTGTAGTAGTGTATTCTCTGAGCTCCTTGATAGCAGTTGATATCCTTGGATATCTCTGTGACATCTGAGCCTCAAATCTTCCTTTATGGAAGGTTTGGTTTGGAGTTAGCAGGAAAAGGTAAAAGCTGACCTTTTTTAGAAAATAGGTCCAAAGATGTGCCATAAAGAATGGAAGATGAAAACAATATATTTAAATGAAGTCTCTTTCTCTGCTTTCCTCGCAGTAGTTTCCTCATAGTATGGACAGTATTTTTTGAGGAGTTACTATGTGTCAAGTAATGTCCTTTGCACGTTTATTAAGTCCTGTTATTTCTATTTTATGGAGAAAGGAACTGAGGCACAGGGTGGCCAGAAACAGGAAGTGGGTCCTGAATCTATACTTTATGTACTAGGGCATTTTGCTTTCCATAACCCCTTAGTTATTATTGGATTCATTCACTAAATAGCCCAGAAACACCAACACCTTAATGTCACTTACTTTGTCAGAGTTCCTTACCCTGTGAGTCCTCTGACTTCCCTTCTGTCTTGAGGATAGGAAACAAATGCAAAGCAGAGTCGTCACTGGGAATCTGAACTACACATAGCTCCAGAGATGACAGAGTTTTTTCGAGAAAGGACCAGAGAGTAACATGCTTTAGGTTTTGCTGGTCCCGCGGCCTTTGCCAGAGCAAGGTGGAAAGTATCCAAAAACAACATGCACAGGAGTCACCATCTCTATGCGCCAACACAATCGTAATGACAGGCGGCAGGTTGTATGTGTGGAAGGAGGAAGCAAACACTGGCTGCAAGTGGCCTGTGTGGTACTCCTTGCTCATGTCTATGAGGTGCCTCAATGAAATACAATCAGCACACACAGACTTGTGTCCATTTAGAACCTGGGTAAAAGGTTCATGGAGAAAGTGAAGGGTGAGCTTTTCCTAAAGAATGGGAAGTGAGACTCATAACCAAACTTTGGGCAGAGTGCAGGGAATCTTAGGAAAGAATGGGGAGATGAAAGACACAGAGGGGACAGGAGCCCCACAAGCTGAGCAACAGAACCAAAATATCTGGGTACAGGGGTCTTTTCTGAGACTGATACTTCAACACAAGGACCATGCATAGAGATAACCTAGAACCCCTGCACAGATGTAGCCCGTGGCGGTTCAGTGTCCAAGTGGAATCCCTAGTAAGGGGAACAGCGCCTGTCTGTGACATGAACTCAGTGTTAGGATTTTGGAACTAAACCTGCTCCTGGGTTGCCTAGCAACTTACGATGTCATTGTGCTGCTCGCCAGGTGGCCACACCTGGAAGGGAACAATCTGCCACATGTTCTCTCTTTGCTCCTAGCCTCCTCTCTCTTGCTCTTGGCTTCTTGCCTTCTGGCCCTCTCCCCTTTCTCTGTCAGGGTGCCCGGCTCTCTTTTTCTCCGCATCATGTTCTGCTCTCCCTTCTCTCCCTCTCTTCACCTCTGTCTAATAAACCTCTTTCATATACGATCTGTTGTGTGCCTAACAGTCATTATTTAATTTGTCCTTATTGCTCAGTGGCTGGCTCTTTGATCACCTCCCCCTGAGGGGGGAGCAGCCTTACCAGGCCACAGAGGAAGACGATGCAGCCAGTCCTGATGAGACCTGATAGGCTAGGGTCAGAGGAAAGGGAAGGAGGGCCTTCCCTATCAGTGGACCTGGGGAGAGGTATGGGAGGAGATGAGGGAGGAAGGGTGGAACTGGAAGGGGATGAGGGAGGAGGCTTCAGCCAGGATACAAAGTGAATAAATTGTAATTAATTAAAAAATAAGTTAAAAAAAAAAAGAATGGAAAGTGATGGTTATCTTTGATCAGTCAAGACTGGGGTATGTCTGCTGAGAAGAGTGGTGAGGAATTCTCTGGAAACGTGTTTTTCTCTTTTATTGTTAAATGGAGACTCACACATGCTTCATGTTCTTGCACACTATAAGCATGAAGAAGAGCCATGGTGGGAGACCAAGTCAACATGCCTTGGTGAAGAGTGAGGAAAGGGGGCGGGGTGAGGGGTAGGGGCGGACCCTGGGCGCTGTGTTTCGGGCCTCCAACACTCAAATTAAAAGATTTAACTAGTGCTTTTACTCTTTAAGTAGCCGTCAGTTAAATAACAGAAAACAATAGTCAGAATTGTATTTACTTCTAGAAGTTTCCCTCTCTTCTTCATAGTTCAGAAAAACTGTACTAAATTGGGTAAGAATTATTTCTAATTCCTTTTCTTTCTTAGTATCCTTTTCTATATAATTCACCAAGGAGAAAGGAACAAAGCATTTTGCAGATAGTTACTAATCAAGTGTATTTACATATTCATGCAAAACATTAAAGGAGGTACAGGAAGGGGCTGATAGTGGTGTGTCAAGCTACTTGATTCTTGCTAGAGGTAGAGTGATATGAGGCACTTTTACTTTCCCCCTAAATTTTCCATAGAAAATTTGTGAAAATATTCACATAAAAGAACTAAAAGGGAAGTGATAAAGCCTACACTGATTTTATTCTTGATATCACCTCTCTGATGACTTACACTGTTTCCATTTTCTTCTTTCCTGTTTGGCTTTCTAAGATCACTTCCTTATAATTTTGTTTCTGCTGTTATTGTTTCTCTTTGATTATAAACCATAATTGTACAATATAATTTTGGAGAGTTGCGCTACAGGAATAAGTGTATTCTACAAGTTTAAGTCTTATGGCACTAACCAAATGCCCTCTTTGTTCACTCACTTGGCCCAGTGTTGGATGAACCATGTGTGCCAGTGGTTAGTCTGTATGTTGTAAACTTAGAAGAGGTAAAGAGTAAACTTAGAAGAGGTAAAGACTGGGGATCTTCAGCCTACCTCTTTTATTCCCGTTTTCCCTGGGTTGTTACACTTCTAAGCATCCTGTAAAAAAACCAATATAAATGCTATTTTCTCTACAAAACCTGAAGTTACACACTCATACAACTCTTCCCACAGTCCTCTGTGTTTCCATGACGGGGCTGCTTCGGTCCCTATTTGGTTATTTTCCTATGTGAGTGTATTATACTGTCTAGAATATAGGTTTTCTCAGGAGGACGATTGCTGATTGCATCGTTTTAATCGCTCCTTGTTATCAAGCTCCACGTTGCCCCGTTCAACATGCTCCTCTCTGTCTGCCCCTCACCTGAACCGTCCGCCCTCTATCTAGATCCCTTACCATGACTTGTCCTGGCATGTCTCTTGTCTTTTCTTCCCTTTTTTCAGCTATAGCCTTCCACAGCTTTATTACTTAGCTCCAGCTAGGAGGCTGAAATCTGCAGAATGACCCAGAGAATTATTATGGTTTATGCTTAGCAAGGCCTTATTTACGTTATTTAACAAATAAGTGAAAATTCCAAGGAAGTATGCTTAGTACTTACTACAGTAAGTTTGGGATGAGAAAGTAAAAGCCACTGCTCACATAAACTGAACTGTGAGAAAGGCAGACAACCTGGCAACTCCCTGCACACACGAGGTCATGCAAGCTTTCCCTGGTCACTCAGGCCTTCTGGCCTTCTGCTTCTGGACCTTTACTGGTATAGCAGCTCCATTTTTTTTTTTTTTTTTTTTAGGCAAGGAGAGAATAGGAAAAACAGGACTCCAAACTCAAGTTAGATCAGGAAGTTGTGCAGCAATTTCTGGAATGTCAGGAGTAAAAATAAGAAAGCAAGAATTAATCCTGCTAGCCTCAAATGAGAAGCTGTCACCATGAAAGCTGTAACTTTCTAAATGAATCTAACACCTCTGAAACTCCCACAACTATGCCAAGTATTTACATGTTCTTTCTGAACGTGGCATCTACAGCAAGTGGTTTTGGTCGTGAAGCACACCATCTGTGTGATTACCCAGCCCTTGCGAGATACTCTGAACTCAGCAGTTGTACAACAGACGCATTTAAATATACAGTATTCCCACTCTCATGGTTCAGAACGGGTGTTAGAAAACAACCAGGCTCCTTTGAGAACTCAGATTGTATCTGACATTCTTCCAGACACCTTCCGCAGCCATCCTGCACGTAGTTTTGGAAGATAGCATTATCATAATAGATTTACAGAGAAGGTCAGCCTGACCCAGGCCGTCAGCAGCTGCCTTCACAGTCATTAGTGAGTCTATCAATGTGAGAAGTGAAATCAGATCACTCTTCAGCTCTCATTCAAGAGAGTTCTGTGTAGTCTGAGGAAAAACAAGCCTGTAGGAGGCAGAGGAGGAGGGAAGAGAAGCAGTTTCACTGGAATTCAGCTGTACCACGTACGTCTACTGAAAAATAGCATTAGGGTGTGGTTTCTGATGAAGTGACAGAATCAAGACTGAAGAATTAGGAGGCTGCTTTTGCAGACTCTGAGTTGAGAAAGAGGAACATAGAAGGCTTCTGTGACAATCCCTTGCACCCTCTGCGCCCCAAGAGGTAGCTCTCCACAATCAATAGCTTCTGTCAGGGATGCAGGTGAGGGAGGACTCAGTTTCTGTTAAGGACCTGGCCACTGGAGGTTCCACCATGCTCTAGTGAGTATGTGGGCAACACAAAATGCACTTGTTCTTGTTTCTTTGTTTCTTCTTCTTTGGGGGGGGGGCTGTCACAAGGGTTGGGGAATGGACATGGGAGGACTGGGAAGCGAGTGTGTCAGGAGTGCATGATGGATGTGAAATTCCCAAATAATAAAAGAAAAAAAAAACATGATGGAAAAAATAAAGAAAATCACATGGGAAGAAAAAAAAATAATGAAGAATGGAGTTCTATCCCTGTCCTTTATATTTTATTATGAATTAAATATTATTAAGCATTCTATATATGTTCAGAAGGCAGTTCACTTAAATTAACTTTAATTGCTGGAGTGAGATGTAAAATTTTATCAGACTGTGCATATTAGTAAAGGTCAGGCACTCCTGAGCCACAACTTCTGTGGCTGAGGAAGGAAACATCCTGAGTGATGTAAACAGAACATATAAATACTCTTGTAAGTGTCAGAGGGAGGACCTCTATGTCAGGTTCCAAAGTGCCTTGACATTGCGACTCACTGTAGCATTGATATGTTTTGCTTTCCTCCTCTTCTGCCTCCTTCTCTTCCTTCTCTTTCTCCTTCTCTTTTTCAAACTCCTCCTCTTCTTATTCCTGTCAATGAAAAAAACCAAACAAACATAGTTTCACACTAGGTCAGAAACAGGCAACAAGTTTTAGAATATGAACAGAAAAAGTAGCAGAGAAAAAATTCTATGAGCACAAAACCGAAACAAACCCCTTAAACATGCTAAAGATTTGTTCTGGATTTGAGGGGTTCTTGGGCACAATAGAGTCTACCTGTTTCAAAGGGGCAGGGGACAAATGTGTAAGTCCATCTTCACCCATTGTTTTAGTCTTCATAAATAAATAACACAGGTCCATGATTCTTAATACACTTCAATCAAATTGTGTATTATACGAACAGGATCTCTACATGAATGATTTGGAAGGATGCCCATACCCTAGAGGGACTTTATCTTGGAGATTAAATTTAAGGACTCTGTTTTCAGTTAGTAAATGGATGTTAAAAATATTTAGCATAACGTAATGAAGTAACATTTTACTTCAGATTTGCACCATGCCAACAGTCATTACAGGCCAAGACTGGCAAGAAGAGCCATACAGGTAGCCCCTCTGGGGCTGGATCACAGAAGACAGAGAAGCTGAGGGCTAAAGCTGGAGGGAGGTGAGAGTACTCATGTCCAGTCAACTGGTGACAGCTGAGAAAGAAGAGAAAAAAGGTATTTGGGATTTTACGCTTAGGATTTTCAGTGAAATGACACTGGTGGAATATTTAACTACATCCTGGTTGTACTGTAATCCAAAGGGCTCCTGCACGTACTTTCTCAGAAACTGCAATCAAATCTTGGAATAATCTGAAAGTTTATTTAGGCATTCAGGGAATTTCATCAACACTCAGCATTTCCAGATTAATAAAATCAATTTCTGAAAACAAGCAGGAATGAAAAGGTCTGATTTTCCCTCTTTAGAGCCACTCCGACCTTCATGTCTATGTCTCAGTATGGTTTAGGGACCCACTAAACCACTGTAGCAAAGGACCCCAGCAGTTTTAATGATTCCTCGGTGCCATTTAGATATCATCACTGGGTACTGGACAATGATCAACACTCCCCCTCACACATTTAATCTCATGACTAGAACAGCCACAATCAATATTAAGAAGAGCATACAGGACTATTGCTTAGTAGAAGAAAGGCATCTGCGTGTGTTGGCATGGTGCTTTTGGCTTTGTGCAGGTGGGCGATGTTCACAGTGGCAAAGGCAGTATAAATTCAAAGGCCTGGAAGATACAAACTATCTATGGTTACGAAATTTTGACTAGTAGTTATAGTGAGGGAATTAAAGTCCCAGACAGCCTTGTTGACTAAGATTCTGACAGAATGCCTGTTTTCTTACCATGTTGTAGTTTCTGTTTGTGATGAGTGTTTTGGCAGAATTCCGTCAAGTAGCTCATGCTAATTAATGTGGTTTAGAGGGAGGCAGTAAAATGATTCTCCCTACAATGAGACAGTCATAACACAATGGGTATTTTGGGTATCATTTGGAAAACTTAATAATGAGATGATTTTGCAATGCAATTAAAACTGAAAGTGTTTTTGGAAAAATTCATATTAACAATAAATTACCAAATTTTCTTGAGGTTTGCAATTTTTTTAAACTAACAGTTTTCTTATCACATGCTCATGATGTAGTTAATGAGACTAATGTTTTCATGAGAGGAAAGTTGGGATAGAAAGTATGTGAAAATTTTATAACATTGTTTAAGTCAAAGGCAGAAATAATGAGAACCTCCAAGCCTGCTCTACTAGACAACACTTTTTTCTTTTTAAATCTCAATTTAACTTTAAAAATATATATAACAGAAGGCCCTATATAAAAAAACAAACACTACCAAATCAATTTGATCTAGATGCTAAGGAACTCTAGTCATCCCACAGTGGGAATTCTACAGTCACTAAGAAGAGAGTCTTTGCTTGTGTTCATCTTTACTGACCCTCTTCTGTGCAGTGGAGAATATGCATTGAATAGTTTCAAAATAAGGAAAAGATAATTTCCAGTTTGTTTCATATACTAGTGGCTGATAGTCATCTATGGTGTACAGTGAGAAGACATGTTAACTAGATTTCAGAACGAATTCTCTATCAATTCTTCCATTATTTAAGTGTTTTAGGAATTGATGGTTTTGAAGCTCTACTGTTCTCTTCTGGGGTCATATGGCCATGTAAATTTTACCATATCAGTACCCTGTGGAATGATCAGGACAATTTCATGAGACACACGAATAGTTTCAGACCCTCTTTCCTTTTTTGCTGAACACTATCATATTCATTTAAGTCCTGAGTAAAATCTTTAGAGTCACCTTAATTCATCTCTCCTCTATATCTAGATAACTACAAATCCCTCACGGTGTACTTCTATTTTCCTTTTCCACTGTACCATCATCTACAGACAACTATAATAGCTGTTAACTAGTCGCCCTGTGTTCCCTGTAATCTCTAGCAGCCAAAATGATATTTTTAAGAAAAATAAAATAAAATAATAAAATCATGCCATTGCTATGCTTAATACTTAAAATTTCTAGTAGGATCTTATATAATTCATACCCTGTGAGGGTGCCAGTCAAACACTGAGGTCTCTGGGTTATTTACCCTGGCCATGGATCCTTTGGCATTTTTCCTACGGGAGGGAATTATTGAATTTTCCTCCCTTTGAGGAGATCTGGCCTCAGTGCTTTGTTGGAATAACAAAAAGCAGCCAAAGGACTAATGTAATAGTTCAGCCTGGATCTTGGGCATATTAGAAGAAGGCATGGTTCATGGTCATCCCTGTTGCCAATTTGTAAGAATAAATCAGACGGAGAGGTGCCAGGGTGAAGGTAGAGGACGAGGGCTGCGAGGTCAGTGGAAGTACGCTGTATAGTTCCAGTGAATCGGAAGGAAATTTCCCAAAAGCTTTCCCATGTACCCAAACTCAAATTGTGAGCACTGTTTGTTTTAAGCTGAGTAGTCTTGTATAGGTGGTAGCTATAGCACATGCACACCCCCAACGTCTTCTCATGACCTGAAAATGTGGTCTTGCCTCTGTTTCAGAGTGTATTCCTTCCATTGTCCCTCTTGCTTGCTTCTCTACAGGAGTCCTTCTTGTTCCGAAGCTCAAGTGGGCCTTCCAGGTCACTCCTTTTGAATCAGCCTCACTCCATTCACATCATTGCGGTTAATCACTCTATTTTAATAACTGAAAATTTCATGCATGGATACACTACCTTTTGATCAAGTCTATCACCCACTTCCTTCCCTTCAACTCCTCCCCAATCCCCGCCATTATTATTTCCCCCAATTCCATGTTTTGTGTTCTGTTTTTTTTTTTTCTTTTTTTAAACAAGAGCTCGCATAGTGCTGCTAGTATGTGAATGGATACAGGGACATGTGCAGAAACACAGTTAGCCTCTCAGATGCTTCATCCCTGCAGAAAACGGACTCTCCGTCTCCCAGAAGCTATCAGCTGCAACAGCTCCTCAGCTAGAGGTAGAGCTTCACAAACTCCTCTGTCACCCATCCTGGGATTTTGTCTAGTTTCATCTTGAGCAGATCTAATGCATGCTGTCACAGCTACTATCAGTTCAGATATAAAATTTTCCTATAGTGTCCAAAAAAACATTGTTTTGCTGCAGTCATCTTCTGCCCCTTCTTCAGTGATGATTCCTGAGATTTGGAGGAAATAGTGGGATTTAATTGTCCCAATTAGGGCTGAGAACGCTGTAGTAATTTATTCTTTTCATGTTGAGCAGTTGTAGGTCCCTGTGTTAATCACCATCTACATGGCAAGAGGAAGCTTCTCATACGAGGGTTGAAAGATGCACCAAAGAATGGGTATAACGACAATGCTTTGGGAGATTATTTAGTACTATTTAGTAGTAGGTTGTTCCATAAAGCCTATTCCTACCTAGCCTTGGTTTTGGGGCCCTGTTAATTGTGCCAGACAAGAATTCTGCCTTGTGAAGCTAGCCTTGAATCCAACCAGAAATGTGGTTGGTTACTCTCATAACATTAAATGGCACTATTGCACCAGAGGACATATCTTGACAGGTTGGTCGTTCTTGGAGGGTTTATGTTCCTACTGGATAGCTTTCCTAGCTTTCAGGTTGGGACCACATTATTTTTCCATGACCAATGACCAAAACATATGTTACCTTCAGCAAGAGGATCTTACCATCAAGTTTCACTGGGTAAACAACCATCAGAAATGATTTCTCCAAATTGTTTGTTTCCCATCTTTTCTTTTGCTAATTAGAATATAAATATTTTAAGACAATATTTTTTGTTGTTGTTGTTTCTTCTTTTTTCTCCCATTGAAGATTGAACCTAGGACTTCATTAATAATGGCCTAATGGTCTACCATTGAAGCACATTGAACAGAAACCAGGGTCTTATCTGTATCTTTCATAAAATGTTTTTTTTTGATATATAATACTTTATTTTTTTTATTTTTTTTAATCAGTTACATTTTATTAACTCTGTATCCCAGCCGTGTCCCGATCCCTCATTCCCTCCCAGTCCCTCCCTCCCTCATCTCCACCGTGCCCCTTTCCAAGTCCACTGATAGGGGGGACCTCCTCCCCAATCATCTGATCCTGTTTTATCAGGTATCTTCAGGACTGGCTGCAAAGCCCTCCTCTGTGGCCTAACAGGACTGCTCCTCCCTTCGGGGGTGGGGAGACCAAAGAGCCAGTCATTGAGTTCCTGTTAGAAATAGTCCCTGTTCCCCTCAGTTTGGGAAACCAATTGGTTACTGAGCTACCACAGGCTACATCTGAGTGGAGGTTCTAGGTTATATCCATACATGGTCCTTGGTTGAATGTCAGTCTCAGAAAAGACCCTGTGCCCAGATATATTTGGTCCTTGTGGAGCTCCTATCCTTTCCCCATCAGACTAACTCCCCTTCTTTCTTATGATTCCCTGTACTCTGCCAAAGGTTTGGTCATGAGTCTTTGCTTTGAAAACACTGCTACTTAGAGTCTTTCAGATGCGCTCAGTAGACTCCTGTCATACGTTCAATGCACATCCCATCTGTCTTTCTAAACGAGGATTGATTATCTTACCCCATGTCCGCTCAATTGATTATCTTTTTTAGGTGTATAGATTTCATTATGTTTATCATATCTTATAGGTCTATATAAGTGAGTATATCCCATGTTTGTCTTTCTCCTTCTGGGATATTTCACTCAGAATGATCTTTTCTAGATCCCACCATTTGCCTGCAAATTTCATGATTTCCTCCTTTTTGATTGCTGAGTAGTATTCCATTGTATAAAAATACCATCAGAATGGCCAAACTCATAAAATGTTTTTTAAACACAATGTATACCTTCTTTTATTAATTACATATAAAAGTGCTCCAAACTTAAAAGACTTCATCATTATTGCAACCATCCTTGCTCTCTCCTCCTCTGTCATTATGACTACCAAATCATGGCAGAAACCATTGAATTCTGGAAGAAATAAGACTAGGATGTTTTTAGATGTGTACCAATAAGATAGAGCAGTAAGGTAAGAATAATTAGAAATACCCAATGATATTAGCCTTTCAGTTCACTTGAGTCAAAGACAGCTGTACATTTCCATGTTAAGATCTCTGTTTAAAAACTTACAGTTTAGTTGTACTTTATAAAAAACTTTCTTGGTTCTTGTCTCAGAATTCAGAATGTCCTTTGGACATAAAATAAAAAGGAGCTTTTTATTTTTGTCTAGTCATAAAGTCATGGAACAGAGTCCATTAGAATGCAATGTGTGTTAATCATTTAGTGAGGAGGCACTGGCCCATTTCAAAGATGAAGCAGTAAGTTCAGAGTCCAATTAGTTTAAACTGCAGTTTATATTTTATTGCCTAGCAATCACTTATGAATATTAATAGTATTCAGGCTCCTGAATGGGAGATGATGAACAAAGCTAGATTAACTTGTAGAAAGACTGTCACTAATGGAAAATTTAAGAGATGTTTAATTTAATTTCAATAAATTTATTCTAATGATAAACTATATAATTTTAACATGTACCATCAGAGCAAGTATGAGATACCTGTGTGTGGTTTGTGTGCGTATTTCTATGATCTTCTCCAAAATATTTTCCAAGACTTGGAGCCTGGAATCTTCTTTTTCACCTATTCCTATTATTCTTAGATTTCATCTTTTCATAGTGTCCTTGATTTCTTGGATGTTTTGTATTTGTAACTTTTCTGATTTTATTTTTTCTTTGAGCATTGTATCAATTTCTGTAATTGTATCTTCAGCACCTGAGATTCTCTTTTCCATCTCTTGTATTCTGTTGGTAATGTTTACCTTTGTGGTTCCGATCTCTTCTCTAAGTTCTCCAACTCCAAGGTTTTCTCTGCTTGCGTTTTCTTTATTGATTCTAATTTTGTTTTCATATCTTGTACCATTTCCTTCATCTGTTTGAATGCAGATTCCTGTCTGTCCATTATGGCCTCTAATTTTTTTGTTTATTTCCTCTTTATGTGCCTTGACTAACTGCATAATTATGTGTATTTACATTGTACACATTTTAATGTAGTTAGCCACAGAAACTCACCGACTAGCAAGAAGCTGAAATGTTAAAGTAGAAATTCAGGCATTGAGATTCCTAGAATCTCTGAAACTATCTTCCATGCTTTCTTCCATCTGACTGTCAAACATGACTTTCTGAAATAACTAATCTGGAAGAAATATTTTAGAAAAAAATTGTGGACTTATTTTTCTTCCTCACCCTAATAAATGCCAGTGTTAGGCAATGTTTTTGTTATGAGTCTCTGTTCCAACTTTAAAAAACCAAAAGAAAGTTGAAAATGAACATACAGAAATGTAATGTAAAATGTTAAATGCAAACGTAGTTTCTTCAGGGAAACAGCTAAGTCTGATTGCAAGTTTTTTTTCAGGGAGGCTGGTACAATATTGACAATATTTCTGGTCCCTCCCGCCAGGTGGGAAAGCCCAGCCTGCCCACAGCTTCAATGGTCTTTGTGCCGTCAGTGATAAAAATGTGCATACCTAAGAAAAACCTCAACCCCACTCACAGAAATCAACGGAGTAGCATGCAGAAAAGCCACCATGTGTGACAGCATGGTTGTTAATTTCCGAGAATTTCCCAGAGCAGTAATAGTATTTGCATATATTAAAGAAAGGCCAGTTCATTTATACTCTCCAGGAGGTGGTAGTTAAAGTTTCAAAGAAAAAAAATCAAACCCTCAATAAAAGACACCATTTGTATATCCCCTTATTGCCTTTCAGGCACCAGGCTGCATGAATGCTTTATCGCTAGATTTTCTAGGATTCAATTATAAATGGACAATTACAACTTCTTTTAGTTTTTGTCACTGTTATAACTGGATAGTATCAGACTGCGCTGTCTGTTGACATTGAGAACGATTGGAGTAGAGTCTGTTCACTGTGCTAAAATCGTAGAGCTTCCTCATGAGAAACTACAAGTCATTTCTGCACCTGAATTTTCACTCTGTCTTCCTTTTCTACAAGCGAATGCATGTTATAAAAGTCAATGTTTGTTACATGAAGTCGACAGGTAGGTGCACAGGAATGCTTCCGCAAAATACTGTTGAATGCCCAGGCAAGCCAGAGTCAGTTTACCCACCAGAGCAAGCTTAGATCAGAAATTAGGATTTGGACTATGTTAAAATGGTTTTAGATCTTAAGAGTAATCCAGTCTCCATTAAATATGGTAATTATGACACCCACAGACAAAGGACGTTAAATCAATGAATGATGTTCTGTCAGTTCTTTACACCATTTGTGCCTCTCCATTGGTGATGCCATATGTTTGAAAGCATTTGAGAGCAAAACATTGGATGACTTCAGGGCACCGTGTTTCCCCAGGTGTCCATCCAGATGCTAAGTTTTAGGGGATGTGGGTCCTTCATGAAAAGGGAACAAGGTATCTAGTGAAGCCCTTTATAGCGCGGGAGTTGGAAACTATCTGCTGTATTGCTTTGCAACTTTTGTCTTAGTTAAGGTTTCATTGCTGTGAAGAAACAGCATGACCATGGCAACTCTCATAAAGTAGACATTTACTCAGATCTTGCTTAAAGTTTCATAGGTTTAGTTCACTATCATCACAGCGGGAAGCATGGCAGCATGTAGGTAGACTGGAGGAGTCAAGAGTTCTACATGGTTTTTGTTGTTTGTGTTTTGTTTTTGTTGTTTTTTTTATAAGTGGAAATATGTTATTTTATTTATATATAAATCTATTTTTAAATAATTTACTCACTTTATATTCTGATTGCAGCCTCCTCTGTCATCTCCTCCCTGTCTCATCTTCTCTCCCTCTTACTGCCTATCCACCTACCTTAGTTCACAGAAAGGGGGAGCCCTCCTTCCCTGCAATCTTACTTTAGCCTCTCAAGTCTTTTTTTTTTTTTTTTTTTTTTTTTTTTTTCTCTCAAGTCTTTTTTAAGACTTCATGCATACTCTTCTTCTGTGGCCTGGCAAGGCTGCCCTGCCAGGGGAAAAGTGATCAAAGAGTAAGCAACCGAATTCATGTCAGAGAAAACCCCTGTTCTCTTTACTAGAGAACCCACATGGAGACTGAGCTGCCTATTGGCTACATCTGAGCAGGGGGTCTAGGTCCTCTCCATGAATAGTCCTTGGTTGGTGCATCAATCTCTATAGGCCCCTCTTGGCCTAGGTTTGTTGGCTTTGTTGGTCTCCTTGTGGAGCTCCTGTCTCCTCCAAATCCATCTATTCCCCACTCTTCCATAAGACTCCCTGTGTTCTGCCCACAGTTTGGCTGTGAGTTTCATCATCTGCTTCAATCCCCTGCTAGGTAAACAGCCTACAAACTGGAAAAAGATCTTCATCAACCTTATATCTGACAGAGGGCTAATATCCAAAATATATAAAGAAATCAAGAAATTAAACACCAACAAATCAAATAATCCAATTAAAAATGGGGTACAGAGCAAAACAGAATTCTCAATAGAGGAATATCGAATGGCAGAGAAACAGTTAAAGAAATGCTCAATGTCCTAAGTCATCCATGAAGTGCAAATCAAAATGACCCTGAGATTCCATCTCACACCCATCAGAATTGCTAAGATCAAAAACTCAAGTGACAGCACAAGCTAGAGAGGATGTGGAGAAAGGGGAACAGTCCTCCTTTGTTGGTGGGAATACAAACTTGTACAACTGCTTTGGGAATCAATATGTCACTTTCTAAGAAAATTGGGAATAATGCTATCTCAAGATCTAGATATATCACTCCTGGGAATATACCTGAAAGATGCTCCACCATACAACAAGGACATTTGCTCAACTATGTTCATAGTAGCCTTATTAGTAATAGCCAGAATCTGGACACAACGAGATGTCCTTCAACCGAGGAATGGTTAAAGAAATTGTGGTGCATTTACAGAATGGAATACTACCTAGCTAATAAAAACAAGGACATAATGAAATTTTCAGGCCAATGGATGAAGCTAGACAAGATCATCCAGCATTCTACATCTTGATCCACAGACAGCAGAAGGCAATGGGGCATAGTTTGAGCATATATCACTTTGAAGCCCTGCCTCCACAATGACACACTTACTTCAACAAGGCCACACATCCTAATCGTGCCACTCTCTATGGCCAAGCATTCACACACATGAATTTATGGGGGTCATAACTTTTCGAAGCCCCACATCTGTCTGTCCCTCTTCTCCTGGGCATTATTCTTACTGAATGCATCATGCCTTTCAGTCACACATGTAGTTTCCGATATTGAACACAATCCCATTTAACCATGTGAATCACATCACTTAAAACATCCCATCCTTCTGTTTGCAAATGTGATGTGTTGGAGGAGACGAGATGACAAGTATGTGAAGATGGAAGCAAGGGAAAATGGGTTTCTTTCTGGACTTGGTGAAAAATACGACTGCAGCCACAGGAAGAACCTATTTTGGAATTGTTTCACAGGCATCCATTCGTCACATAGATGTTGTAATCTTTTAACCAAAGAGTCAAAGTGTTCTAGGCCTCCTCATGCAGAACACTTACTTTCTTCACAACTACTTGCTTTTAGTTATAATTTTTAATCCATTTTTTTGGCTTTTCCAAAGAAATTGAACTTTCAGGTCTCTTTCTTAGAAACTGCATGCTCAAATTTAAACAGACTGATGCACAAACCAGGGATCATGCAAAGAAAGGGCCTAGACCCCCTGTTCAGATGTAGCCCACAGGCAGCTCAGTCTATGTGGGTTCCCCAGTAAGGGGAGCAGGGGCTGTCTCTGACATGGACTCTGTTGCTTGCTCTTTGATTACTTTCCCCTGGTGGGGTGGTCTTACCAGGCCATATAGGAAGAGGATGCAGGTAGTCCTGATGAGACTTGATAGGCTGGGTTCAGATAGTAGGGGCAAATAACTCACCCTTTCTGTGGACTATGGGAGGGGGGTAGGGGAAAAGAGGAAGAGAGGGTGAGCCCAGGAGGAGATGAGGGAAGGGGCTATAATCAGGATATAAAGTGAGTAAATTATAAAAAAATAAATTTATAAAAAATATTCACTGAAAAAAATAGAAAAACGTTGTAAAAGAAAGAACTAAGAAAAGAAAAGAGAAGAAAAGAACACCTTGCAGGGTACAGTGACACACACCTGTAAACCTAGTACTCAGGGAAGCAGAGGCAAGTTGATCTCTATGAGTTCAAGGCCAACGTGGTCTACAGAGTGAGTCCAGGACAGCCAAAGCTACAGAGAGAAACCCTGTCTCAAAAAACAAAAGGGGATGGGGGAGAAAAAGAAAATAAAATAACACTCTGATCATATTACTCAATATATTTTCTTTGGTAATTATTTTTGGTTGATTATTTTGTATTTTTAAAAATGAAAACTGCTTTCTTGCTCTTTATGCAAGGGAGGAGGATACATTTTTAATTAATTAATTGATGGGTTGACATTTGTCATTTGAGACAGTACCTGAAATATAGCCCTTTGGAACCCAGGTTTTCCTCAAACTAGTTGTCCTCCTTTACAACAAATTTGTTTCTTTTTTCATTATGAAATATTATATGCATAATACATAAAATATCAAATTGAGACAAAAAGATTGAATGGGGGAAGAGGAGTTCTATCAACCAGAAGCCAAACTGTAAAATCTTTGGCTGTCAGTGTTCTGCATTAGCAGTTCCTACCTTTCTCAAATGAATAACTTTTTACTTAGCCCCATCCAAACTTAATCTTACTTCCTTCTCCTCTTGCCTTCAGCTATTGTCATTTCAATTTATATTGTCACTATAAGCTAAAAATAAGTCTTTATTTAAAGTAACAGTCCTTGCTTGAGAAGCACACATACTAAAATTAAGGGAACACAGGGAAGACTAGATGGCCCTTGTGAAGAATGACATGCCAAGTCAGTAATAGATATGAGAACTTATATTTTTGTCCCCTCTTTTGTTTTCCTTGTAGAGATTCTAATATTAAAATTTTCCATTTCTGGGAGCTCCCCCATGCTGCCTCTATGGAATGACTGCTACAGTAGGAGTTATACTGTTGCACCTGTTCTTACTGATTGTAAGTACTCTTGCATGACTATGTGTTAGAGACTGGGGAACTCCAGCTACCAACTCACCTGTCCTTTGAGAGCCCCGTAGTAGATATAGCATATTGTTAGAGTTTACCTTCTGAGGACAGCGAAGTTCAACAAGTTGATGCAGGGCATACAGCCGGTGAAACAGGGGTGCTGCACCAATGCGGGGTCCAGCTGCAGGCTTAGCTATAGGTCCCAAGGAACTTAGCTGTCCCTCAGGTGTTATCTCTGGATAAAAGAGGTGATTCTGGTTACTCTAGTTTAAAGGAGTCCATGCTACATTAGAAATTACATTTAAAACTGCTTTTGATGCTTTAAGAACAAAGTTTTGCTAGAGTTATAGAGAAGTAATTATCAACTCCAGCCACAATTTTGAGCATGAGACTGCAGTCAAGTGAATTTAAAATGACTGGCAAGAGTTTTATGCACCCTACATAAATGTATTGAGACTTTTGCGTGAGGTAGATGCTAGAAGGTGCTTCTGCAGGAGCTGGAAAAAAAGACACTTTATCCTAAAGAGAAACAAAAGAAAAGCTCAGATGCAAGTTGAATGATACCAGAAGAGAGGGGCAGAAAAGTCATTCCACTAGACAAAGAGGCAAGCCAAACACAGCCTCTGATGTTCAATGTCCTGATGGGAGGAGGGGACACAATTATCAACTGAATGTAAGCAGTCCTAACCTTGGATAAGCTTGGGTGATGGTGAAACTACGTTTCCTCTGGCAGGTGGTTCAGTAGTGGAGAGAAATCCCATTTGGAGGTCTGGTGTCATATCAAGGGGGTCTATTATTAAATACTGAAGTACTCCAAGGACATGAGATCAGGGAACATCCACAGGTCAATAGCCATCAACCCAGAAAGGCAACTGTGGAAAGGTAGTCCTTCTGGATTCTGATTGACAGAAAGGTTATAGATTGGGAATTGCATAAGAAAGACTGGGTGATGGCCAAGAAGAGCTCTCCTCAACTGAAGGGTGCCCTCATGACACAGTCAAGATGTCAACAATACAAACCAAATAAACAATACCAAAAGCTATAAGGGAAAAAACACCAACTCATGTACCAATGTAGAAACATTGAGATAATATAGTGTCTTTCATCAGAAATTTTCAAAGCCAAGAATGCATAGAAAGTCAGTAACTGCTGACCATGACTTCTATGTCCAGCAATAGTATCTTAAAAAATTGAATTAAAAGCAAAAACATTTCAAGAGAAGCACAAACTAAAGCTGTTGATGACCACCAAGCTAGCACTGCAGAAAGTACCTCAAGGACTACTATAAAGAGGAAGAAGAAAGTCTCAATCACCAAAGTACAGGAAATAATAAATTTCCAGATATAATATTTGAATAAAGATCAAGGGAAGATAACAATTGTCCAGAAAATACCTAATAATGATAGCAGAGAAAGTTAGAATAAACAAGAATCCAATTAATCATTAAAAAAAACAAAAAAAACAAAAAAAAACAAAATCCAACCAAATTGAAGGAATTACTGAAAAATCTCTCAATAATAGCATTAAATGTAAATGGTTCAAATTCTCTAATAAAGAGACACAGAGTGGTTGGTTGGCTTAATATCTAGTTCTAAAGAATATATTTTACTAGTAAAGACATCTACAGAATGAATATCAAAAGATATAAAATAATATACCAAGTGAACAGAAACTGAAAAAAAGCTGCTGTTGAAAGTATTCTGATAGCTGACAAAGTAGACTTCAAGCCAAAATTAGCCAGAGATAACAAAGCCCACTGCTAATTAACAAATGCAATGATCCTTGAAGACCTTATATCATATTTAAATATATATCTAACAAATACTGAGACATTCAATTTTTTTCAACCAAACACTGATTGACAATGAAATTCAGAAAGGTTCTGAAACAATAATAAGTGATTTCCTTATTTTTTCCTATCTAAAAATCAACAAGGTTTTAAAATTTAAACTGGGACATAGATAAAATAGATGTAACATACAACTACAGAAGACTACCATACAAAAACAGAATATGCATTTTTCTCAGAAGCCTATGAAATCATTTTTAAAATAGACAGAATTCTAGATCCTGGACCAATACAAAATACAAAATACAAAATAATCCCTTGGATCTTATTAGGCCACAGTGGGCTAAAGCCTGAAACAAACAGCAAGAAAAACTACAGAAACTAAAGAATATATGGAGAATGAACAAAAAGCTCTTGAATGACCAGTGGTCACTGATGGAATCAGGAAATTTTGAAAGTTTCTAAAATTAAATGAAAATGAAGCAGAAAATACCATAATCAATTGAACACAGCTTTGAACACTTCCAAGGGAATGGTTTATGGGTATCTGTGTCTAAATGATCAGAAAGATCACAAATACATAACATAATGTACCCCAAGCGCCTTGAAAACAAAGATAAGGCAACCCAATGCAGCAGATGTTAAGAAATAAGAGAGATCAGGAGGAAATTAATGGAAAGAAGCATCTGAAAGGGCCGATTAAAGGGAACTAAATTTATAGAAAGGAATGCTCCATCACTTGTGTTTCTCTCTCTTGCCAACAGCATGAGGATTAAAACTCCAGCAAGAGGTCCTGGACTGTGAGATAACCTTGAAAGTGGTAGGCCTGGTGTTGGGCATGAAGGCAAAATACAAGGGACTGAATTTTTTATGACACCATGGTTTCATAGTTGACCATGGGCTATTAGTAGATTTCTGTTAAAATAAGAACGTTGAAAAAAATAAAAAACATCATCGATGTGATCTGCAGTCTCAGATTAATCATAGCTTATGCTCTATAATAATCTTATCTTCAATTGGTACAGAAAGCATTTAATTAATTATTGATTTATTTTATTTATACTTGCAAATCAAGGTAGATAATTAGATTTTGTTTCAGCAAAAGCTCTGCTTTTCTTGAAATAATAAATCACTTTGGTATTGATTATGTCATATATTGTACACTTAGACTAAAAACCAGATTTTATCATATTACTGAGTTCAATGTAGGGAACCTGTAAACACTGAATCATATCTAAGGTGCTATCATATGGTATTTATTGTCATGTGGTATTTATGAGCACTATAAAATACAATCATTTGTTATATGAACTCTGTATAATAAACTTGGTAAGTGGTTTCTTTCAATATCTGACCACACATAATACATACATATATATTTTATTGATACTATATTGTTTAAGCATAACTTTTGTATTTAATTAACAGAAAAATAGAGGTACCATAATTTTTTTTATTAAAAGGATAGAATAAATTAATTCATTTTAAAAATGACATGTTTGGGGTTGGATGTACACCTCAGTGGTAAAGTGTTTTCCCAAGTTGCACAAGGCCCTTGGCTTAATCTCTAGTACTACAAAAAGAAAGACAAATAACAGCACTGTGGAGGCGTCAGAGCAATGTGGGAGCTGAGTAAATTCTGGTGCTCCCCTCCCATAGGCCCACCAAGTTAGGTGTCTATCCGTGAACCAAAGTACTTTCACAACAGCTAAAGGAATCAGGCAAGACCACAGACATGCTGTTAGTACAATCAAGCAAAAGATACTTTGAAGTAAGGCAGGAAGAAAGAGTCTGTCTTATCCTTGTCTATTTCAGGGACCTCAGTATTTAAGAGATGCTTCCTTCTTGGAGACAAAGGGAGAATTAAGTCCAGGCTGTGGACTTTTAATGTAGTTACTAGGCTTGATATATGAAGAATACTGCTTGGTAGAGCCTCATGACCCCTACCACCAGAGCAAGGGACTGGGCTTCTGGAAATCCTTGGGACCTGAAAGTTACCTGCTGAGGATAAAAGATAGCTTTTAGGGGAAATAGCCAGGTTCTCTGCACTTCAGCATCCAGTAGAAGCTGAAGGCCCAGTAGACAGGTCAGAATACACAGAGGAACCCTCTGGACCTGCTCAGGTATAAGATCGAGTCTTGGAGACTTGTAGACAGATCCACATTTCTGCCCTGTAAGTTCTGGCTATTAATGGCCCAGTGGTATGGCTACCATGATATGGAGATAGTACAAGCCATCGACCATGTAACTCAGAAATGACCCTGCTTAGCCCCAGCCTTGACAGCCAAGGGACTGTTCTTATCTCCTAACCCCAACTTCTGAAAGCATAGATACTGTCATTCTCCTATTCACCTATAGAGAAGTTTGTAGAGCTGCCCAGAAGCCAAGAGAAGGAGCAGACATAGATTCTGGACTGAATCACTGCCTGCTGTGAATTCTACTGAACCCCTATTACCATGCAGCACTTCATGGCTGTGAGACTCAGAAATAATCCATCTAGTATAAGCGTAGGTGGCCCAAGGTCTGCCTTCACCAACACTACCGCAACCTCAGACAGCATAGAGTTGTATATGACCCCATGTGCTGAAGACAGGACAGTACGACTAAGACATTGCTTTAGATCTTAATGCCAGTGAACCAACATTAGGGAGATGCCTGTGGAGAGAACCTCTAGAAACCCCTCAATGCCAAGGGAAAACACATAGCCCTCACCTGTTAGACTTTAGGCAACATGTAGAAATGTGCGTGTCATTATCCAGCTCCTTTGTTGTGCTCTTAGTAGACTATGAGTTTAGAGTGTAGCTGGGCTTAGCGCTACTGATGGCCACAGTTAGCATAAAAACCTTTGGCTGCTTTTTACAGGGTGGCTCTCCAGAGCTAGACAGACTTCTGCAGACTCACGCCAATAGAATGAGACATCCAGGTTTACTCTGGTCTCAGCGAGAGGCCTGTGGAAGCAGACTGGATACATTTTCATTTCCTTTTGAACAGCACACCAAGAGTGTACCAAGAGAATATTTGGGACAATCCTTGCTTGGATTGCCCTTCTAATGCTGTAACTGTAACAATTCATTAACAGTGGCAAACTCCACCTAATTGCCACCTTCTGCCGAAACAGTCAAAGTAACTACTAGCTCTGAGAATGTAGGTGATCTACTTGGGATTCCTGGAAAGACAAAACCAGATGAGAAAAATTGAAAAACACCCAATTCTATAGTATTCAGAGGATGACACATTACAATAATCACAAGACCTTCTAGTAAACCAATTTCTCAGAATTCCAGAAATTGACCAGGCAACAAATGGCAAGAGGCATCTCTCAGATAAACAACTGGAATGGAAAGGTTGCTTTAGGGGAGCAGATTGAACTTGAAGGAAACACGTGGAAACATTCAATACTCTAACAGGGATGCTTAAAAATGGGAAGTGCTTATAAAAATAAAAAATATGCTGGATGACATTGATGGATTTTCATATACTGAACCACCCCTGCATGCCTGGGATGAATCCTATTTGATCATGGTGGATCTTTTTGGTGTGTTCTTGGATTCAGTTTGTGGATATTTCATTGAGTATTTTTGCATTTATGTTCCTAGGGGAAATTGGTCTGAAATTCTTTCTTTGTTGGGTCTTTGTGTGGTTTAGGTATCAGGCTGATTGTGGCCTCATAGAATGAATTTGACAATGACAATGTTCCTTCTGTTTCTATTTTGTGGAATAGTTTGAGGAGTATTAGCTCTTCTTTGAAAATCTGTTAGAATTCTGTGCTGAAACCATCTGGTCCTAGGCTTTTTGTTTGTTTGTTTGCTTGTTTTTTTTTTTTTTGTTTTTTTTTTTGTCTTCTTCTATTTTCATAGGGGTTATAGGACTATTTTCTGGGTGGGGGCATCTCTCTGACAAGCTGATGGGTACTAGGTAGTTATGTAATTTGGCTATAATTGTCAATTTTCAGTCACTTTCAGAATATTTGCTTAATTTTTTTCACTAGAGAAAGAATGATATAATATCTATTATTTCAATGTAGTCTCAAGAAGATATGACTAGGGCAACTCAAAAAAGTTGTTTACTTTTTGTGGCTTGTATACAGAATTTTGGTTGGAGATGCTGAATTGGTTTGGGAAGGTTTAAGAGTTCTTTCACCTCTGCCTAGAAAGACTTTTCCCACACTTATGACATGAGCATTGGAATGAGAGCAATGGGAAGCCATTTGTCTATCAACAGCACTGTGCTCAAGATGCTTCTGAAGGTGACTCAGTTTCACCAAATCTCTTGACTGGTGTGACCCCAGGGATTTTGCCCCTTGTTGGCATCATGGCCCTGGAGGTATATTTCTACCTTGATAACCCAAAAGATTCTGGAAGCATTGGTTATGTATTGTGACATTTTCAAGGGACGGGTTCCCCTAGGTAACAGTCTTTTAAGAATGTGTTCTAATACAGGTGCTGCAGCCTTCCCATTTCTTGTGCATCAGGAGTGCTCCAGATGCATCCAAAATCTATGGTTCACCATCTATTTGATTAGACAATAGCAACAGAGCTCCTGGCAGGTCTGCTCTCAACCTGAAGCCAAGGGTTCAGTCATACCATCAGCCACAGCTCTGCTCTCTCTGCCAGTACACTGAATTACTCATGGTACAACTGGCAGAATTCGGCTCTCGGTTGGTTGTCATTCCAAACTCAATTACTAAGACTATCAAGTCATAGGCACTGCCTCTGCTATATGCAGGCAATGCTCTACACAAATAGCACTAACTGGCATAAACCAAGTTATACTTCTGCTAAGAAAACAGCCCCGCCTGCTGCAGAAATCTAGACCTCTCTCTCTTTGTTATTTGTCAGGTGAGTAAGTTCTAGTCAGAAGCAACAACCAGAGCAGGAGTCTGGAATCTTTAGCTTGTCAGCTATCTTGGCCAGCCCCAGAGCTCATGAAGTAGCCATTTGGCAAATAACTCCTTCGTTTTTAATTGAAACCATTTGTACCTCTGATAGGGTGAATAAAAAAAAAGTGACATAATTGGTCTCACTGTATAAGGATATCAAAACTGGTAACAGTACAGAAAGAGCTTCAGCTGAATTTATCCGAGAATATTGACAGCTTCCTGCAAGAAGAGTCCAAAGCTTTGCAACCATCATCTCTACCTTCCCTGTCATCATAGAGAAGACAGGGAAAAAATTAAATAGTAACCTGAGCGCACGTGTGCGTGTGCGCGCGCGTGCGCGCACACACACACACACACACACACACACACGAGCACCCCACCCAGCTTCTTCAGGGAGAACCAGTGTGACTTGACACTTAAGCCCTCAGAACACTGTGTGAATGAGTGTGCCTGCAAAGGAATGCATGTGACCAGGAAAAGAAGGGAGTGATCTGTCATCAGTGTCTACCTAGATTCCAGGGAGAAACACTTCACCTGCTCCATGACAGGACCACCCAGGTTTCATGACAATTGAAGACTATGGTGCAAGAGACAGGGCTTTTATGAAGCCTGCTAAAAGCTCTTTCCAATGTAAACACACTTTACTCACCCTTTCAGAGGAGAACATTGCCAGTTAAATTTCCAGGCTTTGATACGCATCAGACTTTGGCTATTAGGGAAAGCAGTTAGTCGTTTGGTTGGGTTCTGTAAGTTTGTTATCTATGAAGGTAGAGTTCAATTGAAACTTCCTAAATTTGCGAAAAAGAAAGAAAAAGAAGTGGGCGGGGGATAGTTGTGTGTGTCAGGAGCAAACAATTTGCTTATTTCTTCCTACATAGTATTTTTATATTGTCTCTGGTAAGAGTTTTTCTTTTCCCACTTTTCTTTACCTTAAAACACCCAAACAACATGCTTATAGCCAACACCACCTCAAATGGAGAGAAACTCAAAGCAACCCAGCTATTATCAGGAACAAAAGAAACTTGTCTGCTCTCTCCGTATCGATTCAATATAGCACACAAAGTATTACCTTATGCTTAGGTATGTTCTTACCTGTCAGTTGAATTTTATAATTCACTCAAATAAACTAAAAACAAAAATGACTAGACATATAGACAACTTACAATTTCACAAATAGTCAACAGTTCATGAATGCATGTTTTCTAATTTTCATGAGCAGCTGATGTCAATACCTCCTTAAATTTAGCATCTTTTCTATTATCAGTAATTTGTTTTGTATACTTGTAGAGTAACATAAATGAATTATTATGTCTTTAAAATTTAGTCTTAAAGTCTTAACTCTGGCTTCCTACAACTTCTTGCTGTCCCATGACTACCTCTCATGGAACGCTGTCACCATAATATTCAAAATAAAACAAGCAACCATTTAAAAAAAAAAACAAAAACAAACAAACAAAAAAACCAAAAAGCACCCAAACTCCCACCTCTTTATGAGGTACAGATAAACCTTCACATACATAAAGGAAACAATAGATAAGCTTATACATACATACATACATACATACATAACACATAGTTATAAGTATATCTAATATATAATCTATTATATGTATATGTACATATACATATATCTATATATAGACATATGTATACATATGGCTATGCAGAAATGAAACAATCCCCACAACTAAGGTGATTAAGATATTAATCACACCCAAAGGTTCTTAAACTCGTTTAATACATCTTTCTTGTTCTGCAACATATTCTTTCTTCATTTTCTGGAAGAACACCGACCTGCTTTTTGATATTGTACATTTTCCAGAATTGTGCAAGATGGTATCATATAAAATGTACTCTCTTGTATAGTTTCTTTTGTTCACTATCCTTATTTTGGGATTTACCCATATTGTCCTCTGAGTTCTTTATTGGAGACTAGTTTCTTATATACTCAAAGTTTATTGGTTTACCTCTATACAGGATGGATGACATGTGGATCTCTTTAGAGGTGGTTTTTGTTATTGCTGTTTAAAAAACTGCTAAAAAAAAAAAAGACTGTGTGGACTGATGCTCTCATTTATCTTAAGCAAACATATAGGATTATTTTGTTTGTTTGTTTTTTGAGACAGGTTTTCTCTGAGTAGCCTTGGCTGTCCTGGACTCACTCTGCAGACCAGGCTGGGTTCTAATTCACGAAGATCCTCCTGCCTTTCCAAATGCCGGGATTGTAGGTGTGCACCACCATGCTCAGCCAACGTATAGGAATTTAAAGGCTAAATGTTATTGAAGGTGTATGATACTTATTTAAGAGACTATGGGTTATCTTTAAAATAGTTGTAATATTTTACATTACCATCAGCAGTTTCATTAAGTTCCCACAGACATTTAATCTAGCAAGTTGCAAGATTTTACTTTTCCCAAGAGGTGAGCCATGGTTTCTCATTGTCACTGTAATTTTTATTTCATTAATCATCAGTTAATGACATTGAGCATCTTCTTAATTGTTTACTTGTACTCCGCATATTTTCTCTGGGCAAGCTTCTGTTGCATCTTTCGGCAACAGAAATTTTTTCTTATCAAGTAGAGATTTCTTCATGTATTCTTTGAATACTTCACATGTATGGTTTGCAAGTATTTTCCAAGTGTGTGGATTCTCTTTTGTTTCCCCTCAATACCAGTTTTGAGTTAGAATTTTGACTTTGATGGGATCCACCCCATCAGTTTGTTGTCTCACAGATTCGGCTTTCGGTGCAGTGCCTAAGCCTAAGTCATCTTTGCCTAACACAATTATAAGTTTCCCCCCTTGTGCTTTTAATTTTTCTTGTCATTCCTTGGTGCCAGAAGTAGAAGTGGCCGATCAGGTTTCCATACAGGGAGAGCTCGGTGGTTTCTGCCTCCAGTGGCTCTGTGCAGTCTGGCTACTTACCCTTTGGAAGAAGGAGGGAGTAGGAGGTTTGAGAACTTCCTGTGAAAGCTTCTTCATATTCTGATTAAGAAGTAGGGGGGCTGCTAACTGCTGTTAGAGAACTTGTCTAGGATACAGATGTGGGAACAGTCAGATCTTCTCAGATAAAGTGAAAGGACCTTCATGCCACACTTTGAAATGTTAAACAACACTGGGTATTTCATAAATCTGGAAGCTGAGAAGATGCAGTAAGTGAAGGCGTTCTCATTTTCTGCTGCACTCCCTCTCCCCCACACAATTGACATAGAATATTTCTGGAGTATAGCTAATGACTTCAACTAATAGTCAAGAAAAGTATTGGATGAACAATTCTGAGGAATTGAAATCCAAGTTATAGTAATTCAGGCTTCACTGTTCCATTTGGACACAATTAAAAAAAATTGTCATGAATCAGAACTCTGTTTTGAGCTCTATTGCTGAAATTGCTTTAATTCAAGAGAGATTTTGTACGACGGTTTCTTAAACACTAGCCTTTTAAGTCACCAAATATAGAAACAAAATTTTCCCTTTAAGCCGCTTACTTTACAGCCAAAAAGCATTCCCATGAAAAGAAAATTATTTGAAAAGTTTTGATTTAATGCAATGCAACTTTTATAGAGTTGGAAACCAAGAAGTTGTTATGTTTTTACTGTGGGCCTCTCTTGTGTATGTATGTATATGTATATGTGTGTGGACACACTCTTCTAAGTGCACTGACACATGTGCATGCCTGTGTGTGCCTGTGTGTGTGTCAGGTGTCATTCCTCAGACATTGTGATACTCTGAAAAGATGGGTTCTCTGGAGGAATGAAACTGATAAGATCCATCAGCCAATATATTTAGCTGTTGGATTTACTAGATTGGCTTGTAGGATGCAGTCTTGGAAGTTCAGCAAGGACTGTCTCACATCAGAAAGAAGAGAATCCGTTAGTTGTTCAGTCCACGAGACTGGCATCTCAAACATTCCAATCTGGCACTGAAGGCATGCTAGATTCCTGGAGAGCTGCTGCTCTTCAGTCTACTTTGGGATCCTGAAGAAGTTGGTTCTAATGTTGGTGAAGGAATGATGCAGCAACAGAGCAGATGAACTTGCCAACAAGGGTGAGGCAGGCAGGCAAAAGGCATAGTTTCCTTCTTCCATGTCCTTTTATGTGGGCTGCCGCTAGAAGGAGCCATTCACATTTAGCAAAGGTCTTCCTGCTTCAGAAAATCTGTCCTCTGGGTATATATTATGGCTTTTAGTATACTGCTTTTATGTTTTTATGGGATTCCTGAGCATGTGGATGAGTGGGTCTCTTGTGTCTGTATCTGTTTCTAGTGCCTTTTCTTGGGCTCTTTTCTTTCTGTTTGTTTTGTTCTATTCCAATGTGTTATTTTTATTGTTTTATCTTATTTTTATTATTACCCTTCAAGAGTTTATTTGTTTCCTAATGAAAGACAGAAAGGAGTGGATCTTGATGAGGGAAAGTGGGGAAGAACTGGGGGGAGTTAAGGGAAGGGAAACCATAATCAGAATATAGTATGTGAGAAAAAAATTATTTTCAATAAAAGGGGGAAAAGTAAATTTAAAAAAAAAACAATGAAATTTGAAACAACAAAACCACTAAAGAAAAGCCTTCACATGATTGTCCTGAAGTTTATGTTCCAATTGATTCCAGATGCAGTCAACTTGAAGACCAAGATTAGCCAGCCAGGAATCATCTACCATGTTTTATGAGACAGGATCTCTCATTGGCTGGAGCTCGTTGAGTAGGTTAATGCAGCTGGCCTGAGGACATACTTACCTCCCAGGGCTGAGACTTCAGACACAGGCCTCTGCACCTGGTTTCTTATGCAGATACCACAGGAATTGAGTGGACCTGGAGAGGGGTTTGGGAGGAGATGAGGGAGGGAGGGTGGAATGGGGGGGAGGAATGGGAGGGGACTACAGCTGGGATACAAAGCGAATAAACTGAAATTAATATAAAAAATAAATTAAAAAAGAAAAGAAATGGATATTCGTACAAGGTTCTAGACATTTTTCTAGATTAATGAATGTATGTATTTTTAAGTAGTAAAACCTGTGATTTTCACTTTTTTTTTAAATTTACAACCATATTTGGGAATGTGACAGTAACAAGCATTTTGTGATGTATGAGAAGTGGCTGAAATCATTGATAAGCTTTTTACAAGCTTAAAGATCCTATTACCCAAATATGTCATGTCTGTGTTGATCCTTGAAGTCATTAAATAAAATTAAAATCGTTTAAAAAAAAAAAAAAGAATTCAGGTTCTCAAGCTTGCAAGGCGAGCACTTTAATAACTACCTCCCTGACCTGTTTTGTCCTTTGGGACAGGATCTCCCTCCAGGCTAGGTTAGACTCAAGCTCATGAACCTCTTGCCTTGGTTTCAGAGCTGGATTGCCCACATGGGCCCAACACTGCAGACTGTTTGGGTTCATAAGCGCTTGGAATGTTCTAAAATGTGGAGTTTAGAGTTGAAATTACACCAAGGAGGCTACCCATCAATAATGCCAGTTTAAATAGTTTAAAATGCAGTTAGAGATAATAGTTATTTTTTTCATTGAAAATACTAAAGCTAGCAAAAGAATTCATAAAAGCTCACAGCGGAGGAGGGAGGAAAGTAAATTTATTGCCAATGGCTACCACTGAAGTAACTGTTAACAGTCTAAATAAAAATTATTATTAAAAGCAAAAGTCTGTGAGTAAAATTTCTTTCCTGAGGCAGGTAAGGGCCATGGCTGGGTTCATCCATTTTTAGCAGCTGGAGTATTAATGAGGCCATTTCCATTGAAATGAACTAAATGCTATTACCATTTGTAGACTTCCAACAGATTTCTGAAGCATTTATTAAACTTCAAGAAGATTTTTACCCCAGAATTAGTTAAAAATAAAATTTTACATGTTAAATTGTAACATGTCTATTATAACCACCCATGAGTGGTTAGCATTTATGTTTAGTAGGATTGGCTCATACAGTGCCTAGTTTTTTTTTTAAAGTTCACACACACACACACACACACACACACACACACACACTTCATTGATTCACTAAATTTTCAAAATTTTAACTTTATTTTTTAAAAGAGAAATAATTGAAACAGCCACGGATCAAGAAGCCAGTTGTTAGCTATTAGTAAGGGGCCTACACAACTAAGGTAAAAGCCTTGCTTGATATAGCCATGAGAAGATGAATCACATCTCAGTTTTATGAATTGCATGGGGATTAAGTAGTTAACATAAGAAATTTACAGAATACAAACATACAGTCCATAACATTGGGGTCATGTTGATTTCCTGGCCTTGAAGTGAGGTCTGGGGCAGAGTATGATATATTTAGATAGAGACAGAGACTACTCTGCATGTCATGGTTGCCCCAAATTCTCCTTAATGTACGTATTGCCAGCGTACATTTGCTCCAGGAATTTTCTATGTCTCACATTCCTACAGGCACTTCAAGGAACTTTATTCTTGATTTTGGTTTTCACTACCACATGTAGAAATATAAACATTAAGGCAAACTGCTAAACTTGCCTCTCATATTTCCTGTTTGTCTTTTTCTTTCCAACTATATTCTAACTAGCTATGGTGGTTTGAATAAGAATGATCCCCAAAGGCTAATGTATTTAAATGCTTAGTCACCGGTGTCACTATTTGAAAGGATTATAATGATTAGGAGGTGTGGCCTTGTTAGAGGAGTGGGGTTTGAGATTTCCAGAGCCTATGCCACTTATAGAGTCTCTGCCTGTGGATTAGGATGTCGTTCTCAATTGCTGCTTCAACATTTGCTTGCCCACCTCCATGTTTCCTGTCATGGGGGAATGTATCCTTAGTCATAGTGTCTCTTCACAGCACTAGAACAGTGACAGAGACACCAGCTGTGTCCGACCCAGGGCCCATAGGCTGCATGCATTTCATGGTGGCTCCAAATGAAGCCCGTTACATTTGTAGATCATGTCGTGTCACAGTGTCCAAAAGTTAGAGGGTTAGAAGTGGCTTAGTCCTTAAGAGCACCTCTTGTTTTCCTAGGTTAGTTTGTTTCCTAGCACCCATACTGGGAGGCTCACAACCATCTGTAACTCTATCTTCAGTAGATCTGACACCCTTTTCTGGCCTCTGTGGCACTTGTCCATATGTGGCACATTCTCTCATAAACATACATATATGTAAAAATTAAAATTAAAATATTAAAAGGATGGACACATCTATAAGACATTTCCATTTAATTTTCTGTGTTTGGTACCTCAAATTTAAGAATTTGAAACTTGGATTCAGTATTTTTCTGAAGTACCCGTATAAAACCACACCAAAGTCCTTTTTAAAGTCTCTACTTCTAGTAGTGTCTGCATGACCTGTCATTTAGCTGCTACTACAATGATGGGGCTCTTAACCCCTGTGTTCATTTCCTATTGCCACTGTAACATACCACATAACACAGATTTAATATCTCTCAGTTTTAGGAGTCAGAAGTCTGACACTTATCTTGGTGGACTACACTCTAAATGCCACCAAGGCTGTGTTCATTTCTGGACATCTATTTCTGTGCTATCTGCCACCTTGGAAGTTATAATGATCCTTTGGTTCTTGGACTTTCATCCAAATTCAAAGTCAAGAGTATCAGGTCAAGTCTCTTTCTGACTACCTTTTCTCCTGTTTACATTTGATTTCCTCTTCTATTTTTAAAGGCTCTGATGATTGCAATGGGCTTATAAAGATAATCTACACTAACTTCTCCATTTCAAAGTTGGCCAATCAGTTCCTTTAGTTCCACCTACAATCTCTGTTTTATGTTATTATGTGACATCATGTGTTAACTGGTTCTAGGGTGTGGCATTTGACTCTTTAAGAAGTCATTATTTTGCTCCCCATCTGAGCAATTCCCTTCATCAATTAGTTTCTGCCTCTTTCAATATAACACTATTCTATTTTTTTTATTTCAGATTTTAAAATTAATTTTTAAATACATGTATTTGTGAATGAATTCATGGATGTATATGCACCATGTACATGTCTGGTGCTCACAGAAACCAAAAGAGGATGTAAGGTTCTTGGAATCTGGAGTTACAGGTGGTTGGGGGCTACCCAGTGTGGACTCTGGGAACCAAACTTGGATCTTCCACAAGAGCAGTAAGCACTCTGACTTCCGAGTTGTCTCTCCAACCCTTCCTGCTTTACTTTTCTCCATTGCACTCATTGTCATCTAATGTCTTGGAATAGTGATTATCAACTTGACAATACTTTGAATTATCTAGAAAGCACACCTTTGGAGCTGTCAGTGAGGGTGATTTCAGGGAGGATTAGCTGGAAGGAGAAGACACATTCTCAAAGTTGGGTACATCTCCCATAGTATGGTTCAGACACAAAGAGGAATAAGGAGTGTGGGTGTCCCTGCCTTCCTTCTCACTTCTCAGCAAGTATGTCTGCCAACCTCTGTTGACATCAGACTCCATCTTCTTTGGCCAATATAGACTCAACCCCAGCAACTCTACAGGGAACTTCCAGTCTTCAAAGCTGGATAGTGACTTAGGAAGCATATGACTTTATGGGCTGAGCAGCTACTAGATACTCTACCTCTCTAATGTGAAGATCACCATTATTGGATTGCCCTGTCCCTTGTAAGCCAATCTACAAATCCCATTTCATAAAGTGTCAAAAACAAGGCAAAGACTTTGCCTTTAGTTTTGTATCTAGAGCTACATTGTAGGTCCTCATTAAATATCCTTTGAATCAATGAATCAGGATCTAATTAGTAACTAAAGACTGTCAATTGGAACCTGATAAGCATGCTTCCCTTCATCTATGATATTTAAAAGTTTTGCTGGGCATAGTAGTTGGGCTGATATCTGTGGTCTCTTAGTGTTAGTATATCTGCCCAGGCCCTTCTGGCTTTTAAAGTCTGTTGAGAAGTCAGGTGTAATTCTGTAGGTCTGCTTTTATATGTGACTTTGCCCCCCACCTTTTTTTTCCTCGCAGCTTTTAATATTTTTTTCTTTGTTCTGTACATTTAGTGTTCTAATTATTATGTGGTGAGAGGATTTTGGTTTTTGGCCCAATCTATTTGGTGTTCTGTCAGCTTCTTAAATAGCTGTAAGTCTCTCTTTCTTTGGGGAAGTTTTCTTTTATGATTTTGTTAAAAATATTTTCTGGACCTTGGAGCTGGGAGTCTTCTTCTATTCCTTTTATTCTTAGGTTTGGTCTTTTCATAGTGTCCCAGATTTCTTGTCTGTTTTGTGTCAGGCACTTTTTAGATTTAACATTTTCTTTGATGTATTGATTTTTTCAATCTTATCTTCTACACCTGAGATTCTCTCTTCCAGCTCTTGTATTTTATTGGTGGTGCTTGTGTCTGTAGTTCCTATTCTCTTCCCTTGGTTTTCCATCTCCAGGATTGCCTCAGTTTGTGTTTTCTTCATTGCTTCTATTTCTATTTTCAGGTCATGGGCAGTTTTACTCATTACCTTCACTTGTTTAATAGCATTTTTTTTTGCATTTTATTAAGGAATTTATTCATTTCCTTCACTTGTTTGATTGAAATTCTCTGTATTTCTTTAAAGGATTTATTTATATCCTCTTTTAAGGCCTCTATCATCTTTATAAGGTTGGATTTACGATTTATACATATTTGTTCAGCAACAAATATACACCAATTATTCTCACAGCCTCACAATACAGATAATTTATAAAACATCTATCTAGGGTAAAAATGTTGAAAAAAAATTAGTGTGTGTTTGTATGTGTGTGAGTGTACTCAGTGTCTTGATCAGTCTAGTCAAGAATGCTGCCACTGATCTGTATCCCCAGATTTCCTTTATTAGAGTTTTGACTTTTCCGATAGAATTAATCTGTATGTAACTGATGGAGTTAGTTTAACTAGGGTTTACTAAATAAAGCTGACTTTCTGGTTTGTTCTGGTCCAGGGTGGGCCATAGTTCAGTTTTGGGTGTACAGAAGTCACAAAGATAGTATAGAGGGTTCCTCTTTATTCTTGTGGTAGTTTGAATGAAAACGGGTCTCATAGACTCATGCATTTGAATGCTTGGCTCATAGGTAGTGATATTGAGATGTGGCCTTGTTGTCATAGGTGTGGCCTTCTTAAAGGAAGCATGTTACTTTGAAGGCAGGTATGCCCAGTATGGCACACAGTCTCCTGCTGGCTTTGGATTAAGATGTAGAACTCTCAGCTCCTCCAGCACCATGTCTGCCTTCATGCTGCTATGTTTTCAGCCTTGATGATAATGGACTAAACCTCTGAAACTATGAGCCAGCCCCAATTAAATATTTTCCTTTATAAGAGTTGCTGTGATCATGGTGTCTCTCTTAACAGCAATAGAAACCCTAACTAAGACAATCCTCCACGTAATTTTCCTCACTTTGAGCCTCTAACATTCCTATGGCTTCTGTCACAGTGAAAAGGACATTGCTGACACACTGCTACTAATGTCTACATCTTAATCAGACTTCACTGGTGTCTTCACTGGTGACTTCTCTCATGTCTGTTTTCCATTCGAGTCTAATGTTTGAGCATATAACACTTATTTGTCACATCTCTTCAGGTTTTGCTTGGCTGTGACAGTTTCTTAGGTTTTCGTGTTTTTAATGACTGACAGTTTTGAGGTACCCTGATTGTCTAGTTTGCTGAGAGTCCCTCACATGATCAGTCTTGATGTTTTATGACTAGACTGGGATTATATGAGTTTAGAGGAGGACAACAGAAGTGAAATGCCTTTTTCAACCTACTTTGCTAAGGGCACACTATTTCTCAATCATTGCTTATATTGCTATTAACACCTGAATGATAGATATCCTGTTTGTTAGATCTGTCCATACCAAAATTACCTGGAAACTGTAGCATGCCATACACCATTAGAGTATGTGCAAAAGTTAAGTGTGAGAACATCAAAGGCTTTCTTCAGCAAAGATGCTCACCTCTGTCTCATTTGGAAGATCTACACTGAGTCCTGGCAGAAGCCATGTCTGTGATAAGTCAAAGCGTTAGCTCATTGTTGCCTATCATGGTTTCTCTTGTAGCTTTTCACGATGGCTTGGAAGGATATGAAGTCACCATTGAGAGTTCAAGAAGATACTGTTTGGAAGGTATAAACAATGGTGAGTAGGGGGGAATGAAAACGTGCCAGTGGAGAAGGCATGGCATAGGAATGAGGCTGTGAACCAGCCACATGTCAAAGACAGGAGTTTGTGTTAAGACCTGAATGAAATAATAGAACAAGCTGTGCACTGGATGGAGAAAAAACATTGTGGGAAAACAACAACAGCAAAAACCCAGAAACTACAAAGGCATTCCAAAGCAGTTCCAGGAACTGTAATCTGAATACCAATTTCTAATGATTTTTGCATGTTTCCTGGGAAACTTCCCTGGTTTTGGACACTGTTGGAAAGTGATCCTGGCTTCTGAAGCCTGTAGAGTTGTAGGTATGTTTTTGAATCAGGGTATTAGTGTATTTTCTTGGCTTCGAGTAGATTAGATCGATTTTGTTAAAATTCTTATTTTTTAAAATGTAAGTTTTCGTTAAAAGCCCCGAGAAGTTCCGAGAGGAAAGCACAGTAAGGTCTGGCGCCTCTTCCACTCCTGGCAGTTGCCTCTCTCCACAGGAGCGCAGGAGTCGGGTGAAGTACATTTTCTGGAGTCTTTGCCTCTAAAAAGCTGCATGAACTTCAGCTGCGGGCTAAGTGTTTCCATGAATGCATCCAGGGAAGCGTTTGCTAGGCTTATTTATTTGTAACAGGTGCTAAAATTTGACATTTGACGTGACTTACTCATATTTTCAGGGACTGTGAATTAAGAAAGCATCTGAAATATGAACAAAATGTTATCAGAAGCATACGCACCCATGGAGTGTTTTTAAAAAGCTTTCAATGAACTCCCCTTAACACCGCAGGTTTGAAGAGGCTTGGTGCTTCACTAATGGTTCCTAGCCAGCTGATTTCAGTCCACGAGGCTGAAAGGAGTGTAAGAAACCTGTTCTTTTAGCATTTCTGTCTCTCTGGAACAGGTCTGAGCAGGAAGTGTGCTGCGCGAAGTCTGCTCTCAGATTCTCCCTCCTGGTTCCCCATTTCTAGAGCCTTCTTCCAAACGCAGATGAATACCTGGAACGTAATCTTCTTATTCACACGAAGGAAATTAATGGAAGGGGGCAACTGGATCCAACATCTTGACTCAGCTCAATGGTGTAAGACTTCCCCTTTGCTCCTGGCGGGATCAGAACAATTACTTTCTAATGACTTGTCAATATTTGGAACTACACTTTGATGCTAAAACTGAGAGACACAGCACCATTTCATGGCCCTCTCACTCGGCAGAGCCCCGCATTGACGTTGACTCTGTGAGTACAAGAAGTACATGTGTCTCCAGGGACCAGAAAAATAAATACCTATCACATGGAATATGTTCACTGAAGATGTATTAAGATATGAATGGTCTTCTCACACCAGATTCTAGGATCTCTTTGGCCAGAATTTGCTATTTTATATCTCCATCATTGATGTAAAGAAAAAAAAATCTCTAGAATAAGTTAAATTAATTCCTCTTACCTAACTTAACTACAGGGAGCTTACCATTTTGATACAAATAATTTTTAGATAAATATATTAAGACATAAGAGAGTCATGATTTGTTTTTGAGCTAACGATTATTCTAACACAAGTTCTATATTCACAAGAACCGTACTGTCAATAAAATTCAGCTAACAATATCAACAACCATAATTTAAAAACCTTTAGGTATTACAGCTCAAAACTATGTTTAGTGAGGAGTTGTTCAGTAGTAAGTCCCATAAAAGGTTCTGCATAGGAATATAGAAAACACCAGAGAAATGGGTCTTAATTTTGAGATATGTAATCATATCTGTGATATCTGACAAGGATACTCACTACTGAGCTAACTCTATATACTGTACTATTTAGTCAGTGCTACCGGCCTTTGAATTAGATACTACTGTTTTCCACATTCAGCAAGTTATAAGGCTATGGGTAAGAAACTGTCCTTGTTAAATTAATAAGAAATCATAAAAACAGTTTGAATTTTTATTAATAAATGTATTTATTTACTCTACATCCTGATCTCAGCTTTCCCTACCTTCTTTCCTCCCAGTGCCTCCCGCTCCTTTTTCCCTACCCTACCTACGTCTGCCTCTCCTTCCTTTCTCCTCATAAAAGGAGGGGCCTCCCATGATATCAATGTATCTTGGCATATCAAATCACAGTAAGACTAGGTGTATCTAAGTTTAAAAAATTTTTTATGTCATAGTCTGTACTTCTCCTGTGACCAATGAACTTTATTTTCTCCTGTGACCAATGAACTTTATTTTCTCTTAAGTCTAAATTGTTAGCAGGGGGTTCTGTACATACAAATGCAATACCACTCATGAGACAGTCCGTGCACCGCAGTAACTGCAGTACACATAGGCAGAGCCAACAGAAAGGCACAGCCAATGAGAGAGAGAGAGAGAGAGAGAGAGAGAGAGAGAGAGAGAGAGAGAGAGGAAGCCTTCCCTTCAGACGGTGGGGTGGAAGCTGTCTGTGCGGCTGTGAAATAGTGCATCAGGTAAAACTGTGATCCCTTTCCTCCGCGAGTGCACATCTCTAAGACTCCTGGCTAGGCAACAGCAACACCCGCAAGAAAAATGGTGCTGCCTGCTTCTGTGTGAGCCTAAGAAAAATATTTTTTATGTCTCATGTCAATTCACAGGTCTTGTATCAGTTCCTGTTTAAGGAAAAAGGAACTAGAGGAATCTTCATGGCATAGGCAGCTCCGTAGACAATGGGGTCATGGGATACCCACACTCTCTCCCGTATTCTCCTTGTACACTGCTTAAGAAGCCGCGGGTCGGCCCGGAAGTTTTGTCCATCTTACCACACTGCCTCAGCTGTACAGTGCCACGCCTTTTTCAAAAAACAAAACAGAAAACCTTGCATTATGGGTGTGATTAAAAAAAAAATCACAGACAAAAGTGCTTAGATTGTTCAACTGCATTAATTGGATGAGACTGTGCCTGATCTGCCTGCCTTCAAGTCTGGTCTGTTACTGAGAACCTTAGTGTGGATTCATATAGTTACATAATTGTCAGAGACGGAAACTCTGTTTCTCTATCTTATTATCATGCATCTATCTTATTTGGCATTCAAGTTTGCATATTACCATGCCTCTATGTTATTAGGAATTCAAGTGTGTTTATTAAAAAAAAAATCTCCAATTCATGCGAATCCTATTGATCACATTCCCTTCTTTCCCAAAATAAGAATGTTAAAATGATTGAGCTCAAGTAAAACCAGAGAAACAAAACATGTTATCATATTTTGAGTAAAGAATAAGATGAGATGATAGGACAGACACAGGGATGTGCCTTGCCTTTGACATGCCATCAGGTTTCACCCAGAGTATCCAGGGATTTGTGTAGCTGATGGTACTGCGTTTGTCAAAGGTTCCTATAGTAGTGTGTACTAAATCTTACTACTTCCGTGTATTTTATAAAATAGTAAAGGAAATAATGTGATCTTTGTGCTTTTTGCTTCCAGAATAATTTCTGTTATCCTTAGCATATATTAATCACACATGACAGTGAGTTTCATTAGAATATTTTTCACATGTGCATATAATATATTTTGAAATATGATCTTTTAAGCGAGCATTTCCTGGAGTTGCCAAATGACAAAAAAAAGAATTCTAATCACCCTCTGTACAAGAAATAATAAGTCTCTGTGTCAAAATAGCCCACATAAGAGAGGGGAGAGCAGAGAAGAAAATGTAGCTTCGGGTTGGGAAGGCAGGGAGTAGGTGATGAGCCTGACAGGGATATATGGAACTTATGTTAGAAAGTGGCAGTTTTTTCATGTCAGCACCCTATTTTTGAGATAATATCTTCTGTAACAGTCTCGATTAGTGGAGGTTTCATTTGTAAGGGCCTTTTAGTTGTTTTCATGAATACTAAAAGTCAAGTGTACATTTTCACAGTGTGGCTTATGGTCCTACAGGAGAAGGGGACAGAAATAAACTTAAGGGTTAGAAACACTTCTGGACCACGTATACCCAAAAAATTGAAACATAATGACAGGGTATCCCCTTTTAAAATTAGACTTCATTTTTCAAATCTCAGATATGTGGCATGTTTAATAAATATAAGTAGTATCATCCTTCATATGACTTTTTAAAGTGTGAGCATAGTAAGGCGCCTCTCTCTTTGTATTAGTGTTTGGCTATCCAAAGACAAATTTTTAAGTTGAGTGACAGAAGGAAGCATAGAAATTAGATACTGACTTTCTCCTCTAATTAAATTGAGAATAATTGTGTTAAGATTTCATGTACAAGAATTTATATTTTCCTAAAATCAGAAAACAAAAGTTAAGCGTGCCAAAGCTCTTTAAACAAAATCTTAACCACTATCTATGTTAAGGAGATGGAGAAGTGGGGAACAGCATTTCTGTGTATGTTAGAGAGAGATCTAGTTCTTAGCTGCTAACAAAACAAAGCAAAGAAAGCCATCTGTGAGATTTTTTTTTGGGGGGGGGCTACAGAGTCTTTTCAGTCATAGGGCACTCTGTGAGGCCTCAGGTTCAGCCATCAGTATCATCGTATCACCCCAAATATTAAAAGTTAGGATAGGTTTGTGGCGACTAGGTTAACGCATGAAAGCAGGAAATCTGAATTCATCCATTCAAAAGGTAGTTGATGAAAACTTCTGTGTTTCAGATTTTTTTTTTCCCTCCAACTCCTGTAGATATAAATCCTGTGGAAAATAAAGCCAAAGTCTCTATCAGGTCCTCTGATGGTAGGAAGAAAAGAGAATGGGGATGAGGGTGCCGTGCTATGGCAGATCATGTGCTGAGTACTCATGAGGCAGTGAGCTCATCATGCACACAGATACAGACACACAGACACACCCACCCACACACAGAGGCATTAATCCACAAATACAGATGCAGTCACAACTATGAGAAATGTTCTCCAGAAGAGAAGATACAGCCTATAACAAATGATGCTAAAGAGGTGGGATGCCAGAGGGAGCTTCTTTGAGGAAGATGCTTTACTGAGGCCAGCAGGAAGAAAGGTGGAACCGCGTTCCCAGCACTGCAAACAGGAATGCAAGTGCGGTTGAAGGGAGCACAGGCTGGGAGGTTGGAGGAAAACAGGTCATACGGGCCTTTATGTCCCATGTTGTTTTTTATCTCAAGCCGTGAAAATGTATGAAGCAAGTAGGTGACTTGCTCAGACATCCAGGCTTGCAACTGGAAGGAGCAGCTGCGGTTCTGGAGGACTGTTTGTAACCAGTGTGGAGTGGTTGGGCTATTACAAGGTTGTCTGAGTAGAAAACCCTAGGGACTTATGGTACCTCATAAAGCAGCAGGTGGTGGGCATCCAAACAAATGGAGTTAATTTAAAAGATCTACAGGAGATAAAATTGATGAAAGGGGATGGGCTCTCTCTTATTGCTCCTATTTCCATATAAATACATATGTGAATAATATAGTTCTACATATTCTGTTCTTACGTGTAAATGTATGTGTATATTCGAGTCTGTATTATGGAGCTGTGTGTTTCAGATTAGTGCTTTGTAGGTTATTCTTAAATAGGACAATCTTTATGATTAAATTTCATATCTTCTTAAAGCAGGTTTTCCACTTTCTCTTATTTCCCCCAATTAAGAGCAATGCCCAGGATTTTTGAGGCCCAGCAAGTGTGAAATGGCTGAAGACAAAAGGGCAACTTTTCTCTTTGCTGGGAGAACTCATAAGCTTATGAATTCTCTCACACACTTTCTACTATTCAAGGCTGCAGTCTGCCAAACTTCCTCCAAACTACTCATCAAAGGACTCACTTCAATAATGACTACGTTATAATAATGTGTTATAGTTAAAGTGACAATAAAAGAGAATTAAAAGTGAAAAACAGTGAATAATGTGCGACCGTCATCATCCAGGTAGGGCAGGAAAGATTTAGGGTCAGCCTGCAGAAGGATATTGGAAAAGTGACTAGGTGACCAGACTCAGGCTTCTACAGACTGAATTTTTATTTTATTGTATTGATTTTCCCCGCCTGTCGCAATCATACAATTCTTTTTGATGAATTCTGAAACTTTTATGATTATGATTTGTTTGAGTAGTTAAAAGAAGTATAAATTATAATTAAAATCTTCATGTGTTTTTCACATATTCTCATAAGTTTTTTTTTTTTTTGGTAGCAGTTCATTACCCCATAAATATAAATTTAATAGCAAAGCCTGCCGTATGACGCTAGAGTCTTACAGTGCCAAAGTACAGGGTCCACTGATTATCGACTAAGGGGACACACATGTATCTGATGGCGGAACAAGAACGCTTTTACCCACTTTTAATATTTGTGTATAAATTAATTTTCCCTTTCAAAGCATTGAGCAAAGGAAACGGTATTCCTTTTAATGTCTGAGCTACATTGCAACTAACCGCTGACTTTATGGAGATTTTATGGAATGACTCATTCAGGGGGCTCTGACTGGTCAGAGTGCCCGAGCTTGGCAGAATCTATTGTTTCAGAGATTTTGCTCTGATATCGTGCAGCATATTACTTGGTACCATAGCCTACTCACAGCAGGAAAAACGTTTTAAGAAACAAAATTATAAGGGTTCTTGCAGTACGTCTCTCTCTTTCTTTCTTTTTGTTTTGTTTTGAGGCAAGGTCTTATTATGTCATTCTTACTATTCTCACTCTATAGAGCCGACTGGCCTTGAACTCACAAAGATCTGTTGCCTTCTGAGTGCTGGGATTAAAGGCGTGTGCACTGTGCCCAGCCCTCTTGCAGTATTTCATCTTTCTTTCCTTAATCATTCGTCCATTGTCAAACATGAACTACTGGAAATGGTACAGCAATCTAGAGAAGCTCTGGCAAATATTTAGGCTTAACTTTAAGCTAATTTTCTTGAAAATACAAATAATCACTTTCAGTCTGGTATTTTATATTGTAAGAGACTAATTTGGCTTGGTACATCCGTTATTGGGGAACATCTCTAAGAAGCTCTTGATGCTTAATTTTTGTCATTGAACAAACAGGAAATGCAGATGTTATGGTCAGAGACTGTTAAAATGGCTGCCACACTGATTCAGCCATTTTAGCTTCAGCTTTCTTTTATATATTGCTTTCTAAACAGTGGTGCCTTTTCTGTCCTGACAGCCTTATTTTTGAGAAGTCAAGTTTATTTCTGTCTTACTCTGTTGAGAGGGTCCTTGTCTCTGATCAACAATCTATACTAGTTATCTCTCTGAGATGTGAAAATTGTTTTTAACTCGTGGAAGAAAACTTTAATTCATTCATAGTTCCATACAATAATTCATCAACAAAAGCAGGGAGGACAGGAATTTAAGCAAGACAGGAACCTGGAGGCAGGAACTGATGCAGAGGCCAGAGAGGAATGGTGCTTACTGCCTTGCTCCTCATGGCTTATTCAGCATGCTTTCTTATAGAACCCAGTGCCAACCGCCCTGGAGTGGCCCAACCCACAATGGGCTGTAAGTCACTTTATTTTTTTCATTGCACCCCTGTTAACTTGGGGTACAAATTCTACCATCTTTAGGAATTCTTTTTGATAACTGCTCCTTTATAGTGAAATATTTCTTGACTCCAGAAATTCAGAAACATTCAAGACTATTCATATTAAGTATCATATGTAATTCAATTTACATTGTTACTTTTTAATAAAGTAGTTACAAACTTAATTTCCTTTCTATTTTCATGTTGGAGAGTATAAACTTTTATAGTTGAAGACATCAAGGTTTCAAAAGAATATGTAATTTGTCTATGGTAATATTTATAGAAAATGAAGAAGTCCAGACACATGCTTGGTACCATTACTTTTTAAACACGTAATTTACAAATTACAATGTTTAATAAATGCTTGTGATGGGTGAGACCCTGTTTTGGCAATGCCTTTGGTGATAGACTTTTGACTCCTTTCCTACAACTGGGTATTTTATTTTGAGTTGAATATTTCAGTACAAATATGAAATAAGGCAAGATGACCTGCTTATAACATTAGTTTATTATTAGTTTATTACAAGCTTCTACTTGTAGAAAGAGGAAATGTTGTCGTATTGAAAATCCTGTGAAACGATCACCAATGCAGCATGTCCACATTTTCTTTAGAAGGAATGGGAATGGAGCTTGAACCTTTTACATGTGACAGTGTGTTTTCAGAGCAATTAGATGAGCTGAGGAGCATCAAATGGAGCACATTTAAAAGATTGGACAGGATGGCTTCCTGGTCTTGGACAAGCTTTGAACCTCACAAGCAGGCCAGCCAACAGCATGTACAGAGACCCACGGTGAAGTTGTGTAGCGGCATCTGTGCTGATTTCTTACCCTGTAATCTTGTCCCGCAATCTGGTGTCTCAGATCCGGCTTTCACCGGCAACCCAGAAAGTGTTTCAGCAGCTGTATCCTTTTAATGCAGCCTCCGAAAGCAGGAAGTCAAATCTCCTTTCTTCTTCATCCTTAATCATGTGACTGGAAGTTGGGTGACTCATACACTTGGTCCCTTGCCCAAGCATTATTCTTCTAGGAATTCTTAGGAGGCTTTAACAGGCTAGTGTAGCCTCAGAGATTCTCAACATGTGGGTCGCGACCCCCAGAGTTCGAATGACCCTTACATCAGGGTTGCATATCGGATATTCTGCGTATCAGACGTTTATATTACTAAACAATAGTAAATTTACAGCTATGAAGTAGCAATAAAATAATATTGTGGCTGGGGATCACCACAACATGAGGAACTGTATTACAGGGTCGAGACATTGGGAAGGCTGAATAACCCTGTTCTCGCGGCTTTGCTCATTTGGAGAACAGCTGGTGGATACCTTCCCTATGATTGAGATGATGTCTAAAGTACCAACAAAATAATCAAAGCTTTAAGATAGTTCCAAGATTAGATTTCTTTGAAAAATAGTTATTTGGGGACCAATATACAAAGGAGTCTACGAAATAACAGGAAAGATTTAAATTAGAACTTGATCTTGGTTGGAGGCTCTCCAATGTTTGAACCAAGCTAGTGACTGAAACTCCATTAGGAAAAAATACCCCACAAAACCTAACAAAAACAAAACCACCAGGCCATAACGTTGGAAGCTTTAATTGTGTTGCATTCATGAAATATTTTGAAGAAATGTCTGTAATTAATAAAATACTTTGGTATTTGTGTTGTGACCTAGTAACTTACAAAAAAAAAAAAAACAAAAAAACAAAAACCAAAAAACAAAAAACAACCCTTCCCTTAGGCAGAGATTTGTGACTCAGGGGAGCTTTGCTGTAAGGTTTGACCGGAGGGGGAAAACGCTGCAGTTCTCCACATTTCCAGCAGGGGTCAATATGCTTTCATCATTACAGACGGAAAGCTCTCAGGAAGCAGCCGCAGTGTTGATCCTAATTGGAGCAGACACAAGGATCTTCTATAATCCGCTGACATCCTTTTCAAATAATAATTCTTAGGTGGGTGGTGGGCTGGTGGCTGCAAAACCAGTGCGAGGCTTCGCCACAATGAAGCCTAACCATTGTCAATTATTTTTGATGTATGCTAGCTTAACTTAAGTCTCCTTCTGACTGGCGTTTCCAACCCACAGAAGGGTATTCCGCCTCCTAATTATTGAGACGCAGTGCCCAGGATGGCCAGAACCAGTGTGCTATTTTGGCTTAATGTGCTCTCCAAAAAGCATTCCCTCTTCCCAGCCTCCTTGTGCTCTTCCCACTGAGCACAAAGAGAAGCATATGCTTTCAGTCAAGTGTCTTAGGAACGGTTTTACTTATAACCTTAATTGCTGAGGCCATTTAACTTTAACTCATCACATGCCAGTCCTTGGAAGCAATTAGAGACATCCTGAGTACACATGATTATAGTTGAGTGAATATATCTCCCCACAGTTTGGTAATCACAACCAAATCTCCCACGTCTATCCACTTTCTGATAATTTGTTTAGGGCCTCTGCCAGTTGTGGTGAGTATTAAGGGAACAAATTGTCACCCTTTGTGTGCATTTTGAAGACTCTTGGTTGCCTGAGTCTCAGATTGTCAAGAGGAAGGCATTCTTTGAGGGAAAAAAAAAAAAAATCCTGCCCCGCACCCACCCCCACACACAAACAGCACGTTCGTTTAGTTTTTACTCTCTTTTGCACTGGGTACTGAATACAGCCCTTTCTGCCGATCGGAGGAGAGAATATCTCCATGTAGAGACATTTGCAGAAATCTGATTCTGGAGAGCCAGGAGTGTTGAGCAAGAATATATTACCACGACACTGGGAAAAAAAAGAAAAGTTAACTGCTTCTGCGCGGCGGCGCCTGTGCAAGGGAGAAGGTTGAAGTGGTCACCGGGCCCTGGACCTTGCCCGCCCTCAGGCTCCGTGAGAGCAAGGCTTTACCCTGAGGTCTTCACACCACTCTCCAGGCGCGGGGAGAATGTCATCTTTGAAATTCCAGCTGGAAAGCTACAGCGAGCGGGCATGGCCGACCAGTGGTATTTAATGTGCGCACTACGTTTATAGAGCATGAGGGGGAATTTCCACTTCAGGTAGAGGTTGATGGGTTCCTAAAAAGATACATGCATCTTTTGTCGCGTACCAAATGGGCACAGGCCTCTAATAAACGTGGTTGCATTTTACATACCAAAAACTGTTGTTTCTTTCACCGTCAAAGGTTACCCTTTAGGGTTCACGTTGCCATGTTTAAGCAAAAAAGGTGCTTTGATAAAATTCCTTGATGAGGTCACTTTATTTTCAGTCCCTCAATTCCATATTTATGTAAAAAAAAAAATCACCCAAACAGACAAAATATAAGAGCCACCCTCAAATTTAGGTTAAGGTACGAGGCTTGCATGGCACAAGTTGCTGAAAAGGCCAGCTTTAATTTCATCTCGGGTCTGACAGCCACCTCATAGGTGCTCGGCGTTTTATGGGGAGTCAGGAGAAGCTGGGGAGAATTTTGGGATCATTCTTTGTGATTGTTAAAGACAGATTAATTTCCCGATTTTTTTAAAAGAGTATTATTTACATGAGTGTAGTTCACTGAACAAGGATGCATCTCTTAAAAATAAGCATTTTTTTAAAACTTGCTTTCTTAGGGTCTGCTGCAATGCCAGAATCTGCTAACAGCATGGGCCTGTATTGATGAACAAAACAGGCACGAGCTGTATTCCCATGAAGGTTGCATGCTGCTTGCTAAAATATACATGCTTTGAAAGTATGTATGTTCTAAAAAAAATCCCCAGTATATTTTTATTTCCTCACTTCACACATTTGCTTCTTCATATTTAAAATGTAGGCTGAGACACTCCTTGCATTCTTTGAAGGTGAAAAAAAAAATAACTCCAGGGTGAACTAAAGAATTTTGGGGACTGAAGAAGTGCTGCAGAGTCTTCACTGGGAAGGGGGTGGCTATAAACTGGCTTACAAATAATTAACAGATTAGGATGCTTTGCAGAAAGTTCATTCATTCATAAAATGGAGCAATATGCCTCTGGAGCAGCTGACACAAGAGTTCAAGGTTGCCTATCCCCTCTGCAGGAGGCTGTGATAACTCAACATGCCTCATGTTGTTCTCACAGGAAGGCTTCAACAGAACCAAGTGGGCCCTGCCCTTAGAGTCCTGACCTCACGAATTAGGAGCAGTGAGAGGAGGCCCTCTGATTACCTTGTAAGACTTGTGTGAATTTTAATTCTGTCCACTGAGTTTACTGTTAAATATGGAAGCAACCTTAAATGAGAGTAATTTTTTTTTCTTCACTTGTTTATTCAAATATATCTCAGAGTTCAAAGATTGACTGTTTGCACTTAATTAAGAAAAAGATAATTTGGAAAGTGTAAATGAATCCCAGTGCTTGAAGTGGTACTAGTTCTTTGCTTATTGCTAGGATGATCTGGTTTCAAGACATCTGGAAGCCAAGATACTGGGCATCTATCCTAGGCCCTGTGTAATTTTTAGGGTGTTCTTTCAAAAGCTCAACTTTGATTTTTTATTTTTGCTTTGTTTTACTTATAGGAAAGCAATAACAAAACCCTGTAGGACCAAAGATACAAGCTAGTTATTTCCCTTCCCCACTGATCCATCTCTCTTTTCTTCATCAGAAGATGTGGTTGATAGCCAATGTGTTCTGCTAATGTTTGCCTTGCATTGGTGAATAACTACAGCCAAATAGTAGGTCTCTTACACTGACAGCTTCCCGACTTAAAGAAAAGCCTTTGTTGTGAAAGTCCTAGGCCTGAGGGGAGAACTTACCGCTGTGTTGGTACATGGGCATGATTTCAAACTGCCTTGGAAATATGTTTGTGTCTGTAGATTAGCGTGGCTCTTAGCCTTGTCAGAGAAGCTTTTGTTTGAGGTGGGCAATGGTTACCGCAAAGACTCACAACCTCTGTAAGTGCTGAGAACATGTGACTATCAAGGATTCAGCCCTCAATGGAACATCTGCATCTCAAACCCCGCCCAAAGCTTCTGTTGCCATACAGAAAAGGTGGAAGGAGGTGTGGAGAATTAAGACATTGAGGATGACTTAAGATGCTGTGAAAAGCTGTCTTTTGGACATGTGCTTGTTGAATCCATAAATCCACATTAGCAATAGCTGCCTGGGCAAGACGGAGCCTGTCAACATTTCCTCATGAAGGGGGGAGGGGCTCATAAGCCTACCCCTACCTGATGAGCTCTAGGTAGAGGCATCATTCACAGGGGTGTAGTCACTGGGAAGATGGTCATATTCAGGTAAAAAAAAAAAAAAAAGAGGAGGTTCCATGTCTCTCAAAGATCACCTGATGCTTGGGTGTTCATTAGGAGTATATAGCTCTCTGTCTTTACATAACTGTTGATTTTCTTGATTGATTTTCTGCTGCCAAAGTATTAGCAGTTATAAATACATTTTGAAATTAAAAAAAAAAAACGAAAAAAACTTAACTATATTAGGGTTTTTCTCAGACTGCTGAAGTTGAATTTTCTTCCAAAAGCCAAGAGAAATATTTAAGAAGCAAAAATTGTTGGATATTATGGTAGATGGCTCTTAAGGATTTTTTGTTGTTGTTGTTGTCATTTCTTTCTAGTTTTAATCTTGAAATAGAAGAGTTATTTTAATTGTTAAAAAAATTAAAATGAACTTTCTTCATCTCAGTGAGTTTTTCCTGCTAGATGTGGAACAAGGGTATCATGTGAAATTTGGGTGCCTGTTAAAGCATGTATAAACAAACCAGTAGGCAATAACTCAGACACTTAGATCACACCTTGGCAACTCAGTATTTGCACATTCTAATTTCTTTCTTATATTGCTTTCTAACATTAAAAAAAAAGTTATTTTGGTCTTTAACTTGCAGTAGACCAATTTCCTTTATCTGCTAGGACACTCAATTCAAATTTAAGACCCTTTTAAACACACACACACACACACACACACAAAGACATTAGCTAAACCCATCTCCTCCTTCAGCTGTGTATGATAACTCTGCCTCTGGCTTTTGCTTATTTATCAAACACCCTGCCTTCCTGTTCAACTGTGTATAATAGACCTGCTGAGCTTGCAGGGCAGATGGCTGTCATTTCTCCACTCTCTCATCACCCATATCCAGGGTTCCTCGACCCAAGCCATGCAAGAAAACAGCAATCCAGGTTGACCTAAACTTAATATGCAAACCAGGCTGTCTTCAAACTCTTAATCCTCCTGCCTCAGACTCCCAAGTACTGGGAATATAGTTTTTTGGTCCTCTATGCTTGGTTTCTATCTTACTTTAACAAATTTTTGTCTTTATGAATCTGTCATTTCTCTTGATCCATATAACTCATCTGAAGAAATTTTAGAAAAAATTTACTTCATTTTAAAGAAGAAAATTAGTTTTCCAATACCTAAATAAATATAAAAGAATTGGTTGTTCACAGATGTTAGATTGTACATAAAGCAAACCCATGATATAATGCATAAAGTAGGAAGTTACTCGGATGCAAAGAAATAAATATTTAATGGATGATAACCTAAATAAAGATGCAGATATTTCTCATAGCATCATTCAAAGGCCTGGCATTGATTTGAAAGGTCATGGGAGTCATAGCATGATTCACTGAGATTTTCTTTGTTTTCCTCCTGAACTTCAGACAACTGCTGTCACCAAAAACATTATACTTGGCATTTTAAAGGAATAGAGTGGATGAGATGTAGTTAGATCTGATGCTTTTTTCAGGAAGCAGATTCTCCAGAAATCTCCATCCAGGTTATATTTAGGTCTTTTGACCAGAACTGTGTCATGTAACTTTTCTAAATAGAAGAAATAAATACTGGTGAAGAAAAAGTGGCTAATTAGTGGATGTGAAAAGGGGTAAGATTTTTAAAAATTCAAATAAATAACAAATACTATTGAGCAGACAAAAAATTTAATAGACACTGAATGAATATAATTGGTGGACCCTTGTGAGTAAGATTAGATGGATCATAAACCGTGAGTGTAGGGTTAATATACTCATGTTTAAGTAAGTAAAGTAATACTTAGGCCACTGGGTCTCAATGCTAATGAGACCTAATGCTGTGGTCCTTTAATACAGTCAGTTCCTCATGCTTTCTTCTGCCTCTCTGAGTTACAGGGTATCTATCTATCTATCTATCTATCTATCTATCTATCTATCTATCTCTATTTAATTTCACAAAGTGAGTAAGTACTAGGTCTTGATCTTGATCGAAGATGATGTTCTTGTAAAGTTATGATCTATGCCTCCTCAAAGGCTCATGTGTTGAAGATTTGGGCCTCAACAGGTGGCAAGATTAAAGTGATTAGAGCATGTGCTAACCTTTTGAGGAGATCAAATCCAACTGGGCAGTGAGGAAGGAGAGATTATTTGGAGAAAATATGTTTATTAGAAGGCATGTCTTTGGAGGACATATCTTGTCCTTGTTACCTTCTTTCTCTCTTTTTCTTCTTTTTTTTTCCTTCTTGGTGGCTATGAAGTAAGCAGCTTTTATCTGCCATGCTTCTGTGGCACAGTATCTTTGTCTTGACACGGGCCTAAAAGCAATGGATGTAGATAATCATAGAGACCTCTGAAACTGTGCACCAAAATAAATTTGTTTTGAAAATTGATCCTCTTTATATATATTATCACAGAAATAAAACCTGTCAAGGACAACAGATTTTTAACTTTCAGTTTATATGCTATATTATTTATTAAAAGCATATACATTTAAAATAGTACATGCATGTTTATGTTACAGCCAGTGCCAATTATTTTGGGATTTCTACTCAGGGCATGCTCTTCTCCTCCTTAGTGCCTACGAAACTGAACACACACACCAATATTACATTTTAAAATTTATTGAGAGCCAGGAGCGGTTGCATATGCCTTTAACTCCGGCACTGAGAAGATAGATGCATGTTGATCTTGGGAGCTCAAGGTCAGTTTTGTCTACAAAGAGTTTCAGGGCAGTCAGAAATAAACAATGAGACCCTGTCTCAAACTCTTCAATGCACACATGCATAAGCACACACACACACACAGACACTGAATCTCAATATGTCTCTTTTACTTAGGATACACAAAGCTCAAATTTATTTTGTCATGAATATGCATGTCAAGACCATTGTACACCTGCACTATATCCAATAATAGTATAAATATAATTAAGAAAATGAATCATGAACAACCATTAATCCAATCTTTAAATAAGAAACAATTAGAAATTTCCGAACTAAAAAGTTGATAACTGAGATTATAAAGTTTAACAGAAAGCTTTTCTGTATGTTGGAAGTAGCAGAAGAAATATTTAGCCAACATCAAAATATATAAATAAAAGTTATGACCTGATGTGCACAGAAAAAAAGTAGGAAATTAGGAACAGAGCATTAGAGGAGCAGGGAGGATGGACATCAGAGGAAGAAGAAAATAGGCAACAACCTAGAAACCTGCTACAGAGGGCCTCTGAAAGCCAGAAGAAGAAATCAGGAAACAAACTAGGAACATACCACAGGGGGCCTCTGAAAGCCTCTGCCCTGCAGACTATCAAAGCAGATGCTGAGCCTGATGGCCAACTCTCGGGCAGAGTGAATGGAATTTTGTGTAGGAAGTGGGAAATAGTGGGAGCTGGAGAGGACGGGGTCTCCACAAGGAGAGCAACAGAACAAGAAAATTTGAACACAGGGAACTTCCCAGAGACTCATACTCCAACCAAGGACTATTCATGGAGATGACCTGGAACCCCTGAGCAGATGTAGCCCATGGCAGGTCGGTGTCCAGGTGGGTTACCTAGTAATGGGAAGAGGGACTGCTTCTGACATAATCTGATTGGCCTGCTCTTTGATCACCTCCCCCTGAGGGGGGAGCAGCCCTACCAGGCCACAGAAGAGGACAATGCAGCCACTTTTGATGAGACCTGATAGACTAAGATCAGAAAGGAGAGGAGAACCTCCCCTATCAGTGGACATGGGGAGGGGCATGCATGTAGAAATGGGAGGGAGGGTGGGATGGGGAGGGGAGGAGGGAGAGGCTTATGAGGGGATACAAAATGAATAAAGTGTAATTAATAAAAAAAGAAGCTGCGAGCCAATAGGAAATATTCTAATATGAGAATAATTAACCACCTAGAAGTTGTGCAGAGGAAGAATAAAAGACAGATAAATAATATTTGAATGACTAATTCCTTAAAGATCTCTACAGTTAGGTATGGTGGGGCATTTCAACACTGAGTAGGCAGAGGCAGGAAGATCGCCATAATTTGGGGACTAATTTGGCTTATATAGCAACTTTCTAGACAGCCAAGATCACGTGCTGTCAGATTCTATCTTCAAAAAGTTTTAAATTAGAAGAAGATACATTCTTAGAGTTTCAAAGTGTTTAGCAAGCACTAACTTATATAAAAATAAAAGTATTACATTGCTAAATTGACGAAAGCAAATGTAAAGAGAAAATACTCTAAGCAACTAGAGAAAAATTAGTATTACATACAGAAACACAATCTAAATAATAGCTGGCATTCACGTGTTTCCAAACACTGAAACTTAGACAATGAAGAATATTCTTTAACACCCTATGAGAAAAAATTAAGAATAAAGATTGAATATAAAAACAAAATTTCACTGAAAATATTCACAGAAAAAGTAAAATAGAAAAAAAGTCTCACATAACAATTCATGATTAATCATAGTAGATCTGTTTTACAAAATACTAAGAAACTTCCTTGTATTTGAAATATATAACACTACATGAAAACTCATAGAAAAATAAGATATACTTCAAATGATACATTGATGGTAAACATAAACTATGTTATCTACTAATGGAAGAATGATATGCCTAACAACAGCTCATGAAGAAGCCAGGAGCTGAGCTGACAACAGAAAGGAATGAATACAAGTCACTGTCCATGTAAAGGTCTTGACTTTTGCTGGAGGTGAGTTTGAACTCAGTCTATTAGTGAAAAAAAAAAAAAAAAGTCCTGTATCGAACTGTTTGTGTGAAATATTTATTGAGATAAAAAAAAAGAGGGGTGTAAGAAAAGTAATGTAAGTCCAGAAACAGGGAGATAAAGGGATAAGATTGTACAGAACAATATGAGGATATACTTCCAGAAAGATCTGCTGGACAGGCTGGGGGGGGGGTCATTAAGTTAAAGCTGCCTTTTGTAGAGTCCTCTGTCTTGTCAGAAAGGGGCTGCCTTCGTATTAAAATGAGCTCAGGAATTGGCTGGAAGCAGCTTGTGGGAAGCTTGGCCTGTGTGAAGATGGTGGACCAGACAGGCTGCCACAGGCTACTAGGTGATTATGCCCCAGCTAAGGAGCAGAAGGTACAGGGTGTGCGTTTTCACACCTTTTCTCCATAAATGATGAAGCGAGTAGACGACAATCTTGTAAGTGTAGAGAAGACTGGACAGCAGTGTCAGACAGCCAGACTTTACAGTATTTTTACACGTATGTACAGACACAATACTGACATTCTGCACATTCATTGCATGTATATATATATATATAAACCTCATCCAAATAAGGGCCGCATTGTCCATAGAGTGGGTTATAATACGCTACAATGGACTGAGATCTTCTGGGATAAATAAGGTTTCTAAAGGAAGATGTATTAAACATCAATAATAGGATTAAATTTCTCATAGGTTAAGTGGATGTAACAGATATATACAGAACACACCATCCAATAGGTACAGAATAAAAATTCTTCACATGATCCAATAGCTTCTTCTTCAAAAGAGACCACATTCTAGGCAATGGACTAAGCCTTATCCATTAGAAGAGAATTAAAATATTTTATTGTATCCAATAAGTGTATACTGCAACCGAATTTAAAACCAACATCAGGAAAATGTCCAAAAACTACACAAATCCATGGAGAGTAAACAATGCATTCTTGAAAAAGTAGCTAGTCATAGATGAAATCCAGGGGGAATTTTTAAAGTGTGTAGAGCCAAATAAAAATGAAGAATAGCTTGCCAGAACATTGGCATACAACGGGGTTAGTTCTCCTCGAGATTCCCAGATAAACAACAGTGATACACTACTAAGTCTTAAACAAATGAGAACGTTCTAAGCCCAGGAACAATATATGATAAGAAATAATAAATATCAGGCAAAATATAATGAAATGTAAACTAAAGGAACAACAGAGATTCAAAGGGCTGGTATTTTTAAAAAACAAAAGACAAAAACAAGATTAATAAATTTGTAGCCAAACTAACCAAAAGAAGAAAAAAAATATCCAAATTGATAAAATTAGAGATGGTAAAAAGAGAAATTAATAAGATTCTAATTAAATATAAACAATTATAAGATAGTACATTTAAAACTTATATCAGAATGAAACTGGAAAATTTAGAAGAAATGAATAAATTCTTAGATACTTATGACCACAAAAATGAATGACTTACCAATTAAAATCAACTTAATAAGGTCTACCCAAATAAAAACAGTGAACAAATTAACATGATTGAAGCAACAATAAAGTTTCCTAACAAAGAAAATTCAAGGGAACAGATTCATTGTAGATAATACTATATAAAAACTGTAATATAAAACAGGGAAAGAATGCTACCAAACTCAGTTTATAAAGCCAACTTTACCCCAATTCCAAAATTGGATGAAGAGACAATAAAGAAAACTAAAGGCTAATTTCTGTGAGGAACATGAAAGGACCAGGCCTGACCCCCTCCCCCAAAAGTCATCAGTTCCAGGAACTAGGCCATAGGCCACCAATTCCAGAAATAAAAAAACAAAACAAAACTATAAACTTCCCCACCCAAGAAATCGCTTGGAGGTAAACACAAGAATGGGAAGATATCTCAGGGTGGAGCATCTGTGCTGGGTAGCCCACTGACCTAATGTTCCTGAGGTCTATAGATAGCTCACTCAAATAGTTATGTTAGTTAGCCAATCACTTTGTAACAAGCTTGCCCTTGCTGAATGTCACCCAACCATACCTAACTGTCTAATAGCTAAGCAGGAAATTCTATAGAATCCCTACCATGCAGCTCCTCAGAGCTCTCCTCTCTGATCCACTGCATTGGTGACAATGGAGAGACTGAGCTTAAGCCTGAATAAAGCTCTTTGCTTTTGCATATGTGGTCCAGCTCCTGGTGGTCTTGAAGGACTGTAAAATTTGGGCATAACAAACAGAGATGCAAAAATTCTCCCTAAAACTCCTACAAGCCAAATTCATGCTCATATTATAAGGGCTATACAACCATAACCAAGTTGGTTTCATACCAAGAATGAATGAAATTTGAATCAAAATACAAAAATCAATACATGTAGTTCAAAATCCAAGTCGATTTAAGGACAGAAATTCTATGAGTATCTCAAGACTAACAGCAAATGCCATCAATAAAGCTTACCACTCCCTCATAATAGAACTAGGAATAGAAGAAACAAACTATAACCTGATAGACTATTAGGACAAATCCATAGCCAACACTGTGCTAAATGGGGAAAGATGGAGAGCATTTGTCTCAGTCAGTTTTCTGTTGCTATGAAGAGACATTGTGACTACTGCAGCACTTAATTGGGGGCTTGATTACAGTTTATAGAAGTTTAATCCATTCTCATCAATGGAGCATGGTGACATGCAGGCAGACATGCTACTTGAGAAGCATCTGGATCTGTAGACAATAGGAAGACAGAGACACTGAGACTGGCTTGGGCTTCTGAATTCCCCAAAATCCGCCCCCACTGTCAAACTTTCTCCAATAAGCCCACACCTACTTCAACAAGGTCACACCTCCTAATCCCTCTCAAGTAGTGTCACTCCCTGCTGACCAGCCATTCAAACATATGGGGCTATTCTTATTTAAGCCACCACAGCATTCCTTGTGAAACCTGGAATGAAGAAAGTGTGCCTGCTCTCTCCATACTTGTTCAATACAGCACCTACAATCTTAGAACAATAAGAGGTGAAATAAATGGGACACAGGTGGGGGTAGAAGAAGTTAATCTGTCTACAAAGAATAAGAGCCTATGTTTAACAGATCCCAAACACTCACCAGAAGGCCCTCAGCCTGATAAGGACATTCAGCAAAGCAGCAGGATACAAAAATCATTGTACAAGGATCAGCAACATGTTTTATATACCAATAACAAACTTGCAAATGAAAAAAAAAAGCAAGGAAAAAAAATCTTATTCACAGTAGTTAAAAAATTACTGAGGAGTAGACATAATGAAGAGGTGGAAAGCTTCTGTAATGAAACCTTTAAGGTCTTGAGGAAAGAAATTCAAGAAGACACTAAAACCTTCTATGATCATGGATAAGCAGAATTTCTATTGTGAAAATGACTATACGGCTGAAAGCAAAAAGCAGATTCACTACAAGATACCTATAAAACTCAATAATATTCTTCAGAAAACTAGAAAAAAAATCCTAAAATTCACACAGAAGCACAAAACACTGTAAATACCCAAAAGAATATTCACTAGAAAGATAAATGTTTGAATCATAACAATATCTGATTTCAATTTATTACTGCAGAACTGTAATAACAAGACCAGCATGGTACTAGTACAAAGTCTGGCATGCAGATCAATGGAATAGAACAGAGGACTGATGGGGATGAATTAAATAATGATGATTAGGCCTACAACAGATTTTATATGAAAGAGGTTTATTAGATGGAAATGAAGAGGGACAGAGAGAAGGGAGAGCAGGATATGATGGGGGAAAGAAGGGAGGGTGCCCCAACAGAGTAAAAAGGGCAAGAGGGAGCAAGAGGCAAGAGCAAGAGAAACCACGTGTCGGGTTGTTCCCTTTAAGAAGCAAGGTAACCATATCTTCCAGGTGTGGCCACCTGGCCAGCGAAACATGATGACATCGTAGGCTGCTAGGCAACCCAGAAGCAGGTTCCGTTCCTAAATCCTAACAAGGACCCAGAAATAAACTTACACAGCTACATATACCTATTTTTTAAAACAATATTATCAAAAAATTATATGAAGAAAAATAGTCTCTTTTGTAAAAAGTACTAAAAAAGTTCTCTTTACACAAGACAATTCAAACAGGTCCAAGGTATGAATGTGAGCCTGAAGGTTGGAAATTTCTAGGGGAAAACAGGCAAAACCCATAAAGATATAGGCAAGGAGTTTCTGAAAAGGACTCCAACACCGCAGGAAGCAATCCCTAAATATGGTTACATAAAGTTAAAAAGCTCCTTCACACCAAACACTACCAGAATAAAGAGAGAGCCTACAGAAAGGAAAAGTCTTTGCCACCCCCACTGCAAAGAGGGGATTAATATCCAGGCTGTATAAGGAACTGCAAAAATTAAGAACCAACTAAGTCATTACTGGGAAGCAACATTTTATGGACATGCCAGGGCTATTGCACACATGAACTCACAGGACCCATGGCTTCATGCTTAAGGCTTGTACAAGATGAAGCTAGTCAACATCCTACAATGAATTGCAGAGGGTGTCATGAATTCCCATCCCTAGATAAAGGACAATCTACAGTTGATGGCTTCTGAAGGAGAGAAGGATACTTCTCCAGTGATGCAGAGAGGATATTTGTGCCCCAGTGAAAGCCCTACAGCCATGTGCACTGGCAGAACTAAATAGGGCTAAGCAAATAACACACAACATTGGAAGAGAATAGTGGTAGAGAGATTTGGGAAGCATTGGGGATGTGGGAATTGGGAAGGGCTTTGATAAAAGCACAGGAAATGCATTTTTAAAATCAGCGCTTCCTCAAGATCCAGCTATACCACTCCTAGGCATATATCCAAAAGACGCTCAAGTATACAACAAGGATATCTGCTCAACTATGTTTGTAGCTGCTTTACTTGTAAAATAGCCAGAAACTGGAAACAGCCCAGAGCCCCTTAGTTGAGAAATGGATACAGAAATTGTGGTACATCTATACAATGGAATATTACCCAGCAATAAAAAACAAGGAAATCATGAAATTTGCAGGTAAATGGTGGGAACTGGAAAAGATCATCCTGAGTGAGGTAACCCAGAAGCAGAAAGACACACATGGTATATACTCACTCATAAGTGGATATTAGAGATAAACAGACTAAAATCTGTACACCAAAGGAAGCTAATCAGGAAGGAGGACTCTGGTTAAGCTGCTCAATCCCCATTCAGAAAGGCAAAGAGGATGGACATCAGAGGAGGGAGAAAACAGGGAACAGAACAGCAGCCTACCACTGAGGGCCTCTGATAGGCTCTACCCTGTAGGGTATTGAGGCAGATGCTGAGACTCATAGCCAAACTTTGGGCAGAGTGCAAGGAATCTTATGAAAGTAGTGGGAGATAGTAAGACCTGGAGAAGACAGGAACTCCACAAGGAGAACAACAGAACCAAAATATCTGGACACAGGGGTCTTTTGTGAGATGATACCCTAACCGGAGACCACTCATGGAGATGGCCTGGAACCCCTGCACAGAGATAGCCTATGGCAGTTCAGTATCCAAGTGGGCTCCATAGAAATGGAGACAGGGACTGTCTCTGACATGAACTGATTGGCTTGGCCAGCTCTTTGATCACCTCCCCTGAGTGTGGAGCAGCCTTACCAGGCCACAGAAGAAGACAATGCAGCCACTCCTGATGAGACCTGATAGACTAGGATCAGAGGGAAGGGGATGAGGACCTCCCTTATCAGTGGACTGGGAGAGGGACAGGGGTGGAGAAGAAAGAGGGTGGGATTGGGAGGGGAGCAGGGAGGGAGGTACAGGGGGAATACAAAGTGAATAAACTGTAATTAATAAAAATAAAAAACAAAATAATAATAATAAAGAAAAACAAGAAAAAACATACATTATCCTACTTTAACATGGACATTTTAATTATTACAGCATTGCAAACAATTAGTAATATGGCACCATACTGTCAAACCTGAAAATATACACACAAGTAACATTATAGAGAGTGGAAGAGATATGTTTAGGATTTCTCTCTCTCTCTCTCTCTCTCTCTCTGTGTGTGTGTGTGTGTGTGTGTGTGTGTGTGTGCTAGAATGTGTGCTCTTGGAATTAAAATTACTGAAAAAAGGTTACCATGGACTTAAAGTTGAGCAGAGAGGGTTATACAGAAGGTATTGGAGAGAGGGAAGTTGTTGTAATTAATATGATATCAAAAGGCTAGGGTCAAATAGAAGGGGAGGAGGACCTCCCCTATCAGTGGACTAGTGGAGGGGTATAGAGGGAGAAGAGGGCACAAGGTGGGATTGGGAGGAGATGAGGGAGGGGGCCACAACTGGGATACAAATTGAATAAACTGTAATAAATGATAATAATAAAGCTAATACTTGACAAAGCGTTTAACATTCTTAGACATCAGGTAAATGCAAATTAAAACTGCTTTGAGGTTCTATTACACCCTAGTGAGAATGGCTGTCCTAAGAGAAACAAAACGACAGCAAAGGTCTGCAGAGAAAGTGGAGAAAGAAATACCCTATTCACTGCTGGTGACAATTGCACTTTTGCAACTTACAAATGTGTCAATGTGTGCACTACTACACATTTTAAATATGGGCGCTGGGAACTGAGCTCGGATACTCATTCTTGCACCTGAGATGCTTTGCTGACAGTTATTTCTCCAGCCTCAAACCCAAACCCTAGGAAATCTCTTAGGTAAGTGGTATACAAGGTCCACCTTTGGCCAATAGGTGTATAGGAGAGTCTAAGGGTGTCCTTGTGAAACCTCAGCCAATGGCATCCTTCAAGATGACGCACCAAAAGCCTTTCTTGTTAAGATTAGGAAGATCAGAAAGATGGCCACTCTGCCCTAGTCAAAAGAGTCAAAAAGGGAAATAAATTTATTAAAAATTGAACATTAAGTAAAGCCTCTTATTGTCTGCAGAGAAAATTCTAAAAAAATAAAACCAACTACTAATATTTATAAGGGAATAAAATAATTTTGTGTACTAAGCAACCATTTTCTACATATTTGTAACCAACAATAGGAAATGGAAATAACACCACAATTATGAACTACTTAGGGAGAAATAACAATACATATGTAAGATCTGTACAGAAAAGAACAATCAAGACATTATTAAGAGAAGCTAAAGAAGACCGAAATAAATTAAGCTGATTTATGAGAAGAATTAATATAGCTAAGATGCCAATTTTCTTCGAGTTTAGCTGTAGACTGTGTGAATCCAAGTAATAGCCCATCTGAGCTTTTTTTTTTTGAGAATGAAGTATAATGAAGAATTATACTTCATTAGTAATATGTATTTCTTCCTACCTTCATCTATAAATAGACATGAAGGAATATGTACCACAGTGTCCTACAGTGAGGCAGTGGGCATCATAGCATTGCTGTAGATGTGCGTCAGTTGAAAAATTTTTGTGTCCAATAGTATTCTTAGAATAATCAGGTGGTTTTCTATCAATTCGATAGTATTTTCCAGAGAGTACAATATGTGCACCCCAGATCCCACATATATTTAATGGTATAAATTTGTCTATTATTTTATTTTTTGCTACATTTATAATTTAGTCAATGGTAATTGTTTTCTCTTTTTTATTTTTTAATTATTTATTAATTAAACTTTATTTACTTTTTATCCCCCCTGTGGTTCCCTCCCTTCTCCTGTCCCAGGCTCTCCCTTCCTCCCCTCTCTGCATGCATGCCCCTCCCCAAGTCCACTGATAGGGAAGGTCTTCTTTTGCTTCCTTCTGATCCTAGTCAATTAGGTCTCATCAGGAATGGCTGCATTGTCTCCTGATGAGAACATCTGAGCTTTTTAAGACAAAATACACTGATGAGATTCTTGTGTTTATTTAATTTTATTTTATTTTTTTATTCTGTAGTACTGGGGATTAAACTCAGGGCCTTGAGCATTCTAGGTTAGCTCTCTGCCATTGAGTAAGTTACAACCTCAACCCATATTTCAAAACCTTAGTACAAGTTTAAAATACTGAAAACAATCAGAATAATCTTGAAAAACATGAAGGATTGAATCTGCTCACCAGAGGGACTATAAAGTTACAGTGAATGAGAGTGTGGTTTAGTGATAGAATATATTAAAAAGCAAAGATAATAGAAGGATAGAACAATTAGAAATATACACATACTTTAATGATTAGTTGATTTTTTTTTCAAACAAATGTACCAGTGAATTTTAGTGGCATAGAGAAAGTCTGTTCAACAGATGGTGCCTAGACTACTAAATAAATGCACAAAAATAATAAACATTGGTTCCTACCTTATACCATACATAATTATTAACTAAGACTGAAAAGAAGATCAACATGAGAGTTCATATTTTCAGAAGAAAATAGAGGAGCTAGCATAATATAGTATTCTAGTATCTTTCCCATTTCTGTTATTATTTGATAATTTCATACATGTATATAATAGATTTTGTTAATTGTCCATTTTCTCTCCTATTGCTATCTCTCAACCTCTTTCTCTCTCTAGCAGAAACCCTCATTCCCAACAAGTTCCCAAGGAAAAAGAACATTTCAATCCTGCAATGATCAAAATGCTGCTTTGAAAAGATATAGACAGAGCCCAGGATGGTGGCACACACCTGTAATCCGAACACTTGGGGAGGCAGAGGCAAGTGGATCTTTGTGAGTTTGAGACTAGCCTGGTCTATAAAGTGAGTCTAGGACAGCCACGGTTACACAAAGAAACACTGCCTCAAAGCAAGCAAACAAGCAAACAAACATATACATATAGACAGAACTGATTATTAAAAATGTTAAATGAAAACAAATTTGAAATCTTGTCACTAAAGGATCCTGATAAGAATAATCTATAAGTCAGCGACAGAGAAGGGTAAATATTTTCAACTTATTTTTTTGTTTTTTTTTAGGAAGCTTGTAGAAGGAATATGTTAGAAGCTCTCACAAAAATAAAAAAAAAATGAGCAATCCAATTTTAAAAGCAGGTGAGACTTGAACAGACACATGATTATTAAACACAGGCAAATATATTCAACATTATCCAGAGGAAGGGGACACTGAAACTATAGGTTGCAGTATTCACCCATCTGGATGTTTGAAGGTGACAAGACAGTGTCAAATATTAGACAGGTGACAGTGCATCTAGAACATTCATAATTGCTAATGGATGGAAAGCAGTCGGTTGAATTTATTTATTTTTTTGGGGGGGAGCACAAAATTTGCATCTCTTTAAGGAGAACTATTTCCATTTGTGTAAAAATAGTAATTTCTATAAAACAGGCCATGTAATTGTTCTTTACAGCAATCACATTTAAGAACTTGGGTGAGTTTCACAGATGTTATGTTAAATAAAAGTATCCAGGAATAGACAGTCATATACTGTGTGATTCTGTTTATGTGACGTTCTGAAGGAGATGGAACTAATTTAACTTACTGGAAAAAGTTTGGGTGTGATTGCTTCTGGGAGAGATTCAGGATGGATTGGGAGGGAGTCAAGAGGGAAATTTCTCCGGGGGAATATGAATGTCAGGGTTGTGGGTTTCTATGGTGCCGATATTTGTCAAAACTTATTAAGCTATATACTTAAAGCTTGCATATCTTCATGCCAAGGAGGAAAGAGTGCAACGCTGTTTCCAATGGTATGGTAATCAGTTCAGAAACTACTTTCTGCATAGTTTAAGTTTGCAGAAATGAATAAATACACAAAAAATAATAGGAACTAGTTTTTCTTACACTTAAAAGAATTAAAACATTCAGTGAGAAAGGCCTGGAAAAGCCCTGTGTTATTGAATTATGGTGTAAGGTATTAAAAATGCTGGCAAATACACAGATACACATGTGCACAGTTGCTGTGCACACTTATTTCCACGCTTTGAAAGCTTGGGGGTTCTAGGCACAAAGACAATGGAAATGACCAACAGCTCCCAGCTCTTCTTTGTAAATGTTTTCCACTGAGAGAAGCCAATAGTTCTTGAAGATATGGCTGTCCATAGTCAGGATGAGAACAAGGTGAGACTTTAAGCCCCAGAAAGGAAGGAAATGCTCAAAGGATGAAGAGGACCTGGGAGAAACACAGGGGCCATTCAGCTCTGAAGCATCAAGACCGTGGAGGCTCTCCCCTTCACCCTGATAACAAGGTCAGCAACAGAACATTCCACCACAGAAGAATTAGGTGTTTTAAACCCATCAAAGAACTGAGGGCACAAGACAAAATAACCACCCTGCAAGCTGGGGAGACTGATGGTCCACAAAGATACAGCAACTGTGATCTCTTTACTGGGGACAGAAGTGCTGCAATCGTGGGCAGAATGGACCACACAAAAGATGATTGTGCATTGCATTTGTGTGACAATGAGGAGGGCCAGGGCCACACACCTCCTTGGGCTTCTCCTAGAGAGCACTGCTTATCAGAGAAAGACCTTGTCATGACTATGTCAGGGGAAGGGCGATACGAAGCAAAGGATATTAACAACGTTAAGTGTCCATGGGACAGAACTTGATCAGTATATAAGTCTGAACTTTCCCACAGATGGAATGTGCCCTTATTCCCATGTTGCCTTATTTCACCGAAGAGAAAGTAAAAGCATAAGCAATCTGTAGAAGACAAGCTTTAAAAGCAAGGGACTGAAAACTCTAACCTCAGAAGGCTAGTGCAGCAGACCTAAGTTTGCCACTGCAGGGACTCTTGTGATGCTCACATCCCCAAGTCCACAGGCCCACCAGAAGACTGAAATTTAACCAGGCTATTACAAATATTTCCCCTCCTCAATACCTTATACTATATCAAAATGGCTAAGCATAATAAATTGTGCCACGAGGCAATCTTTCACTGGGGAAGTGTACGTAAGAAAGTCTCAAATTCAGTGGGACCAAAATAAATAAATAAATAAATAAATAAATAAAAAGGTGGCAGATGCTTGCCTAGAGAAGGGAGTTGGAATTTCTTTTCTGTATTCTTTTAGCAGCTTTTAATTTTAGGTCTTATACTTAAATGTTTTGTCCATTTTTATGGAGCATCAATGCAATACAAATATAATAAAAGAATAAAAATATAAAAGAATTAACACAGGTAAAAAGTCTCTTTCATGGATGTGTCAATACCTTTGAAATGGCTGAGAAAATAAGGTCGGTGATCAAGACAACAGGCTAATCAAAATGTGGTAAACTTCTAAGAGAGAGACAAAAGAAAAACAACGGAAATACAAACATGGGGAGACATTTAGGACACTGAATGTATGTAATGCCAACTGGGAAGGAGAAAATTGGGCAGAAGAACGAGCGATGACAACTAAAAGTGATGACTAATAGTGCTTCAGTGATAGAGGCAAATCACAAACTGCCGATGCTAGTGACCCCAGGAACAAAAGATAGTGCAGATAATAAAAGTAAAACAGTCTCATCACCGGAGAAAACAGATTTAAATGTTACAGCAACCTCCTTCAAGAACACCTTCGGAGATAGCAGAATTTAAAACATGAAGACGGATAGCTGAAATCAGTGACAGTAATGAGCAGCAGGAGGGAGAAATTGGAAATACTTGAGATATCTGGACTACATATGTTTTCCAAATGTGGATTTATATATTTGAGACATAATGAAATCAAATCTCTCTCTCTATATATATATATGTGTGTGTGTGTGTGTGTGTGTGTGTGTGTGTGTGTGTATAATAAACTTGAGGAGAAGCAGTAATTTTTAATGTAAAGTTGATCAACATTTATGCTAATCTAAATGGTTGATACATACCTGGAACAAAGAGATAAATTTGCTGCATAGGACAACTTCATGAACTCCGATCTGTTCCCGGTTTTCATGGAAGTAGCATATTATCACTCCTATTCTTTACAGATGAGATGGACACTGAGATTTTTTCCCCACAGGAATATAGTGTGAAAAGGGCACAGTAGCTGCAGAGTGAAAAAACCTAGCCAACACTTCGTTCACCTACAGTGGCCAGGTGGTCATCAACAGTGACAAATCACATTGATGACCTCATGATACTTCATCTTCATGGCTGCTCTCTTAAAAATCCTTAACCCCAAAGTGATTAGGACAAAAATATCAGACAAACCTCAATGAGGGAATGCTTTATGAAGTGCCAGACCAGTAATGGAAACTGTCAAGGTCATAAAAAATTTTAAAACACTGAAATAAATTGCTGTAGGTTAAGGAGATAAGGGATAAGGTGACTAATTGTATGATGTTGTTCTGAATAGAATCATAGAATATAAAAGAAAAATGTTAGAAGAAAACCAAGAGTATCTCAAGGGAGTAAGGCATTCAATTTAACATTTCGAGTATATTCCTGTAAGGCAGTAGGGGAAGCTGTGTGTATGCACAGAGTTAATTTCTAGTTCTGTGGCTACTTTAAATAATTATTTTTAAACCCATCAGAGGGGTTCCTATTGGTCAACTATGGAAGATTTATTTCTGAACTCTGATATGAAGGCGTGTGTGGATACATAAGGCTCAGAATCGAGCATGGTGAGTGGAAGGCCCCAGCTCTGGTTGTAACACCATAAAACAACAAACATGATAGCATATACAATCCATCCATGGTAATTAATTGTATAAAATGAATGACTCCAGCCTTTCTATAAAGATGCCTTGTATGGAATGGTCTTTTTTCCTCATCAACTATTTCAATCAGTATAGATAGGAGGAACTGTGGGATTAGCCTACTGTCAGGGACGGGAATATAGTATCACTAGTGGACTCAAAAGCCGATGAGTGAAAGTTAAATGAGGAGTGGGGAAATTATACACTATAAAAGATCGGCTCACTAATTACTAACTAATCACACTGGGGGAATTATTGGCTGTACGGCTAAGGAACCTGGAAATAAACAAATTGAGGGACCACAGTTAACACCACTGTTTCCGGGATGGTTGATTTCAGGGGCCACAGTTAATACCACTGTTTCCGGGATGGCTGATTTCAGGGGCCCGTTGACAAACGGCACTAGGGAGTATCTAGACTCACATCTATAACATTCCTGTGGGTAAATGCACTATCTAAATCTAGAAATGAAGAAAGAGTAGACATACCTAAATAGAGAGGCTTGACCAAAAGTTACTCTGTAAGTCTTTAATTCAGAGGCAAAAAACAGAAAACTGAGGACATTTACAAGCTAAAACAGTGGCTCTCAACTTTCCCAATGCTGTGACCCCTTAATACAGTTTCTCAGTTGTGGCGAAATGAAAATTATTTTCATTTCTCCTTCGTAACTGTGATTTTGCTACTTTAATGAATCACAGCGTAAATATGTGTGTTTTCCAATGGGCTTAGGCGACCCCTGTGAAAAGGCTATTCGATTGTCCCTGAGGGTTGCAACCCCAGGTTAAGATCCACTGGGTTAAAAAAGGATTCTATCTGTGACATTCCCACCTTGGTTGTGTTTTTATACAATCTATAGCACACAGTATATATAAATACATATGTATTTCATACATATAAAATAGATACAGAAGTTCAATATTTATTGATAATAAATCATACTTTATTTTAAAACAATTAGTTTGTATACCTATAATTTTATCAATTTTGATTAATGATAACAAGCTTGGATGTTAATAAGATGGATGGATATGCTTGTTTATTTTTATATAAATAACTAAATCTCGACTGAATATTTCATATTTCAGGACCGAGAACAACTTCACCATTTTTCAGAGCTGATTAAAATTTTCACTGCAAAATCACTATTGCTGAGAAAGCTTCTTAGTGTACATACATAGTGTCAATGGCAGAAGAATGTTAATGGGTATTTCAGAAATTGTAAAACATTTTGTCCTAATACCTTGCCAAGATAGATTTGTTGGTTTCTTATAAAACATTTAAAAAAAAATCAGTTTCTAACACAATACAACCCAAAGATATACTAACTTGATATGAAACTGTTAATGAATGGCAGTAGGAAAATACTATGTTTCTGTTGTTTTGTTATTAAACTGTTACATTTTCTAAGGGAGCAGAAAACTTTGTACTTAGAGTAGAACACCACCATTATTCCGTACAAAGTCTGGACTCTGTTGGCGGGTATTGCAATGTTGGCGGGTATTGCAAGGAAAGATGACATGTACAAGGCAGGTACGCATTTTGCGTGTTCAGAAGCAATGAGTTTTAAACATCTTGCTGATACATGCTTAAAACTTCATGATGATGTGGGCCTGCAACTTAAAAAGTTGATAGTGCACCAGAGACCTAGACACCAGGCCATTCTTTGACAGCTTGGAGTATGGGTACTGGGATGACTCTTAGGTGACATGAGGCTGGAGGGCTGTGATAAACTAGAATTCAAGTTTATGTTGTCTTACAGCGGCTCCTCGATTAACTGATATACCAGGGGCATCCCAGGACAACTTGACAGTGAATAAACTAAGCTCACAGATTTTTATAGTTGGAAAAAAGATAGCAAAATCTATTTTCCTGCAAAATCTATAATATAATTGCACATTCAAATTTAAAACATCCTAGTTTTTAAAATGCTATATCTAACATTACATAAAATCTAGTTTGAAAAAGTTCCAATCTATAAGTCTCCTTTTTAACAAACTTCCAAGCATCGTTTTTAAAACTAAAAAAACTGTTGTTAGAAGATGGAAACATTCCTCCAGGTCTTTTTATCTCCCCCTTCTTCCATGAGAATCCCTGCACTCTGCCAAAGTTTGACTACGAGTCTCAGCATCTGCTTTGACACCTTGCTGAGTAGAGTCTTTCAGAGGCCCTCTGTGGTAGTCTCCTGTCCTGTTCCCAGTTTTCTCCTTCCAATGTCTGTCCCATTTGCCTTTCTGAATGCGGTTTGATCATTTTACCCAGTGTCCTCCTTCTTGCCTAGCTTCTTTAGGTGTACAGATTTTAGTATGTTTATCCTTTATTATATGTTTAATATCTACTTATAAATGAGTACATACCATGTGTGTCTTTCTGCTTCTGGTTTACCTCACTCAGGATAATCTTTTCTAGTTCTCACCATTTGCCTGCAAAGTTCACGATTTCCCGGTTTTTAATTGCAGTGTAGTATTCCATTGTGTAAATGTACCTCAATTTCTGTATCCATTCCTCAATTAAGAGACTTCTGGGTTGTTTCCAGATTCTGGATATTACAAATAATGCTGCTATGAACATGGTTGAGCATAGGTCCTTGTTGTATAGCTGAGCATATTTTAGATATATGCCTAGGAGTGGTATAGCTGGATCTTGAGATAACACTATTCCTAAATTTCTGAGAAAGCACCAGAGTGATTTCCAAAGTGGTTGTACAAATTTACACTCCTGCCAGCAATGGAGGAGGGTTCCCCTTTCTCCACATCCTCTCCAGAATGTGTTGTCACTTGAGTTTTTGATCTTAGCCATTCTGATGGCTTTAAGGTGAAATTTCAGGGTTGTTTTGATTTGCATTACCCTGTTGACTAAGGATGTTGAATTTTTTTTTTAAAGGGGACAGGAGCTCCACAAGAAGAGCAACAGAACCAAAATATTTGGGCCCAGGGGCCTTTTCTGAGACTGATACTCCAACCAAGGACCATGTATAGATATAACCTAGAACCCCTGCTCAGATGTAGCCCTTGGGTATGCAGCTCAGTCTGGAAGTGGGCTCCCTAGTAAGGGGAACAGGAATTATCTCTGACATGAACTCAGTGGCTGAGTCTTTGATCACCTCCCCCTGAGGGGAGAGCAACCTTACCAGGCCACAGAGGAGGAAGATGCCACCAATCCCGATGAGACCTGATAGCTAGGGTCAGATGGAAGGGGAGGAGGACTTCCCTAATCAGTGGACTGGGGGAAAGGGCATGGGAGGAGAAGAGAGAGTGAAGGAGCACAGGATAGGGAGGGGACTAGTCAGGGGTCTACAGCTGGGATAGGAAGTGAATAAATTGTAATAAACAAAAAATAAAGTAAATTCTAAAAAAAGAGATGGACATCTAACATGAATAACAATATATAGAAGAAATATTTAACGTTTTATTGCCTTAAATTTCACAGTAGTTTATGCTAATTACAGTTTTGAGGTAGGGAAATCTGTTTTGAGACATCAACAAGTTGTGCTATTTGCACAGGACTAGATGGTTTCAGAGTTTGAACATTGCGGTTCCTTTAAGCGAGCATTGTAACTCAGCAACCTCAGTTTTAGGCTTGTACCACATTTGTAACCACTGTTATTTCTTAGTGTACTTTGCGAATATTAACGTTAAAATTAAGTCAAAAATTATAAGAAGGGCGTTGAAAGATTCCAGCATCAAGTAGTGTGTGCCTCAGCAGCTTCAGTCCAAGCTAAGAGTAATTCTCTTGTTTTCCCTCAGAAGATCCCTACAATTATTCTTCTTGTTTTCTGCAGAAAACATGTGTCCAGAAATTTATCCATTTCGTTTGTTTCCCAGATATAAATATAAGTTTCTCAAAATAAAAAAAATGGTGCAGAAATTATTGAAATAGATACTAAAAGAACAATGCATAATATCAAAAAAGGTGTTTCTTTGAAAGAACAGATGCAATTGACAAATCCTGAGGCCAACTAATCCAAACAAAATTAAAGAATATATAAATATTCAAAGTTTTCAAAGTACCCAATAAGCATCATCTGTGTTTCACTGGACACTGTAGTAATCTCCATTTTCACATCTTTGATTTTATTAATTTTGGTCTTTCTTTTTTCCCTTTGGTTACTTTGCCTCAGGATTTGTCAGTTGCATTTGTTTTCGTTTCCCCCCCCAAAGGACCACCTTTTTGTTTGATCTTATGTATTGTTCTTTCCATATCCATTTCAAAAATTTCTGTCCCATTTTAAAATTATTTCTTGACATCTAATGCTTTGGGTTCTTTTTTCGTAAGACATATATCATTATAGATAGTTCTGGATTTTTAAGTGTACATCTCATAACTATAAATGGTCCTCTTAGGACCTTATTTGTATAACAATGTTTCTGGTAATTATGCTTTCCTTTTCATTTGATGCTGATGTCTTCAGTTACACACTGATTTTTCAGTAGTTCACTAGTCATTAAAGAGTGTATAGTTAAGTCCCCATGTAATTGTGTGGTTCCTGTGGTTTTTCTTGTTATTGATTTCTAGTTTTATTTGTTTTTGATCTTATAAAATACAATAAATTATTTTCACTTTTTTACAGTATTAGACATGATTTGTGGTTTGAATGTGATCTGTTTTAGAGAAAGTTCTATGGACTACTAAGAAAAAAGGCCATTTTGTATCTTTGGCAAGGAATATTCTATACATGTATCAGTTATGTTTGTTTGATACAAGGTGTAGTTTAGCTCTAAAGTTTTCCTTGTTGATTTCCTGTTCAAATGATCTACCTACAGAGGACAATGGAATATTGTAGTCACCAACTATTACTGCTTAAGGCCTGTCAGAACTTTATTTTCATTGTTTAATTACATTAGGAATACTGGTGTTTGTGTGTGTGCAAGTAGTGTTTTAATGGAAGTGACACAGAAAAGTGAGAAATAAAAAATTATGTTAAATGAAATAATGAAAGAAGATGGTGACTTGAGGGGAACATTGTTGAGGGAAGAGTCAAGAGCAAGAGATTATTTTAAAAGAAATAAATTCAAAAGTGTTTCATTAGAAAACATCATTGAAATAGTTAAAATATATTGTCGAATAATGTAAAAAGGGGGATAGAAAACAAAACACAAAGTATTTTAAAACCTAGTAGGGTTTTAAAATGAAAGAAAAAAAAAGCAAATATAGGGACCAGGGAGAAAAATAACCAAGTAAACAAAAACCATGTCTCAATAATGAAAAAAAAATGCATGAACACTGTTAATAAATTGGAACATAACCAACGTAACTAAAATTCAATGCTGCTAAGATGCTGGAGAGAGAGAGAGAGAGAGAGGAGAGGGAGTGAATTGCAAGGATAAAAATAAGAAAGCAACAAGGCTTCAGTTTGGGTCTTAAATGGTGAAGACTGTCATGTGATGCCTGCAGTTCCCATACACCACTTAACCACACAGACGGTTTTCTAAGGCTTATGCTGTTGCTGGGTCTGTTTTAACCCTGTGTCCAGTATCTTCCAGAGCTGTCTTCATTTTCAGAACTCTCCTTTACATTCCGGAGGCCTCTGCTGGGCACATCAAGCTTTGCAGCCAATAGGAGTCTCATACAGAGACTCCTAAATCATACCTCTCACTGATCATGTTCTAACCAGCCCGTCCCCACCATGTGCATTGGGATTGAAGGAAGCAATCACAACATTGAAATAGGTACAGATGAAATAACCTTTGTAGTTTCCCAATATCCTAAATTAATCACTCTACCTGAGGGATATAGCTGTGGATCTTCTTCTGGAGCTTGAGGCTCCATGGCAGTGAATGACAAATAGGTGTTTCCAGGGCTTGTGCTACACTAGCAGATGTCAGATTCAAGAGCTGTCAAACTGTAAGCATATTCTCAGTGGATGAGATCTACTCCTATGTCTTGGGAGGGCTGATCTGCCTTATGCAAGTCTCTGGTGAATCCTTCCTTGTCTTCACTTGCTCTCATCATTTCCCCAATGGTCTCTCTGAGCCTTCCTTCACCCTAGGGCCATGGGAAACCAAACTGATGCTCCCTGAGCTAAGATTGTTCTCTGTGTTCAGGGTCCCAGGGTAGCTCAATTTTCATCAATAGATCGTCTTTTGAGATGACCCCTGGCCACTGCTCTCTGAGGCATATAGTGACAAAATGGGATTTGTCTGCTCCTCTTACCTATCCACTTGTATAATCATTGTTTCACCAATACCTGCGGCTGGATTTGAGATTTGTGAGTATTGTAGGCTTGTCTTATGGTTAGAACTGCCCATCTCCTGTCTTTTGCCTAGCTTGTAATTTGGAAGAGGCTTCTTTGTTTTGTTTTTACATTTCTCTTAAATATATATTTTAAAGATATTTATTTATTCGGTTTTATGTGAACAAGTGTTTTTTGCCTACATATCTGTATGTGCACCATGTGAATGCCTAGGGCACATGGGTCAGGACAGAGTATAAGATCCTGGAATGATGGATGGTTGTAAACCACCATGTGGTTGTTGGGAACTAAATCCAGGTCTTCTGCAAGAGCAGAGAGTGTTCTTAACCACTGAGCTACCTCTCAAACCCTTATTTTAGTTACCATACAAAGTAGCATATATCCTTATGACATTTGCATACATACACATACATGCATGCATGTATACACACATCGTATAATATGCACCTGCTCTTTTTCCCCATCTCCCAGCCCTCCTCCTAATTTGTACCCCTCTGGTTCACTATTCCTCTTTCCACCTTACTATCACATGTGTTCTGTTACTATCCACACTCTCTTTTCCTAAAGCTTCTTTTTCCCTTTCATGGGTTCCTTTCTATTTTCCTGCTTGCTAATTCTGTTCATTCATACATTAACACATACATACATTAACTTATATGGAAATTAGGTTCTAGGATCTGCATGTAAGAGAGAGCATGCATTGTTTATCTTTCTGATATTGAATTACCACATTTAATGTTTTTCATTTTTATTAATACTACTAATTTTATTTTTATTTACAGCTGAATAAGATCATATTTTATATGTACCATGTTTTCATTATCCAATGATCAAGTTATGGATGTTCTAGGCTGACTCCATTTCCTTGCTATGAGGAGTAGAGTAGCAGGAAACATTGCTATGCAAGTATCTCTGTGGTGAGGAATAGTGTCCTCTGGGTAAATGCCCAGAAATGCTATAGCTGGGTCACATGGTAGTTCTATGCTAGGTTTTGAGAAACCTTCATATTGATTTCAATAGTGACTCTACCATTGGTACTTTTGCCAAGAGTGAATAAGGGTTTCACTTTCCTCTGCTCTTCTTCAGCAATTGTCATTTGTTTTCTTAATGGTAGCTATTCTGCATTGGGTAAGATGGAATCTCAAAGCAATTTTAATTTGTATTTTTTCCTGATGGCTAAAGATGCTTAACACATTTAAATTATTTATTGATCATTTGTATTTCTCCTTCTGAGAAACATCTGTTTAGTTCATTGGCCCATCCACTGATTGATGAAAGTTTATGCTGTTTATTTATGGCAGTTATTTCTGTATTTTGTACATTAACCCTCGTCTACAGTATAGCTGACAAAGATTTTCTACAATTCGTTGGTGATCTGTTTACTTTGTTGATTTTCTTTGCTGTCCAAAAGGCTTTTTATTTTCCTTTAATCTGATGGGACAGTTTTGGGGGCTCTCTGTATTATCGGGGTTTTACTCAGACTCCGGGCCTCTACCTATAGCTTGAAGTGTATTTCATGCTGGAGGTTGGGTCGCCTCCCAGAAGCCAGATATTTAAAGAAAACTGACTCTGTCGCTCAGGGGCCCTCAGTTTCCCAAATCTTTTCAGCTAGGGGTGAGATTTCTTAAGTCCCTGTTATCCAGACAGCGCTGTCATTCATTGTCTCCAGCATTTAAAAATTTTTATTTTATTTATATATTTATTTATTACAGTTTATTCACTTGGTACCCCCGCTGTAGACCCTCGCTCGTCTCCTCCCAGTCCCACCCACCCTCTTTTCACCCCCTATGCCCTTTCCCTAGTCCCCTGATGGGGAGGACCTCCTCCCCTTCGATCTGACCCTAGCTTATCAGGTCTCATCAGGTCTGGCTGCGTCATCTTCTTCTGTGGCCTGGCAAGGCTGCAGCCCACCAAGGGGAGGTGATCAAAGAGCCAACCACTAAGTTCAGAGACAGCCCCTGTACACTTTACTAGGGAACCCACTTGGGAAATGAGGAGCCAATGGGCTTCCTCTAAGCAAGAGGTCTAGGTCCTCTCCATGTGTGGTCCTTGGTTCGAATATTGGTCTCTTGCAGGTCCCTCTGGGTCCAGATATTTTGGCTTTGTTGTTCTTGTGGAGTTCCTGTCCCCTACAGCTCTTTCTATCTCTCCCTCTTCTTCCATAAGGATTCTGGCACTCTGCCCAATATTTGGCTGTGAGTCTCAGTATCTCCTTTGATACCCTGGTGCGTACTTTTAGAGGTGCTCTGTTGAAGGCTCTTGTCCTATTCCTTGTCTTCTCCTACTTCCGATGTCTAGCATTTTTTAAAAACGCCCTTTTCAGTGCTGATCCTTGAGACTTGGGAGGAGGGTTGCAGCATGGATTCCCTATTTAGGGATGAATATTCCACAATATTTGATTGTCTGCGTTTGACCAGTTGTAGGTCTCTGTGTTAATTATTATTACTGCAAGATGAAACTTCTCTGATCGACGTTTAGATTTGCAATTTAAGGGTAAGTCTTTGGAAGTTAGTTAATCCACACTTGCCTTTTCAGTAGGGTAACTACAAACTGTTATCCCTTGGGGCATTTGACCTACCTCTCAGTGGGTTCTTGGCCCTGTTAAGAGTGCCAGGAATGAGGTTTGCACATGTATCTGGCTTTAAATCCTATCAGGAAGTATTTGGTATTCGCATGACATTCATGCGGCTCCCACAGCAATGGACTAGTTTTCCAGTCTGTTTACTATTGTAGCTCATGCAGTTCAAATCTGGGTAAGACTGATGAGCACCTTTCTCCTTTGTTACTTACTGTGCACAGCGCATAGCACGTTATCAAATTCTGGAGGGTAATTAAGAACAGTGGGAAAAGGCTGGTATGTTTGGAATCTCACTGACCAACAACCCCTAAAGAGATTCCCCATTCCTGGCTCTGAGATTTTTTCTTTTTCTTTTCTTTTCTTTTTCTTTCTTTCTTTTTTTTTTATTAATTTCTTAGCTTGTAGCTTAGTCTTGAAGATGGAGAACCGTAGCACACTTTTTTTTTTTTTTTAATTCAAGTGAGAGGGAAAGCTGAATAAGTTCCCTATAAGTTGGTTTCTTTTGACTTCAGGAGATGAATACAGTTTGCAAAGGGCATTTATCCAGTCATTTCCTTGGGGAGATTAGGGTGGAGCCATGACAGGCAAACTAAATGGTTAAACTCCACAAAATGCCCCCTTTCCAGGACGACTTGGCACTAAAGCAAGGCCGGTGTTTTATTCCAGGTTTGGTATTCTCTGCCTCATTGTTTTCTTATCTTTCGGTTTAATTTCTACAGATGTCATGAACTGGTGAGTTGTCACATGTGTGAGAGTGTGTGTGCGTTTTACAATTCCAGGCTTATTAAGCATTTACTTAGGGGTGAGGCAGTAGTTCACATTGACGGCCTCCATAGGAGTTGAAAGACAAAGATGGCAGGTGGAATGTAAGCCCGGCTTTCTAAAAGTTCTTAACATCCCCAAAAGGAATCAGAACACACAGTGGGAAAAATTCAGTTCGCAACGCTTAAAGCATTATTGACCTTTCAAACAAATTGAGCTGGAAATAAGACCGAAATACGCAGGGTTTAAAAACTCAATTTATGTAGAATTCTCCCGTTTGATTCACGCGCATAAGGAAATGGAAATCCTGGGAGCTGCTGTGGGCCTGTGTGAAGTTTAACACCTTATACACTGTGGACATGGTAACAGCTGGGGATATTTCACCACATGCATTTCCCTTCTTTTCCTGTTAGTGATTCCATCTTAGCTTAGAACGCTTGTTTGAAGGAAGATTTTACACTACTTTCAAGAACCCTAATTATTCTGTGGGAACACCCTGATATTTAAACATGTGAATCCAATTTGAAACATTATTGACAATTACTCATCAAAATTTGTTTTATTAAGTTATTATTATTTAGATAAATATATCTAAGTCATATAGGTAATAAGATATTGATTTTTTATCTTGTAATCTGAAATTTCTTTCTATAATTATTTAAAGAATATGCCAAATCACATCATTCAATATCTGATGCTGACTTTCTTTTTATAATAGACCTCACTACTTTTCAATGGTACCTCTCTCTTTTCTCTCAAAAGGTGTAGGGAATGCCTGCATAAGATTTTTTTTTACCTAAAATACAGGGTAGATATAAGGTTCTATACAAATGTCCATGCCTTTAGAGTTCATACATGCATCTTAAATGAGTGATTGCATCAGTGAAACTATAAATTCAGAAGCCATAGCAAAGATATTGAGGTTGTCATGGAAAAGAAGGAAAATCTTCAACCATGAGTTTGAAAAGAGTTGTAGTTAAAAAAATACTAACCCAGAACCCCTGCGCAGATGTAGCCCAGGGCAGTTCAGAGTCCAATTGGGTTACATAGTAATGTGAAGTGGGACTGCCTCTGACATGAACTGACTGGCCTGCTCTATAGTCACCTCCTCCTGAGGGGGAGCAGCCTTACCAGGCCATAGTAGAGGACAATGCAGCCACTTTTGATGTGAACTGATGGACTAAGATCAGAAAGGAGAGGAGAACCTCCCCTATCAGTGGACTTGGGGAGTGGCATGCATGCAGAGGGAGGAGGGAGGGTGGGATTGGGAGGGGAGGGAGGGGCTTATGGGGGGATGCAGAATGAATAAAGTGTAATTGATGAAAAATTAAAAAAAAAAGGGGAAAAATAATTTAAGAACCTTAAATGACTTTCAAAAGTGGAGGAAAACATGGAGTTAGTCAATTTACATGGAGCACGTCTCGCCCCTGGGGGCAATGGTCTCCTGAACCTACTCAGACCTCGGATACCACCACTGCTAGTTCTAGAACTGATGCAGGATGTTCCAAGGAGGGGGTTAAGGCTTCTCATAATATTTCCTATAAGCCCACACCTGTTTGTTTATATCCCCCATTTTTATTCATCATTAGCCAGATAGAGCCAAGTAATTGTGGTAATGATACTTTCTTTTTTTGCCCAATGCTGCAATGCTAGTAAATTTACTAGCTGGTTACTCGCATGCTGTTTCCTAAATGTACACAATTAAGCTAGTTCTTTAAAATGAAAGATTCAGGCTTGACTTACACGACATTGATACTAATATTGATATTAATTGTGTACATTTAAGAAATTGGTAATATTAATTACTTATATTAATTTAGAGAGATAGTTGCCAGGGTTGGGCTTTGATGTTTCAAAAAGCCCATGCCAGGCTGAGCATTTCTTTTTCTGCCTGTCTGCTTGCCTGCCTGCTGCTATGCTTCCCACCTACCATGATGATAATAGACTGAATCTCTGAAACTGTGAGAAGCCCCCAATTAAATGCTTTCTTTTATAAGGGTTGCCTTGGACATGGTGTCTCTTCATAATAATAGAACACTGACTAAGACAGCTAGGTATTCTACAGAGCAAATCTGTGTCAATATAAACTTGATATTTTGCCACCACATTTCTGAACTACCTTCTCCTGGGTTTGACCCTGAACTTACCTAGGCATTCAAGGCACATACACCTTCATCTTAATTTCTTTTATCCTTATGTTGGATGTCTCCTTGAGATCACCAAATTTTGATTGTTTTCTATTCAAAAGGTTTCTTAAATATAGTTTAAAAAGTTTCTTTTTCATTCATTCCCTTCATTTGTGCCACCAATTTCATTAAAATTGATGTAGTATATGTTTTGATGCCCTTCTGGGCACAGTCTTTCAGAGGCCCTCTGTGATAGGCTCCTGTTCTGTTCTGTTTTTTCCCTCACAGGGAATCTTATGAAAGGAGGGGAAGATAGAAAGACCTGAAGGAAACAGAAGCTCCACAAGGAGGGCAGCATAACCATAAAATCTGGACCCAGGGGTCTTTTCTGAGACTGATACTCCAACCAAGGACCATGCATGGAGACAACCTAGAACCCCTGCTCAGGTTTAGCCCATGGTAGATCAGTATACAAGTGGGTACCCTCGTAAGGAGAACAGGAACTGTCTCTGACCTGAACTCAGTGGCTGGATCTTTGACCACCAACCCTGGATGGGGGAGCAGCCTTGCCAGGCCACAGAGAAGGTGGATGCAACCAGTTCAGATGAGCTCAGATAAGGTAGGGTCAGATGAAAGAGGAGGAAAACCTCCCTTATCCATGGTCTTGGAGAGGGGCATAGGAGGAGATGAAGGAGAGAAGGGGGATTGGGAGGGGTAGAGGGAGGAGGGTACAGCTGGGATACACAGTGAATAACCTGTAATTAATATAAAAATTAAAATAAAAAATTGATCTAGTAGGCCAGAGAGGTGACTAAGTTGGTAAAACCCTAGACACATAGACATGAAAAAATTGGTTTGCCTCTCCAGCACCCACATAAAAGCTGGACACAATGACATGTATCTGTCACCTTATCACTGGTAAGCAGACAGGAAGCCCATGGAAGCTCACTGGCCAGTGAGTCTAGCTAAATCAATGAGTTCTAGGTTCATTTGAGAGGCCCTGCTTCAAAAAAATACAGTGGAAACTTAGAGCAGCAGTTCTCAGTCTGTGGACTGTGACCTCTCTGGGAGGACCAAATGACCCTTTCACAAAGGTTGCCATTGCAAAACACAGATATCTACATTATGATTCATAATAATGGCCACATTACAGTTATGAAGTAGCAACAAAACTCATGGCTGGAGGTCACCACAACAACTATATTAAAGGGTCGCAGCATTAGGACGGTTGAAAACCACTGGCTTGGAGGACGACTCTAACGCTCTACCTCTGTCTTTCACATGCCTTAACACCCAAAACACATTTGCACATGTATCTGTATGTACATACAAATCTAAACACTGTGCACATACATGAGCATATGCATGAAGAAACATAAGCGCTGCAATTATTTCCACTTGATTATTTTAAGTAGTGTCTCTCATTCTGATTTAGAAATCTTTGTCTCTTCTGAATTCAAAATGCTTTTGTCAAGTATAAACCTGCTGTTTTTAATATTTTGTGGGGAGTGGTTTTTCGGGCGCTGTGTTGAATTTATGTTCTCCTATGCTCATCAAAGAAATTGGCCCATGGTTTGTTTTTCTGTTGTTTTCTTATCTCGTTTTGGTACCAGAAAATAATAGGTTTTATTGAATGAATTCAGAAATATTATTATTTTTTATTTCATAGAATAGTTTGAAAAACATGGGTGTTAGTTCTTTTTTAATGGGCTGACAGAAGTTAGCCAGGAAATCATCTGATCCACAGTCATTTTGGGGAAAGGTTTTACTACCGACTTAATATAATTGCTTATTATGATCCGTTTAGATTTTTAAATACCCTCTTGGTTACATTTTAGTTGGTCATATGTATTATGTATGAATATACATATGTATATGTATACATATATGTATTCATCCATTTCTTCTATATTTTACAACGTATTCAAATAATTTTTCAAAGTCATTTTTATTTACCTCTGGATTTTGAAGGTATCTATTGTAATAACCCCTTTCTCTGATTCTAATATCCTCCAATTTTATTAATTCCCATCTCCTCAAAACTTTTTATTAGTTTTTCTCAGAGTTTGTCAATTTTATTTATTTTACTAAATAATGAATTTTTATTTTTATTTCTTTAATAGACTCTCCGTTTCTCTCTTCTTTATATTATATTACAGCTTTTCTGGACTTGTTTTGGTTTGATGAATGCACTGCACTCTACACTTTTGGTGTGGAGCAGTTATTGACTGAGGAATGCTTTCTCGATTTCATTGGCTAATTCTTAACTAATGTGCTTGTTCTCTGGTACAACACTGAGATTTGTGATTAGAATTCTTCAGCTTCCCAGGGTTAAATATTTCACTTTTTTGTTTTGTTTTAATTTAATTTAATTTTTATAGGTAGTTTATTCACATTGTATCCCAGCTGTTGCCCCCTTCCTCTTCTTCACGTATGCCCCTCCCCCAGTTCACTAATAGGGGAGGTCCTCCTCCCCTTCCATCTGACCATAGTCTATCAGGTCTCATAAGGACAGGCTTCTTTGTCTTCCTCTGTGTACTGGTAAGGCTGCTCTCCCCTCAGGTGGAGGTGATCAAAGAGCCAGCCCCTGAGTTCATGTCAGAGGTGGTCCCTGTTCCTATTATTGGGAAACTCTCTTGTACACTGAACTGCCATGGGCTACTTCTGTGCAGGGGTTCTAAGTTATCTCCATGCATGGTCTTTGTTTGGAGTATCAGTCTCAGAAGAGACCCCTGTGCCCTCCCCCAAAATTTTTTCACATGTAAGCTTTCAGAGTATTCTTCTACTTCTGTATAATTCTAGATTAAAATTATTTATTCAATTAATATTTCACCAGTGGGTTATAAACATTATTAAGATAGGATATGTGTGCACATGTGCATTTAGACATAGACATAGGCATAGACAGATGCAGATATATGCACTGCAATCCTGATTGTTTCACATGGCTGCTGTTCCCTTCGTTGAACAACCATGACACATCTCATTCTTACATGCTTTCTAAAGGAGGAGGACTGATAATGTGTGATACTTTGAAAGTAATCATTGACAGTTTCCAGCTCCCTCTCTTGTTTTCCTTTTTGAGTACACATCTGATAATGGAAAGATTGTATTCTGCTCTGAGTCTTTATGTCAAAGCTTACAAGGATAAGCTTCGTATGAGGAGGTCTGTGGTGGCTTAGGTCTGTCAATTCTCAGGGCACTGTCTGCTGAGATCTGGGTTGATGAGTTTGAAATCAGTCTTTCTAAAACTATGTGCCATTTTTTTTTGACAGATTTTCAGTATTAAAGAGCACATTGCTTGATCATCTCATTATATGCCAAAAAAAACATTTTGACAAAATCCAATGCTCCTTCATGTTTAAAGTCTTAGAGAGATCAGGGATCCAAGGCACATACCTAAACATAGTAAAGACAATATACAGCAAGCCTATAGCCAATATCAAACTAAATGGAGAGAACCATATATCAATTCCACTAAAATTAGGGACAAGACAAGGCTGCCCACTCTCTCCATATCCCTTCAATATAGTACTTGAAGTCCTAGCCAGAGTAATAAAATAACTAGAGGAGATCAAGGGGATGCAAATTGAAAAAAAGAAGCAAAGTATCACTATTTGCAGATGATATAGTACATATAAGTGACCCCAAAAGTTCTACCAGGAAACTCCTACAGCTGATAAACACCTTTAGCAAAGTGGCTGGATGCAAAATTAACAACAACAACAATCATTAGCCCTCCAGTATACAAAAGTCAAACAAACTGAGAAAGAAATTAGAGAAACAGCATCTTTCACAATAGCCACAAAAAACATAAAGTATCTTGGTTTGACCCTAATGAAGATAGTGAAAGACTTGTATGACAAAGACTTTAGATCTCTGAAGGAAAAAAAATGAAGAAGATATCAGAAGATGAAAAGATCTCCCAAGCTCATGGATCAGTAAGATCAACATAATAAAAATTGCCATCTTACCAAAAACAATCTACAGATTCAATGCAATTCCCATCAAAATGCCAACACAATTCTTTACCGACTTTGAAAGAACAATTTTCAAGTTCATATAGAAAGGCAAAAAACCCAGAATAGCTAAAATAATCCTGTACTATAAAAGATCTTTGGGGGTTGTCTCCACCTCTGAAATCAAGCTATACTGTAGATCAACAGTAATAAAAATTGCATGGTACTGGCATAGAAACAGTTTGGTGGATTAATGGAATCGAATTGAAAACTCAGAAATAAACTCACATACCTACAGACAATTGATTTTTGACAAAGAAGCCAAAACCATACAATGGAAAAAAGATGGCATCTTCAACAAGTGGTGCTGGTCTAATTGGATGTCTGCATGTAGAAAAATGCAAATAGATACATATTTGCACTAAACTAAAGTCCAAGTGGATCAAAGATCTCATCATAAAATCAGACACACTAAATCTGTTAGAAGAACAGTAGGGAAGAGCCTTGATCTCATTGCACAAGAGATAACTTCCTGGACAGAATACCAACAGCTCAGGCTCTAAAATTAACAATTAATAAATGGGACCTCACTGAAAATCTTCTGTAAAGCAAAGAACACTGTCCACAGAATAAAATGACAACTTAGGAAAGGATCTTCACCTATCCTGCATCTGACAGAGGGCTAATATCCAAAATATATAAAGAACTCAAGAAATTAAACTCCAACAAATCAAATTATACAATTAAAAATGTGCTACAGAACTAAATAGAGAATTTTCAATAGAAAAAAACAGAAGAATATTAAATGGGGGAGAATAATTTAAATAAATGCTAAACATTCTTAGTCATCAGGGAAATGCAAGTCAAAAGTATTCTGAGATTCCATCTTACACCCATCAGAATGGCTAAGATCAAAAACTCAAGTGACAACACATGCTGGAGAGGCTGTGGAGAAAGGGGAACCCTCCTCCATTGCTGGTGGGAGTGCAAACTTGTACAACCACTTTGAAAATCACTCTGGAGCTTTCTAAGAAAATTAGAAATAGTGCTACCTTAAGGCCCAGATATACCACTCCTGGGCCTATACCTGAAAGATGTTCCACCACACAATAAAGACATTTTCTTAACTATGTTCATAGAAGCTTTATTTGTAATAGCCAGAATCTAGAAACAACCTAGATGTCCCTCAGCCAAAGAATGGTTAAAGAAATTGTGGTACATCTACACAATGGAATACTACTCAGCTATTAAAAACAAGGAAATCATGAAATTTGCAGGCAAATGGATGGAACTAGAAAAGATCATCCTGAGTGAGGTAACCCAGAAGCAGAAAGACACATAGTGTATACTCACTTATAATCAGTTATTAGCCATATAACACAAGGACCATACTACAATCCACTGACCTAAAGAAGGTAAATAACAGGGAGGACCCTAGGGAGGATGCTTAATTCTCATTCAGAAGGGCAAATAGAATAGACACCGGAAGTTGTTGAAGAGAGGGAACAAGATGTGAGCCTACCTTAAATGTCCTCTGAAAGACTCCACCCAGCAGGGGATTGAAGTAGATGCTAAGACTCACAGTCAAACTTTGGGGCAGAGTGCAGGGAGTCTTAGAAAAGAGTGGGGGAACAGAAGGACCACAACAGATAGGAGCTCCATAAGAAAACCAACAAAGGCAACAAATCTGGGCCCATGCAGCACAGAAGAGACTGACCAACCAAGGACTATGCATGAAGAAGATCTAGACCCCCTGCTCTGATGTAGTGGAAAGCTCAGTCTCCATGTAGGTTTTCTATTAAGGGGAGTAGGGACTGTCTCAGTAGACTCTGTTGGCTGCCCTTTGATCACTTCAGCTTGGTGGGAGGCCTTGCAAGGCCACAGAGGAAGAGGATTCAAGCAGTCCTAATGAGACTTGATAGGTAGGGAGACTCCCCCTTTCTGAGAAATAGGGTAGGAGAATAGTGGGGGAAGAAGGAGGGAAAATGGGATCAGGAGGAGATGAGGGAAGGGCCTGACATTGGAATAAAGTATAAAAAATAAAGAAAAAAGCACAATGCTGCCATCTTTCATCATATTTTCTCTTTTATTTGTCTCATGTTTAGGAATGGAAGCAGTAAAGGCTATGGCTCCCACTAGACATTGTCCCTCAAGCATTGCTGTCTTCTACTGCTTCTACGTCATGTATTTAGAGAATAAATATTTACCAACTATCTTCTCTGTGCCAGCAAGTCTCTAGGTAGATTAATTTATCTGATTTTGAAAATGTAACATTAGGTCCATGGTTCTATTTCCTCTACTTTGTTTGGCTGTGCTGGAATTGGAGGTCCTATTGCTCTCAATGGGTTTCAAAGATGTAAAATACAGTTGGAGAGTATCTCATGAGGATTCTTCATCTAGCACACTCTTTTTTGTGTTACTTATTTTTCTACCACACTCCGTAATTCTTCTCGATAAGTGGGATACATTGTCCTTTAGGCATCTAAATGTTTTTAACATTGTATTTCTGTGTTTGATTAATGGAATTTTTGCTTAGAGAATATCTACAACTACACTTAAGCCAAAGCAGTTTCCATGGTAACATCATAACTTTCTAAATTCAGACTCCAATGTAATCAACTAAAATTCTTGTTTGTTTCACCTGCAGAATTCTTTTGGTCTATTGTATCGCACATGGCTAGTCCACATCTGGAGTGATTTTAGAAATGTAAGTCTCTCTAATTGTTTCTCTTCTAGAGATTCATGTTCAATTTTACACTATTACATTTCTTTTTGGAGTTAAGATGTCAACCAAATTGGTTGAATTAAATAGGCAGCATCAAGGGATGCTGACCCGAGTTTTACAAAATTAGGGACATTTCTATGCAGGGTGACAAAATGTTGAACATCATTGTTGTCAAAATATCATGAAAGTAAATCTCACTCATCAATATATTTGATCTGATATAATCTTTTTGGGGGGTATAACACAAAATTTTTATTTAATTATTTTTCTTTAAGCAGTAGTTGTAAATGACTATTCGGAATGACACATGTATATGATAATTGATGTAATTAAAAAATATTCTCCAGTGGCAGAAAATATTAAAATGTTTGTTTGGGCACAGGTAAGATATTTCTTTGACTGATTCTAGTTTTTTGAGCTGGTAGATTCTGGAAGAGACGTTCATGAGTAGCATTTCTCTATTCAGATAAAGGGTACATTAAACTAATGTCTCCTCTTTATTTATGGATTCAGTCAGAAACATAAAGGCATAATGACAGAGAATCTAGAACATCTGTGCAAATAGTTGAGTTCTATCCCAAGGCACAAAATCAAAGGTGAGAAGGGGAGAGGTCATTGTGTGTGTCAAACTGTCTCAGCTGTTCCATGTACTTCTTTACAGACCCATAAAAATTCAATGTGTTTAGAGAAGGTACAGAGATATAAACCAGAGAAAATCTTTTATAGTGATTTACCAGAAAAGGTCCAACATCTCTCATGTCAACATATGCAGAAGCCTGCCTTTTCCTAGCATGCCTGTCCCACACCTGCTGCATTTACTAACATTGGCAATGGTGTCTGATTAGTCACAGGTGGAGATGAGCTGGGTAATGAAAGTGACAACTATTAGAGTCTTTGCTGGAAGAGATTCTGGTGGGCTTTGAGGGTTAACACACAATTAAAACCTGACCAGATCTGTTGGGAAATGGAAGGAGCTGTCCTAGAAACCACCACTGAGAATAAGGAGGCTGTTACCACTACGTCAGAGAAACCGACCTGAGAATCTCGGTCCAAGTCACTAAGGCAGCTGCTTCTTGAAGTGTGTTGGATGTTTGGAACTGTTATGTGTCGCATAAACTGAGGGAACCCTTTTTCCCCACAACACTATCTCAGGCTAGAAGGGGAAACAGCTTCTCTGAAAAACCACACACCAGTCTCCTTTAAAGGAGATCGGCTTTATTGTAGTTCACAGTAAAGAGTTCAGTCCATCATGACAGGGACATCACAGCAGCAGAAGCTTGAGACAGCTGGTCACACTGCATAAGCCAATGGCAGAGAGCAAGAAACAAAAGTGTGCTAGAGTTCTCCTCAGTCCCTCTGTTTTATAGAACCTTGGATTCCTGCCCAGGATATGGTTCCACTGACTGTCATGATAGATTTTCTCACACACAATTAAGATAATCCTTGAAAGGCTTTCTCTCAGAGAACAATATTAGTTTGGATAATCCCTCGCAGAGGTGCCTAGAAGGACGCCTGATTTTGCAGTTGGTCAAGTTGATAATTAGTCTTGATCAACACAGATGCCAACTGCTTGTGATGAATGCTAATTCTGAATCATCTCAGCCTAATTGTCATCTGAGTTTGAAAAGTTCGAACCCATACTATGTTAGAGCATGTTGTTCTGGGGAGTGAATTTCAAGAGCTTAGGTTGGTGGTGGTGATACTGAGTTGATGACCCACAGACCAGGACATGAATGTGACCAATATTAAGTATTAGGCTTAAGCAAAGTGGGCTAGGAACTAAATATTTTTTAAACACAAGATCATGAAAGAGAACTATCGATATAGCCAAGTTGGTGGAGTATTTACCTAGCATAGACTAAGTTCTGTGTTCAGTCTTTAGCATCACATAACCTGATGTAGTGGCAAATAGATGTAACCTCAAAAGTGGGAGGTAGATGTAGGATGATCGAAAGTTCAAGATCATCTTCCATTACATACCATTTAAAGACCAGCCGGGAACACATGAGATCCTGTAGAAAAATAAATAAAAAGGAAAAGAAAAGAAGATTAATAATGAAGAATGGTGGGATTATATTAGAGGCAGACAAAAGACTTGAACTTCTTTTAAAAAGTGGTATCAATGGGGTAGATTTTTTTTTCTCTGTTGCTGTGATAAATCACTATGGCCAAGGCAATTTATAAAAGAAAAAAAGGTTATTTTGGCATATGGTCCTAAAGAGCTGAAGTCCATAATGGTATGATGAAGGTAACAGGTGCCAGTCATGAGAGGAGCAGGCAGATGACAGCTTACATCTTGAATCTCAAGCACAGAACAGAGAAAACCAATTGCGATGAAGATGAAGCAGTAAGCTTTCAAAGCCCACCCCCAGTGACGTACTTTCTCTAGTAAGGTTTCAACTCCCAAGCATCCCCAAACAATGTCGCCAACTGGGAACCAAGTGTTCAGGTGCCCGAGACTATGGTGGTGGTGGTGGGGATCTTATTAAAAACAAAAGAAAAAAAAAAAAACAAAAGAAGGAAAAAACACTAATAGCTGAGAGCGAAGTGTAACGTAATAAAACGAGATTGTTAATGGAGCAATGTCTGAAGGAGCTGAGAGGCTGACAACAAGCATGACAGGAGAGTTTCATCTTGAATAAGGAAGAACCATCCTATATCTGAAACTGAAATAAAACAGCATGGTGCAAAAAGTAAATTTGTGTAGAGTTTGGAGTGATGAATTGATGGACTGTATGGGTGATGACCTCAATTTTCTCTGTGAGGTAGGAAGTAATGATGCGTGCTGAGAGGGGGTCTGTCATGGGTGAAATTTTTTTGAGGAGTGGATTGGTTTGGAGTGATGTTGACAAGAATGGGGACCCGGTAGTCCTCTGCTCCACAACTAGGTGTGGTTCCTACCATTCCTGCTGTTTTCACACACAGCTTAGCAGGTCTTCCCAGGCAGTTCTTACAGTTTCATATGTAGAGGGACAAGGACATGAACTCAGAAGCAGGCTTTGTAGGACACAGAAGAGATTGCTTCACATAAGGGGGAAGAACAGCAGGAATGAGGGCCTAAAAGCAGCAAGGTGCTCTGGTTGGCTAAACACAAACCTTCTGATAGTCACAGCCAATCGGAAGACAGACTTCACCATGACGTGTCAGGGGAGTCCAGTGAATCTTGGAGAACAGGAAATGGTCTGCATGCACTGGACAGACAGGACCTACATGTTGCTGCCTCAACAATGCTGTCTGGATCTAAAAAAAAAAGAAAAGAAAAAAGAAACTTCATTGTTATTAGAGGTAATTGTTAGTATTTTCAAAGCATGTTATCTTTATAACTATGAAAATGAAAAAAATAAATATTTTACCCAGTGCTTTCTTAATTCGTTCCATGAAATTATTTGATATATACATGACATTTACTTCAGAGAAACAACTGATTTTGCAGACTGCTGTTTTGTGTTTACATTGCGCAGAATTATTCATTAAAATTATAGCATGTAATAAAGTTACTATTATTATTTCACTTTATATGAATCATTACTCCAAGGACTCCTGAAGGATTAATAGTTGAAAGATTAATAGAAATATCACAGTAATCCCAAAAACATCCTATGTAAGGGTTACTTTTTATTAAAGTTCTGTTGTTACTAACTCTCAAAACAATGACCTAGTCACCCATATGACAGGAGAGAAAAGATGGAAAGCAGTCAATAGATATCATTTTAAAAATTATGTCATTGTCTGAGTTTATGACTGGCTACTATAATAAATAAACACTGATAGCTCAATGGCAACAAAACTTAATTATAATTTTTTTAAATTAATTTTAATTTAATTTTAGTATAAAAATAATGTTTCATTATGTCATTTTCAGACATGTTTATCATTGTACCTTTTTAATATTTGCCCTATTACCATTCCTCCTCTTACCTCATTGGCTCTCATGCTTCCCTCAAATACTCTCCCTTTTGCTGTCATACCATAAATGTATATGTATGTACATATATATTATTATATATGGTATATATCATACCTATGAAAATGTAAATATTTTCATTCTCACCACTTTATTACACTTTTCTTACTTCTCTAAAATTCTACTGATAATGAGATGTAGGGAAAGATGTGAGAGTGGTGGGTAATCATGCAGGCACAGAATTTTCAGGAAATCATCATTTTCAATGACATATGGCTTCTAAGATTAAGCTAGACATTTTCATATGGACAACTGAATTGTGCAGACAATTTTTATTTACCATCCACTTTCCACACCAGCTCATTGTCACATATATATTGTCACATCTGAATGGGCTACTGAACAACCTGTCAAGGTTCTCTCTCTCTCTCTCCTCTTTCCCCTGCAATCAACATTCAAAACCTCACAAAAGTATGTTTTCTGATACAAGATAATAAAATCTTTCCTGAGGTACTTTAGCATCTTTTTGATGTTACTATTTTGCATTGTATACAAACTAGTATTCAAATACTCCCCAGAAAAATACATTTCTTCAGCAAAAATATTTTTTCTGTATTTATATATTTTTTAATTTATTTTTTGATTGATTACACTTTATTCACTTTGTATCCCCCATTAAGCCCCTTCCTCCTCTCCTCCCGATCCCACCCTCCCTCCCCCTTCTTCATGAATGCCCCTCCCCAAGTCCAAAGATAGGGGAGGTCCTCCTCTCTTTCCTTCTGATCTTAGTCTATCAGATCTCATCAGGAGTGGCTGCATTGTCATCTGTGGCCTGGTAAGGCTGTTCCCCCCTCCAGGGTAGGTGATCAAAGAGCAGGCCAATCAGATTATGTCAGATGCAGTCCCTCTTCCCATTACTATGGAACCCACTTGGACACTAAACTGCCATGGGCTACATCTATGCAGGGGTTCTAGGTTATCTCCATGCATGGTACTTGGTTGGAATATGAGTCTCTGGGAAGACCCCGTGTTCAAATTTTCTGGTTCTGTTGCTCTCCTTGTGAACTTCCTGTTCTCTCCAGATCTTACTATTTCCCACTTCTTACATAAGATTGCATGCACTCTGCCCAACAGTTGGCCATAAGTCTCAGTGTCTGCTTTGATAGTCTGCATGGTAGACCTTTCAGAGGCCCTCTGTGGCAGGTTCCTAGCTTGTTGCCTGTTTTCTTCTTCTTCTGATGTCCATCCTCTTGCCTTTTGGGATGGGGACTGAGCATTTTAGTCAGGGTCCTCTCTCTTGATTAGTTGTTTTAGGTGTACAGATTTTAGTAGGTTTATTTTTTATTACATGTCTATATGAGTGAGTATATACCATGTGTGTCTTTCTGCTTCTGGGACAGCTCACTCAGGATGATCCTTTCCAGGTCCACCATTTACCTGCAAATTTCATGATTTCCTTATTTTTCATTGCTGAGTAATATTCCATTGTATAGATGTACCACACTTTCTGCATCCATTCTTCAGTTGAGGGGCATCTGGGCTGTTTCCAGCTTCTGGCTATTACAAATAAAGCTGCTACAAACATGGTTGAGCAAATGTCCTTATTGTGTACTTGAACCTCTTTTGGATATATGCCTAGGAGTGGTATGGCTGGATCTTGAGGAAGCGCTATTCCTACTTGTCTGAGAAAGTGCCAGATTGATTTCCAGAGTGGCTGTAGGAGTTTGCATTCCCACCAGCAGTGGAGGAGGGTTCCCCTCACTCCAAAGCCTCTCCAGCATGTGTTGTCACTTGAGGTTTTCATCTTGGCCATTCTGATGAGTGTAAGGTGAAATCTCAGGGTCGTTTTGATTTGCATTTCCCTAATGGCTAATGAGGTTGAGCATTTCTTTAAGTGTTTCTCTGCCATTCAATATTCCTCTACAGAGAACTCTCTGTTTAACTCTGTTCCCCATTTTTTAATTGGATTACTTGGTTTGCTGCTTTTCAGCTTCTTTAGTTCTTTATATATACTGGATATTAGTCATCTGTCAGATAAAGGGTTGGTGAAGATTCTTTCCCAGTCTCTAGGCAGTCGTTTTGTTTTGATGATGGTGTCCTTTGCTTTACAGAAGCTTTTCAGTTTCATGATGTCCCATTTATTGATTGTTGCTCTTAGACCTTGTGCTATTGGTGTTCTGTTCAGGGAGTTGTCTCCTGTACCAATGAGTTCTAGGCTGTTCCCCAATTTTTCTTCTAACCGATTTAATATGTCTGGTTTTATGTTGAGGTCTTTGATCCACTTGGACTTCAGTTTTGTGCAGGGTGATAAATACGGATCTATTTGCATTTTTCCACATGTAGACATCCAGTTAGACCAGCACCATTTGTTGAAGATGCTATCTTTTTTCCATTGTGTGGTTTTGGCATCTTTGTAAAAAATCAGGTGTCCATAAGTGTTTGGGTTTATTTCTCGGTCCTCTGTTCGGTTCCATTGATCCACCAGTCTGTTTCTATGCTAGTAACATGCAGTTTTTCTTATTGTTCCTCTACAGTACAGCTTAAGATCAGGGATGGAGATACCTCCAGAAGATCTTTTTTTTTTTTTTCTTTTTTTTTTTTTTAAATTTTTCAGCAATTACACTTTATTCATTCTGCATCCCCCCACAAGCCCCTCCCTCCTCCCATCCCAATCCCACCCTCCCTTCTCCCTCTGCTTGCATGCCACTCCCCAAGTCCACTAATAGGGGAGGTTCTCCTCTCCTTTCTGATCTTAGTCTGTCAGATCACATTAAAAGTGGCTGTATTGTCCTCTACTGTGGCCTGGTAAGGCTGCTCCCCCCCCCCCCCAGAGGGAGGTGATCAAAGAGCAGGCCAATCAGAGTATGTCAGAGGCAGTCCCTCTTCACATTACTATGTAACCCAATTGGACTCTGAACTGCCCTGGGCTACATCTGTGCAGGGGTTCTAGGTTATCTCCATGAATAGTCCTTGGTTGGAGTATGAGTCTCTGGGAAGTTCCCTATGTTCAAATTTTCTTGTTCTGTTGCTCTCCTTGTGGAGACCCTGTCCTCTCCAGCTCTTACTATTTCCCAGTTCTTACCTAAAATTCCGTTCACTCTGCCCAACAGTTGCCCATCAGGCTCAGCATCTGCTTTGATAGTCTGAAGGGCAGAGGTTTTCAGAGGCCCTCTGTGGTAGGTTCCTAGGTTGTTTCCTGTTTTCTTCTTCTTCTGATGTCCATCCTCTTTGCCTTTCTGGATGGGGATTGGACGTTTTAGTTAGGGTCCTCTCTCTTGCTTAGTTTCTTTAGATGCACAGGTTTTAGTGGGTTTGTCCTATGTTGTATGTCTATATGAGTGAGTATATACCATGTGTGTCTTTTTGCTTCTGAGACAACTCACTCAGGATGATCCTTTCCAGATCCCACCATTTACCTGCAAATTTCATGATTTCCTTATTTTTCATTGCTGAGTAATATTCCATTGTGTAGATGTACCACAATTTCTGCATCCATTCTTCAATTGAGGGGCATCTGGGTTGTTTCCAGCTTCTGGCTATTACAAATAAAGCTGCTACAAACATGGTTGAGCAAATGTCCTTTTTGTGTACTTGAGCCTCTTTTGGATATATGCCCAGTAGTGGTATGGCTGGATCTTTTGCTGGAGAGGTTGTGGAGAAAGGGGAACCCTTCTCCACTGCTGGTGGGAATGTAAACTTGTACAACCACTCTGGAAATCAATCTGGTGCTTTCTCAGACAACTAGGAATAGCGCTTCCAGAAGATCTTTTATTGTAGAGGATTGTTTTAGCTATTCAGGCTTTCTTGTTATTCTGTATGAAGTTGAGAATTTTTCTTTCCAGCTCTGTAAAAATTGTGTTGGTAATTTGATGGGAATTGCATTGATTCTGTAGATTGCTTCTGGTAAGATGGCCATTTTTACTATGTTAATCCTGCCAAGCCATGAACATGGGAGATCTTTCCATCTTCTGATATCTTCTTCTAATTCTTTCTTCAGAGGGTTGAAATTTTTTTTCATACAAGTCTTTGACTTGCTTGGTTAGGGTTACACCAAGGTACTTTATGTCATTTGTGGCTATTGTAAAGGGTGTTGTTTCCCTAATTTCTTTCTCAGCCCTTTTGTCTTTTGTATACAGTAGTCCTACTGATTTTTTGGAATTAATTTTGTATCCAGCAACTTTGCTGAAGTTGTTTATCAGCTGTAGGAGTTCCCTGGTAGAGTTTTTGGGGTCACTCAGGTATACTATCATATCATCTGCAAATAGTGATAATTTGACTTCTTTCTTTTCAATTTGTATCCCCTTGATCTCCTTCAACTGTCTTATTGTTCTAGGAAGGACTTCCAGAACTATGTTGAAGAGATATGGAGAGAGTGGGCAGCCTTGCCTTGTCCCTGATTTCAGTTTAAGTTTCTCTCCATTTAGTTTGATGTTGGCTATAGGCTTGCTGTAAAATCTTATCATATCACAACTCCTAAAATTACACATACAAGAATTACAATTTTAAATGAATTCACACTGGAAAAAAAAGAATAAAACTCTCTTACTCATCAAACACACATTCATTATACACATATGAGTAACTAGAGCACACTGGTTCAGATACAATAAAATTTGGTTGTCCAAAATGAAAGTGGTTCCCTCTCAGAACCTACCAAGATGTCCTCTGAAAGACTCCATCCAGCAGGGGATGAAAGCAGATGCAGAAACTGGCAGCCAAACTTTGGGCAGAGAGCAGCGCGTCTTATGGAAGAAGGTGAGATAAAAATAACCAGAGAGGACAGGAGTTCCACATGGAGACCAACAAAGTAAAAAAAATTATGGGCCCAGGGGTACCTTCAGAGACTGATACATTAACCAAGGTCCATACATAGAGAGGACCTAGACCCCCTGTTCAGATATAGCCTATAGACAGCTCAGTCTCCATGTGGGTTCCCTAGTAAGGGGACAAGAGACAGTTTCTGACATGAACTCAGTTGCCTGCTCCTTGATCACTTCTCTCTGGTGGAGCGACCTAGCCAGCCCACAGAGGAAGAAGATCCAGGCAGTCCTGATGAGATCTGATAGGCTAGGGTCAGACAATAGGGGCAGAGGACTGCCCTTATCAATGGACTAGGGAAGAAGGATAGGGGAGGAAGAGGTAGGGAGGGTGAGACCTGGAAGAGATGAGGGATTGGGCTACAACTGGGATACAAAGTGAATAAACTGTAAAATAATAATAACAATAACAGTAATAATAAATAGAATGAAAATGGTATTAGGTCTGAATAGGAAAGCAGGGAAATGATACTTAGACCCTGAGAAACAGGACACTTCTGGGGAGAGACCCTGTACCGTAGGACTGACCTCTAAGAGTGAAAGCAGCACATGGAGGAGTACCTATGCTCAATTATCATGGTAATTAGGTTTGGCTACACACAAAAGTATTGCTGAAGTCTCCTCTTTGCCTAGAAACATGACTCTCAAGATAGCACGAAATGAAACTTCAGATTAGGAGGAAGACAGGCAAACAGTAGGCTCATTGGGCATTCTGCAGTGAACTTGAGCAATACAGAACTTTCCTATCAGATGGGAGATGTAGTGATTGGGGGCTTATGTCTATGCAGGAATAGAAGTTAAGGCTTTGGTCCTTGACAAGAAGAAAGAAGAACTGAGGTCCCATATAAAGGAAGTGCAATGGCTATATCTTCAGAAGGAGGTGTTTAGAAAAAATGATGCTCAAGTCTCTGGGAATTTAGAATAAATATTTTAAATATTCCATCAGAACCCCCAGTTACATGTAGATATTCCAAATTGGAACCATTTTCAAAAGTAAAGGCCCTAAACTAGATTTCTATTGGACACCTTGGTGGATATATGTGGTTGGGGAAAGAATACTTTTAAATATGAGTGACTGAGAATAAGTTGTCACCAGATTTTATGCATATACACACACACAAACACACACACACACACTAAAAATCAAGATACTGTCCCCTAAATACTCAGATACAAGAACAGACTGAAACATGTAATTGAACATTAGATAAAACAAAAGTTTTATCTTTTGTGTATGTGTGTGTGTGTATACCTTAAGTTTTATACACATACACAAAAGATTTAGAATGGTAAGAAGTGAAAGCCAATTTTAAAAAGAGGCAGTGAAGGCAAGGGAAATAAAAGTCAAAAGAGAAAAGTTTCAGTGTACTCTCTACAATGTAATCCCGATGATGGCTGATGGTCAGGAGTCTGCCATCAAAACTGAGTGCACTGGACATACCATCCACAGAACCCAAGATGTTGGCCTGGAGACCACGAGACAGAAAATCTCTGAAGCCTCTAGAATAAAAGGCAAAAGGTCACTTCTCTCACACAATGCTGTGATGGATCAGCCGGGAAGTGAGAACGTATAGATAGCCTAGACGCTGCAAAGTGGGAAAGCAGGGGGGCACCGAAGCTGTAGACTGATCCCTTCAACACCATGGTGGAAAGTTTTCGAAGAACATTATCATAGCATTGTCAAGTGCTTTTTCAGGTGGATGGTGTTCATTCTTTTAACACATGCTTGACTTAAGTGTTTCAAAAATCAGAAAATTTTTACTTCAGAATAACTCTAGAAATGTTTCCATGAAAGTATTTTCTATTGTGGTACATGTTGGACTGTGAAATACACAGTACTTTTGAAAGCATAGGGTAAATATCCCAGAGAGGATTATTTTCTGAATTTATATGATCCTATCAGGTAAAGTAGGTGTTTGTTATTGTGTTTTATAATCTCCAAAGATGTAACAGGGAATTATATATTTTTGCTTGGTTATTTATTATTATCATTATTTATTCACTTTGTATCCCAGTTATAGCCCTCTCCCTCATCTCCTCTCTGTCCCATCCTCCCTCTTCCTCTCCTATCCCTCTTCCATAGTCCACTGATAGGGGAAGTCCTCTTCCTCTACTGTCTGACTCTACCTCAGATTTCCTGTAAGAGACTCCACCCATCAGGGGATGGAAGCAGATCCAGATACTTACAGCCAAACTTTGGAAAGACTGCAGGGAGTCTTATGGAAGAAAGAGAATATAGAAGGACCTGGAGGGGTCAGGAGCCCCACAAGCAGACCAGCAAAGCCAAAAAAAAAAAACCCAAAACAAACAAACAAACAAATAAAAAAGCAGAGCCCAGGAAGGACTGCAGAGATTGATGCATCAAGCAAAGACCATACATAGGAACTAGACACCCTGCTCAGATGTAGCCCATTGAGAGTTCAGTCACCATGGGGGTTCCCTAGTAAGAGAAGAGACAGTCTCTGACATGAACTCGGTTGTCTGATCCTTGATCATTTCTCCCTGGTGGGGTGACCTAGCCAGCCCACAGAGGAAGAGGACCCAGGCAGTCCTGATGGGACATGATAAGCTGGGGGGTGGGAGATATTTTAATTAATCTTTTTCTGTATTGTTTATGGTGGCTTAACCATTTATAAAGGTAGGAGAAATTCTACAATTCATATAGAAACAAAAGTGGTAATGAATTGCCAAATAAAACTTGAGCTAAAGGAACAAAGCTTGAGGTGGTACAGTGCTATATTTCAAAATCAAGAAAATATTGATTAAAACATTAATTCAACTCTCTATTTTTTCAGTAACAGAATTAATCTATGAATAATGAAAAAGAAGGCAAAATATTAGAGACTAATTTTTCAGGTATCAGACAAGAGAGTGCACAGGGCTGAGGAAACACAAATACAGTGGATGCCATCATTGCCTGGGCTATTTTTCCTAGAGTCATGTCTAGACTGTTTCAAGAAGAGCAAGTCCAAAGGCTATCTAGTAATTTTCCAAAAAATAATTTTAAGAGGCAGAGTAGCACTTACAGAGACTGAATTGACTAGAATGTGTGGGTCAGTGCCCTGATGGTTATAGAACTACATGGAAAAAAACTTAGAAGGAGCTTAACCACATGTCAGGAAAAATACGAGTTTATATTTACTTTATTATTTTTAAGACATTTATTTTATTTTATGTGTATGAGCTTTTTGCCTGCATATGAGTGTATGTATGTATGTATGTATGTACGAATGTATGTATGTATGCATGTGTAGCACATTCATGCAATGCTCGTGGAGGCCAGAAAGGAACATCAGAACCCTGGAACTGAAGTTACAGATGGCTGTGAGCTGCCCAGTGAGTGTTGTGGACTGAACCTGGATTGTCTGCAGGATCAGCAATCACTCTTAACTGTTGAGCCTGTCTTCAGGCCCAAGAATCTTTAAATGAGTGATGCAAACTTCTGTCTTAAAAATGTAATGTACACAATATTGGACATTACAAATAAAAACTAGACTAGACTACCATATTAAGAATGATAGAATTTAGTTATGAAGGACATGGAAATGTATTGCTCTATGTCTGATTCGCTATGGCCTGTCACTGTGGTTATGATTGACATTTCCCTGATTAGTGATGCTGAGCATATCTTCCTGTATTTGCTGGGCATTTGCGTATCTTGTCTGAGGAAATGTCTAATAGTTTTGCTCATTTAAATACATTATATATTTACTTTAGCTATTGAAGCCTTTACATTTCCCAAACATTCATGTTTTGTCAAATGCATAATTTGTTAATATTTTCTACCATTCCGATGTCCTCTTCTTGCTCATTATTTGCTGTATGATATGACGTATCATATCAGGTTTTAGCTTAATCTGACTACAGTTGTTTAGTTTTGCTTTTTTTGCTCCTACTGTTGAGGTTTTAAAAAATTCCTTCCAGACCAGCATCTCAGAACACCTCTCTGCTTCTTTGCCACAAGCTGAGCAGTAGAAGACTTGCCCTTTCACCTGAACCATTTTGAGTTGACTTTGTCTTAAGACAGGCATCTGGTGTTTCTTCTTTTGCACATAGGTATGCAGAATTGCCAGTCATGGAATGAGATGTTATTATGTATTTTTAGCAACTTGATAAAAATCAGCTTGATTATCATGCACAAAAAAAAAATTCCTCCTCTATTCTGGGTTCTGTCGGATTTACTTGCACGACAGTAATATGCAGTCCTGTTCTTATAGCCTTGAACCATATTTTGATATGGTTTGATGCCTCCAAATTTTTTCATCTTGCTCAGAGTGTTTCAGCTTCTTTTATAATTCCACGTGGATTTTAGAATGTTTTTCTATTTCTATGAAGAACATCACTGATATTTTGATAGGAATTGCATTGAGTCTATTGATCTCTTTGAACACTATAAACATTTTAACAAAACCAATTTTTCCAATTTCATGAGAACTCACCATCTTCCCATTTATTTCTGCCTTCTTTAATTTGATCTCTTCTCTCTGAAATTCACTGCTTCTGTAAGGGATGGGGTGGCCCCCTGGAGGTGGTACAGAGCACACCAAATTCTCAGCACAAAGGAAATTTATCACCCTAAGGGACAAGTAGAGGGGTGGAAGAGTTGCTTCTGGAGGGGTTTGTCCTCTTTCTTTCTTTCTTTCTTTCTTTCTTTCTTTCTTTCTTTCTTTCTTTCTTTCTTTCTTTCTTTCTTTCTTTCCAAGGCTGCAATTTTAAGAGGAACGAAGTCTGTTCTAGGGTGACTGGTGAGTCCTAATTGAAGATGTTAGCCAAATAATGAATTTTGACTGTTGAACCTTGGAGTTTTGTCTCAGGAATGAGTCAGTCGCCAAATAAGGAAATAGACCTTTGTCGCTAGGTTTAGGAATATAATCGAATGGTTTTTAGCAAGGAATAGGGAAGGTGAGAAAGGGGCAAAGCCTGCTGGAGCCATGTTTCCAATGTTCAGACCTGTTAGAATGTGCTTCAACATCTCCTTTCCTACAGAGGAACCCTTCACCTGTGAAACAACAGCTCTCTCATTTGCCTGCCATGTTGCTAAGCACTTGAAGAGGACTTAGTAAGGGACAGAAAAAAGAATAGATAAAAGTGAGGACAAATTCCAGCATTTATCACATTGACAAAGACCTGGAGGGAAGAGCCAAACTCTCTGGGAGGAATGATTGTATAAAAAATGATGGTTCACCAACACAGCTAAGGAAGAAATGTCTCACAGCTCTTATGAAATTCATAAAACGGGTGCAAGAAGCCAGGGAAAGCACATGCTATACGGTGTGAAAACAGTTTCCAGCACAGCCTCCTTTCCACAAGGGGCTCACCAAAACCAACAGCAGTACAAGAGAGAGAGGCTCCAACATCACCAATAAATTCTGTAAAGACTTGAAAGGTAGTTGCAGACCTAGGCTTGTTTCATCCACAGAGGCATTGGTATCATGCAGTAATGAAGACCAGGAAGTGGTCCTTAATTATCGGAAATTAGGAGAGTGCAATTACCTTAATTACCAGAAAGATCAGAGGGCAGCCAGAGGGATTTGTCCCACAGGAAATTACAGTGATGTTTATGGAGCATGGCATCTTTGGGAAAAAACAGTTTTGGAACCAGCAAGCATGCTATTTAATGTCTATAACCCACCACTAAGAATGAAGGGTCAGTAAGGTAAGGATGTCCAAACCAAAAAAAAAATGTCACTATGCCCTCTTCCATTTTGGGATGGAAACTGATTTTTCAGATTCAGAACCACTCATTAAAATGGATGCTGAATCCATAGAAAGAGACATTCTATAATTCATTAGCATGGTAGAATATTCTCACGTTCCTTCAACAAAAGGATCTATAGCCATTTACTGGAGATATTTTTTTTTCTTTTTTCTTTCTTTTCTTTTTTTTTTTTTTTTTGTAGAATTTAATTTACTAGGATTTCAGCAGTGATGATATGATTCCCTGAAGGCTACAGGCAGGAGCCCTTTACTCTTTTTTTTATTATTATTAATTACACTTTATTCATTTTATATCCCCCCATAAGCCCCTCCCTCCTCCCCTCCCGGTCCTACCCTCCCCTCTTTCTGCATGCATGCCCCTCCCCATGTCCACTGGTTGGGGAGGTCCTCCTCTCCTTCTTTCTGATCTTAGTCTATCAGTTCTCATCAGCAGTGGCTGCATTGTCAGGGTTCTAGGTTATCTCCATGAATGGTCCTTAGTTGGAATATGAGTCTCTGGGAAGTTCCCTGTGTTCAAATTTTCTTGTTCTGTTGCTCTCCTTGTGGAGTTCCTGTCCTCTCCAGCTCTTACTATTTCTCACTTCTTACATAAAATTCCATTCAATCTGCCCATCAGTTGGCCATCAGGCTCAGCATCTGCTTTCACAGTCTGCATAGCAGAGGCTTTCAGAGGCCCTCTGTGGTAGATTCCGAGGTTGTTTCCTGTTTTCTTCTTCTGGCTTTCAGAAGCCCTCTGTAGCAGGTTCCTAGGTTGTTTCCTGTTTTCTTTTTCTTCTGATGTCCATCCTCTTTGCCTTTCAGGATGGGGATTGAACATTTTAGTTAGGGTCCTCTCTTTTGCTTAGTATGTTTAGATGTACAGATTTTAGTGGGTTTATTCTATGTTGTATGTTTATATGAGTGAGTATATACCATGTGTGTCTTTTTGCTTCTGGGACAACTCACTCAGGATGATCCTTTCCAGGTCCCACCATTTACCTGCAAATTTCATGATTTCCTTGTTTTTCATTGCTGAGTAATATTCCATTGTATAGATGTACCACAGTTTCTGCATCCATTCTTCAGTTGAGGGGCATCTAGGCTGTTTCCAGCCTCTGGCTATTACAAATAAAGCTTCTAGAAACATGGTTGAGTAAATGTCCTTTTTGTGTACTTGAGCCTCTTTTGGGTATATGCCTAGGAGTGGTATGGCTGGATCTTGAGGAAGTGCTATTCCTACTTGTCTGAGAAAGTGCCAGATTGATTTCCAGAGTGGCTGTAGGAGTTTGCATTCCCACCAGCAGTGGAGGAGGGTTCCCCTCACTCCAAAGCCTCTCCAGCATGTGTTGTCACTTGAGGTTTTCATCTTGGCCATTCTGATGAGTGTAAGGTGAAATCTCAGGGTCGTTTTGATTTGCATTTCCCTAATGGCTAATGAGGTTGAGCATTTCTTTAAGTGTTTCTCTGCCATTCAATATTCCTCTACAGAGAACTCTCTGTTTAACTCTGTTCCCCATTTTTTAATTGGATTACTTGGTTTGCTGCTTTTCAGCTTCTTTAGTCTTTATATATACTGGATATGAGTCCTCTGTCAGATAAAGGGTTGGTGATGATTCTTTCCCAATCTGTAGGCAGTCGCTTTGGTTTGATGACTGTGTCCTTTGCTTTACAGAAGCTTTTCAATTTCATGATGTCCCATTTATTGATTGTTGCTCTTAGAGCCTGTGCTGTTGGTGTTCTGTTCAGGAAGTTTTCTCCTGTACCAATGAGTTCTAGGGTCTTCCCCACTTTTTTTCTAGCCGATTTAATGTGTCTGGTTTTATGTTGAGGTCTTTGATCCACTTGGACTTCAGTTTTGTGCAGGGTGATAAGTATGGATCTATTTTCATTTTTCTACATGTAGACCTCCAGTTGGACCAGCACCATTTGTTGAAGATGCTATCTTTTTTCCATTGTATGGTTTTGGCATCTTTGTCAAAAATCAGGTGTCCATAAGTGTGTGGGTTTATTTCTGGGTCTTCTGTTCGGTTCCATTGATCCACCATTCTGTTTCTATGCCAGTACAATGCAGTTTTTATAACTATTGTTTTATAGTACAGCTTGAGATCAGGGATGGAGATACCCCCAGAAGATCTTTTATTGTAGAGGATTGTTTTAGCTATTCAGGGTTTCTTGTTATTCTGTATGAAGTTGAGAATTTTTCTTTCCAGGTCTGTAAAGAATTGTGTTGGTAATTTGATGGGAATTGCATTAAATCTGTAGATTGCTTTTGGTAAGATGGCCATTTTTACTATGTTAATCCTGCCAAGCCATGAGCATGGGAGATCTTTCCATCTTCTGATATCTTCTTCTAATTCTTTCTTCAGAGACTTGAAATTTTTTTCATACAAGTCTTTGACTTGCTTGGTTAGGGTTACACCAAGGTACTTTATGTCATTTGTGGCTATTGTGAAGGGTGTTGTTTCTGTAATTTCTTTCTCAGCTCTTTTGTCTTTTGTATACAAGAGGGCTACTGATTTTTTTTTTTTGAGTTAATTTTGTATCCGGCCACTTTGCTGAAGGTGTTTATGAGCTGTAGGATTCCTCTGGTAGAGTTTTTGGGGTCACTCACGTATACTATCATATCATCTGCAAATAGTGATAATTTGACTTCTTCCTTTCTAATCTTTATCCCCTTGATCTCCTTCAACTGTCTTATTGCTCTAGCAAGGACTTCCAGCAATATGTTGAAGAGATATGGGGAGAGTGGGCAGCCTTGCCTTGTCCCTGACTTCAGTGGGATTGCTTTAAGTTTCTCTCCATTCAGTTTGATGTTGGCTATAGGTTTGCTGTATATCGCCTTTACTATGTTTAGATATGTGCCTTGTATCCCTGATCTCTTCAATACTTTAAACATGAATGGATGTTGGATTTTGTCAAATGCTTTTTCAGCATCTAGGGAGATTATCATGTGTTTTTTTTCTTTCAGTTTGTTAATATGGTGGATCACATTGATGGATTTCTGTATATTGAACCACCCTTGCATACCTGGGATGAAGCCTACTTGGTCATAGTGGATAATATCTTTGATGTGTTCTTGTGTTCAGTTTGCGAGTATTTTGTTAAGTATTTTTGCATCAATGTTCATAAGGGAGATTGGCCTGAAATTCTCTTTCTTTGTTGAGTCTTTGTGAGGTTTAGGTACCAAGGTGACTGTGGCTTCATAGAATGAGTTTGGTAATGTTCCTTCTGTTTTTATTTTGTTGAATAGTTTGAAGAGAACTGGAGTTAGCTCTTCTTTGAAAGTCTGGTAGAATTCTGTGCTGAAACCATCTGGTCCTGGGCTTTTTTTGGATGGGAGACTTTTGATGACCGTTTCTATTTTCTTGGGGGATATAGGACTATTTAATTGATTTACCTGGTCTTGATTCAGCTTTTGTAAGTGGAATTGACCAAGAAAGTTGTCCATTTCATTTAGATTTTCAAATGTTGTGGCATATAGGCTTTTGAAGTCTAATGATTGTTGGGATTTCCTCAGAGTGTATTGTTATGTCCCCCTTTTCAATTCTGATTTTGTTAATTTGGATAGTATCTCTCTGTCTTTTAATTAGTTTGGCTAAGGGTTTGTCTATCTTGTTGATTTTCTCAAAGAACTAGCCTTTTTCCCTTGCAGCTTTTAGTATTTTTTCTTTGTTCTGTATACTTACTGTTTTGATTATTATGTGGTGGGAGGATTTTCTTTTCTGGTCAAATTTGTTGGGTGTTCTGTAGGCCTCATGTATTTTTATTGGCTTCTCCTTTAACTTGGGAAATTTTCTTCAATGATTTTGTTGAAAATATTTTCTGGGCCTTGGAGAAGGGAGTCTTCTTTTTCCTCTATACCTATTATTCTTAGGTTTTGTCTTTTTATATTGTCTTGCATTTCTTGGACGGTCTGTGTCAGGAATTTTTTGGATTTAACATTTTCTTTGACAGACACATCAATTTCTTCTATTGTATCTTCTACACCTGAGATTCTTTCTTCCATCTCTTGTAGTCTGTTGGTTATGCTTACCTCTGTAGTTCCTGTTTTCTGCCCTAAATTCTTCCTCTCCATCATTTCCTCCATTTGTGTTTTCTTTAATTTTTCCAGTTCTATCTTCAGGTCTTGATTTGTTTTGTTTACTTCCTTCACCTGTCTGATTGTATTTTCCTCTTTTTCTTTTAGATCCTTCAACTCTGTTTCTTTTACTTCTTTCAGTGATTTAATTATTTCTTCTCTGAAGGCCGCAAACTGTTTGGCTGCATCTTCCCGTATTTCTTCACGGATGGCCATAATCTGCTTGTCTTTAACTTCCTCCATTTCTTTACAGATAGCCATGATCTGTTTGTTTTCATCTTCCTCTAATTCTTTACGTATTTTATTTGTTTCCTCTATTATCCTCTTCATCAGCATAGATGTAAGGTCATCTTCTTGATTTTCTATTGTGCTGCATTGTCCAGGGCTGTTCGCTCCTGGATGGCTGGGTTCTGGAGATGCTATATTGCTCTGTCTTTTGTTGGTTGAGCTTTTACGCTGACCTCTACCCATTAGGCTGTTTTAGGTGTTAGCTGTTAGTTTCTGTGCTTCCTGGAGTCCTGAGGTAGGGAGAATCCCCTTGGCCAGAAGATGATTTTTCCTGAAGGATTCCTCCTCTGCTTTTTGGTTATGGTCACTGTATGGCCAGTGTTTCTCAGGAATTGCCACTGCTCACCTCAGGTGTTTAGCCCTGAGTAGTAGCTGTGGTCTTTGTTAGGTGGGGGGGGCTCTCCTCTTACCCATAGAAGTTCTCAAGACAGCTGCCCCACTGCTGGGTTTCTTGTTATAAATTTAGTGAGCTGCTGCTGTTGTTACAGATTTCCAGGTTCTTGAAGAACCTGCTGATTCCCTAGCTGTGGGGTTTTCTCCCAACAGGGAAACTCAGTCTGTTATCCTGGGGCACACAGTTCTGTCCGGGAAAGTGAGAGGAGTGCCCAGCAAGTCTCTCGGCCAGAGGCTGATTGCTCTGCTCTGGGCCTAGAGAATGTGCAACTAGGTTGAGTTGGCACCTGGGGGTGCCGCTCTGGTCTGGAGGCTGGTTGCCTCAGTCTGGACCGGAAGCTGTGTGTCCCTGTCTGGGATGTCGGCTGCAGGCACTGCTCTGGTCCAGACTCTGTGGTGCAGGCCCTCTTGAAGGACCAGGGGTTCCCCCAGTTTTGTCAGTCTAGCTAGGGGTAACTGGTTGATCCTTGGCACAGTATCTGAGGGCTGCTGTAATGGCTCTCTGGCTTTTGTAGGTCTGAGGATGCATCTATGTGCCCCAGTGCCCTAGTGGTACTCAATAATGGCGGCTGAGCACAGCGCTCCTGCCTGCAGTAGAAGGCTAGAGCCTAGAGTCTGCTTGAATCCAGAGAGGCTTTTGGTGCTGGGTGTCCTGAGCGTTAGACCTGATGATCCCCCCAGCTGGGGGTTTCCTCCTGCCAGGGACACCCAATCTTTGCTTTGGGGACCGCCGTTTTGTCTGGGGTGGCGGCGAGTAGAACCCACAGGTACAGACGTCCACCCATGGCTCCCTCTTTCTGGCCGTTGGGAGCCTGGACGTCTGCCTAAACTGGGTAATTTTCCGGAGACCTTTTCGGGGTGGTGGTATCAGCTGAGTTCTCTGAGATCAGACCAGCCGTTTCCCTCCCTGTGGGTTTGCACCCAATGGTGAAACTGAGACTCTGGTGCCCTGGGGCCCACAGTTCTATCTGAGGCGGCGAATCAGGCGCGCAGGCAGGCCTCTGTGCAGGTGCCTGGGTCCCCGGCTCTGGCTCCGGGCTGGCTCCTGGGGCACCCACGGAACCTGAGTCTTTTCCAGGGAATGTCTGGGTGACCTAAGGTCGGTCCCAATCGTTTCCTGCTCCGTGGGGTTATCTCTCGACTGGAAAATCCAGTCTGTGATGTTGTGGGCCCACAGTCAGTCTGGGACAGTGACTAGATCATGCTGGCGTGTAGCTCTGGGCTGGCGACCAAGCACCTGGCGGAACCAGGGTCTCTTCCGCGGTTTAGCCGGGTGAGTTAAAGCTGATTGAATCCCCCACTGTGGGGTATCCTCTCACCTGAGAAACACAATCACTTGTGTTTTGTGGCTGAGAGTTCTGCTTGCTGGTCACTGTGCCAATCCTGCTGTGCTGCTGTTCAGAATGAGAGTCCTCCCGGCGCCGCCATCTTGCCCCTCCCTCGAGCCCTCTACTCTTTCAGACCCTATTTATTTCTTACTTCATTTACTAAAGTTTTTTTTTTTACATTTCACGAAGATAGGAAGTTCTAGGAGGTGGGGTGACTTTTTAATTATTTGTTTGTCTTTAATATTTGAAAAGCAATTCACATGAAATCTCCTGGGTTTATACAAGGTATTTTCTTTTTTTTCTTCTATTTTTCTGTTACTGAAAATAGACCTTTTTTCATGAAATATATTATGTGATTATAGTTTTCCTCCGCCAGATCCTCCAAAATCCTCCCTATTTCTCATTTGAATACACACCCTTTCTTTTCCTTGCTGGAAAATACATATGACTCTAACAAATAATAACAAATAAAATAAGCTAAAACAAAAACAAACAAAGCAGAGTAGGATAAAGCAAGCAAGCAAGCAGGCAAACAAAGAGAAAACAAAAAGCCCAAAAGAATGAGAAATACATGTACACACAGAGACACACATCTGTGTACAAACAGACATCCCATAAAAACAAAACCAGAAGCCATGATATAGAAGTAAAGGACATGTTAAAAAAATGTTTTTTAAAATTCCCTGAAAAACATTATGAGACAAAGAACCTCCAATGATGTTTTTGAGTTTGTTTCTGTTGATTATCTACTGTTAGGCACAGGGTCTACCCTTAAAGAGTGGTATGTATCTTCAGTGAGACTCTGTTGGAGATAACTAATTTCTCATTTTTGCTAACAGTTACCAATGCTGAGACTCATAGCCCAAACTTTGGGCAGAGTGCAGGGAAACTTATGAAATAAGGGGGAGATAGAAAGACCTGGAGGAGACAGGAGCACCACAAGGAGAGCATCAGAAACAAAAAATCTGGGCCTAGAGTCTTTTCTGAGACTGATACTCCAACCAAGGACATGCATGTAGATAACCTAGAACCCCTGCACACATGGCAGCTCAGTCTCCAAACTGATTTCCTTGTAAGGGGAACAGGGACTGTCTCTGAACTCAGTGGCTGGCTCTTTGATCACCTCCTTTTGATGGGGAAGTAGCCATGTCAGGTCACAGAGGAGGACAATGCAGATAGTCCTGATAGGCTAGGCTCAGATGGAAGGGGAGGAGGACCTCCTCTAACAGTGGACTGTGGGAGGGGTATAGGAGAAGAAGAGGGAGGGAAGGTGGGATTGGGAAGGAATGAGGGAGGGGGCTACAGCTGGGATACAAAGTGAATAAATTGTAATAAATAAAAATATATTTAAAAAAACTAAAATAGCTTCTGGAAAGAATGCCATCAACGAAGGACAGAGTTCAAGTATGTGACAAAGTCTTAGGAAGCATCTTCCCTTCCCAATGGAGATGAGGCAGGAGAGACAGAGGGAACAGAGATTGCTAAAGAAAGTGGAGAAAATGAGGCACAGAAAGAGGACAATGAAGACACTGGTGAGCTCTCTGAATCCCAAGAGAAGAATGAAGAAGAGGGAGAAGAGGGAGAGAGAACAACAAAAGAGACAACAGAGAAAGAGGCAACAGTGGAAGGAGCAGAGGGAGAAGCCAAAGAAGAGGAAGCTGAGGAAGAGGCAAGAGAAGGGGAAGATTCTTGGGCCTTTCTGGCTGGTGCTTCAGCTCTACCATAATATCCAAGCCAAGAGGCTGCATTTCAACCCTTTCTCTACTAACTCAAGGAAGTACTTTGGGTCAAAGCCAGCACTCTTCCCTCAGCTCACCTGGGTTCACTGAGGACTTGTCATCTCTGGTGCAGTTAGGGGTATGTGGATCTTGACTTCACTGTATCTACGCAAGGCTGAATAGAAGACCAGACACATACCATGCCTACAACTCTTGGTCTTTGCTTAATTTTTGTTTCTTTTGCTATGCACAAGTAGCAAAACATTAACATTCTGTGAACAGGATCTTGAGCTACAGTTTCTCACTTTGATGCAGCCGAATATTTCTTTGTGTACTGCTTGTTTTCAACTTGGCTTTCAAAACAGAATACTTCCCAGAGAGCAATCAAAAATAAAGATTGATAGCAAGAAAAAAAGAAAGGAAGGAAGGAGGGAAGGAAGGAAGATAATAGCTGTGGATTAGGGATGGGGGCTTGGGTCGACTTTGCCCCTCAACTCCAGCCACACATTTGGGGCAGATCCATATAGGTCCAGTGTATTTTGCTTAGTTCTCTGTGAGCTCATATGTATGAAGGTCCTGCCGTGTTTTGAGAGCCTTATTTTCTTGGTATCTTCCATTCTATCTGTCTCTTACAATCTTTCTGCCTTCTCTCATACAGACTTGAGGGGACAGATTGATGGAGACATCCTGTTTGGGACTGAGTGTTCCAAGGTCTCTCACTCTATACATTGTCTGGCTATAAGTGGCTATATTTGTTCCCAATTGTTGCTTCTCTGATGATGCCTGGAGCAAGGCACTGAACTATGAGTACAGAAGAATGTGATTAGGAGTCATGTTATGGCTACATTCCTTTAGCAGAATAGTAGCATTTGGTTTTCCCTTAGGTCTCTGGTCTAATTGGTCTCAGGTTCTTTGAGGAGTGTTGGGGAAGAGTTTCATCTCATGAAGTAGAATATTGGTTGGTTAGTTCCACTGGCTTTGTGCCACTATTACACTAGCACATCTCATAGGCAGGTCACTGTTACAAATCCAAGAGTCTGTAGTTGGTATGGTGTTTACATTTCTCCTTAGGTAGCATTCAGAGTACTTTCTGGACCATGAACATTAATTCGTAAGGGTAAAGGCTCTAGGTAGACACCAGGTAGACTTCTTTGTAGCTGTTGTCTTCAGCAATAATGCCTTATCAGTTCACGGAGAGCAGCCAATAACTCTGGCATTAGCGTGGGTTCTTTGGGGATTTCCACAGGGCCCTTTTGGACAACAACTAGACTAAAAGTAATACATTTCCAGCACTGGAAGCTTCATTTGATGATAAAAGATGTCTAGCTGGGGCTCTGTCTCCGCAGTTACTTGGCAATTTTATTTAGATTGCCTGCCTATATTTATATATTTTAGGAGGCTTCTACTGCAGTAGGTTTTCATAAGACCTCTCAAATGGCCCTTAGTTTTAGCTGTTCCTCCTGCATTCTTTCCCTCTCCATCCCTGCTTGAACCTCACATTCACGTCTTCCCTTTGTCCGTATTCATTCTTTCTTCTTTTTAGGGAGATCCATTCCACTTTCTTTTCCCTTCATCTATATCTAACCTCTGTGGTTATATTTTTAATTGTAGCTTGCTTATTGAAGATTTACATCCACATATAAGTGAAAACATACCGTATTTGTTTACCTGGATCTGGGTTACCTCACTCAGGGTGATTTTTTTTTCTGGCTCCACTTAGCTGAAAATTTCATTTTTAAAAATTTTTAATGGCAGAGTAATATTACATTATGTAAATGGTAATTTCCTTTATCTGTTCATCTGTTGGTAGACATCTAGGTTGTTTCCAATTTCTGGCTATCACAATTAAAGGACCAATGAAAATGACTGAGTAAATGTCTCGATAGTAGGATGAAGTGTCCTTTAGGTATATGCCATGCCCAAGGGTGGTACAACTGGATCTTGAGGTAGATCTATTCTTATCTTTTTGAGGAATTGCCATACTAATTTCCGTAGAGGCGGTATAAGTTTGCACTCCCACCAGCAATGTATGAGTGGGCCCCTTACCTGCATGTTCATCCCCATCAGCATGAGCTGTTACTCGGTTCATTGAGCTTGTCTGTTCTGACTGGTGTAAAATGAAACCTCCAACTAATTTTGATTTGTATTTCCATGGTGACTAAGGCTGTTGAACATTTCCTGAGGAGCGTCTCATCATTTGTGCTTTCTCTTATGAGAATTCTCTGTTTCGATCTGTACCCCATTTTTAAATTGAGTTATTTGTTTCCTCAGTGTCTAATTTTTTGAGTTTTTTTAACAAATATTTTAGATATTAGCCCTCTAACAAATTTACACTAGGTATTTTCAAAGACTGACTTTTTTTGTTTACTAGAATGTTTTTGTCTTCTCCCTCTATTAAGCATATGAAGAAAACGAATGTATCTTGTATCTGCCGGACTTGTTTTCGAGGTAGTGACTTCCCCTCTTTTACTGGAACCTCCGCTGGCTTCCCTTAGCTTTGCATTCTGCGGGATGGGAAGGTTCTCCCACACTCCCAAGACTCCTAAGCTCCTATTTCATAGGTTCAAGCCAAGGTCTGTCTTTCAGGTTGTTGGCAGCTGGGGAACAAATGTAGTACTGATACCTACGTAGTCCGTGTCACATGCTTTCCACACCCAATCATGTGCAGAAGAGATGCAAATGGGAATGTCAGTTTCTGCAGCTTCAGAGTTCTTAGGCTCTGCAGAAGCAAGCATCAGATCCATATAGGTGGCTCCATGGCTGGTCCTGTGATAAACTGTATCAAACTCCGGAACTGTTCAAGGTTGATTAGGTCTGCTTTTTCCTATGGAGAACACCATCATCTTTCCCTAAGTCAAAATGGTATGCTTCCGGCAACTTTCCCTTTTCAGCTTGTCAGGGGCTACCCTCCCCACTCTCTACCATTGTCTAAAGACTGTTCCTCTCTTTAGGACTGTGGCAAGGAAAACTCAGACTCCCTGGTTTGTGATGGTCCTTGTTCTCATGTGTCCCAGGATAGCTCAGTTTTTAGCAATATGTTCAAGACGGCATCTGGCCACTGCAGTCTGAGTCCTATAGAGTGACAAAATGGCATACCTCTCCAGTGCTGACCCAGCTGATGGAGAAAACACTACTTCAACAAAAACTGCAGCTGTGTTTGAGGATTGTGAGGGTTGGGATTTTCATAAGGGTAGGCCCACCAACCTCCCAGGGACTCGGGGAGTGATTCTGGCTCTCATCCTTTGCCAGGGGGCCGCATGGCTGAGCTGTGCTGGGCCTAACTGACCTCTGTGCCTCACGTGCCCTTTTCTCCACTCGCCCTTTAATGAATTCTGAAGTTCCTCTCTTTATCTCTTTTGTATAGAGTTTACTATATTATTGTTACTACTATTTACATGGCCACCACTGCCACCACTACCTCCATAGCCAGATCGCATGAAGAAAGCTTCCAGAATCTCATCTTACCCACACTTCCCCGCACTTCTCTCTCTCCTCTCTTTAGCCTGTCTTTTCCCCACCTGTTAATCACCTTTGCTTTCCTTCTTTTCTGCTTATGTGTCACAAGTGAAATCATCAGCCTTCTAGATTCTTTAATATTCTTTTCCCTCAACTTCCTTTCACTGCTGTTGAGAGTCTCTGGCTTTACACATGTGATCTGGTTTCCCAGGAAACAACCTTGCTTACTTCTTGGAAGCTTCAGTAACTAATGTTTACACAGTCTACATTCTTTTCTCTCATAGACAGGTTATACATATTCATTGGCTCTAAATAAGCAAATAATTGATAAGTCAAAGTGATTTCTTCTTAATACATTCAACCCACTAATAATGTAGCTAATGACGTGTAGAGTTAGCTGTAAATTTGTCTTAATATCATTTTCTTTCTACTAATCCCACAAGGAGATTAGACATACAGGGTTAGTCATTACTTCTTTCTCCATTGCTCTGCAGTGACACCGATTTTCCTTCTGTATGCCACCAGACTCTTAGTAAATTTGATTTTGCTCAGGTTTCTTATTGTCTTGGCCTAATTGTCTAGTTATAACAAAGTGCTCAAGACTGAGTGATTTATAAAGAACAATAATTAATTTCTTACAGGGTTAGAGGCTGCGGAGGACAAGAACAGTACAGGCATGTTTAATGTCTGGTATAGGCTACTTTCTGTTTTGAGGGGCTCCGTTAGTGCTGACCACTCACATGACTGGTCATAACATGGACATTTACTGGTTAAAGGTCTTTTATTTAAATGAAAATGTTATTACTACTATTAGTGTGTGCCTGTGTGCATGTGCATGCATAGATGTACCGTAGCATGTGGAGGTAAGATGACATCTTTGCTGCACTGGCCCTCTCTTTCCACCTTTCCATGGGTTTCAGAGATTGAAATTCAGTCATCATGCTTGCGCTGCAACCCCGTTTACCCACAGAGCCATCTCTCCAGCCAGGACGACCCCGTTATTAAGATGCTAATCTCACCCAGAATGGCCTAATTACCTCCTAGAGTACACACCTTCTAGTATGTTCACCTTGGTAATTACATTCTAACATGTGAATTTTGGAAGAACACCAGGGTAGCCCAGCATCTATGAAAACATAAAGTCTATTTTATAGCTGTTGCTATAATTCATCTTTATTCACATTAATTCTTGTATTACTGACATAGGAGTCCTAAAGACTTTCTAAAGGAATCACATACTTTTAAGAGATCAGTGGAGTTCATTGTTGACTCTCAATTATTTTGTTTTTCTTTGGTTCTCACTATATCATATCATCTCAGTAAAGCTCATTCCATCTAGACCAATTCTCATTAGTCAGTGAGTATGGAATAGGAAGACGTGAGCTTAAATTCTGGCAGAAAACTTTAAGTGAAATATAATTTAAAAATGCACATGAGAACTATTAAACAAAAGTCTTAATTGTCAATGGAAATCATGAATTTACCTTTAGTAATCATATTCAAAGTAGCGCTTGACCTCATCCATCAGGGAGAAGAGAAGAATATTAAAAACCAACTTTGCCAACATTCTTAGAATAGATTAAATAATCCAAGAGGGAATACTTCTCAGAATTCTTACCATGAACTAAAAAAGATAGGCTCAGTTAAAAACAGTAGCTTGTAAAATATTGAAGCACTGAATAACATCTATGAACATATGCTGGTTTTCTAGTATATGGAGCTCAAATTCACTTTCGGTGGTGAAAATAAAGATAAAACCTAAATGTTAAGACCTAGGTCACATATTCATTATTAAATTGGGACCTCCATTTTTTATTATTTGAGAAATTCGTACATAGACACTGCATCTATGCTACTTCTCTCCTTTCCTCCCCCAACTCCGCCTGTGTATCCCTCAAATTTATGACTGTTATTATTATTGTTACATGTTTATACACATAAGCGTATGTACATATGCATACATACACATAAAAGCTGTTGAGTTCATTTGGTGTTGCTCTTATGTGCATCTATTTATAACTGCTTAGAACTGGATCACTCATGCTGGAGTTTATCCTTAGGGGAGGTGGCTTCTCCTTCTCAGTAGCCACTGACTACCTAGTTCTCCACCCTAGTACCTAGGGTGGGACCACATGGAATGTTCGCTGTCCATGTTGGCCTGTCAACTGTGCTGTCATTATTTCAATCTCGTTTAGGTAACCATGCTGTTAGAGTTTCATGTTCCCTGGGCTTCTATCTAGTGGGAGGTATCTGGGCCTCTGGATCTTAAAATCTTTCCACCACATTCCCCACAATTTTCTCTGATCCTTAGATGGGAGGGTTGCATAGCAGAGGTTGGGCATACCACATGCAATTATTTTCTAAACTGTGGCAAATTGTAACTCTGTCTGTTACAAAAAGGAAATTCTTTTAGGAGATGTAAGAACTTCGCTTATGCCTCTATTAAGAAAAATACTTTTGTGCACTCCAATCTAATAAAGGATATTACAGCATATGTGGTATATTAAGTATGTTACAAAATAAATATTTATTGTGAAGAGTGAAATAAAATTAAGTAAATGTCATTTTAAAAACATGTCGCTAATTTTGCCATCTTCATTTACCATTAGCTTATTAGATAAAACCACAGCAACTGTTTACAAACAGCTTTATATTTAATGATAATTGTCACTCTTGTTAGAAAATTATTTTTTTTAAATATTATTCTTTGCTCTTGCTAATTTATGACATGGAAAAGTGAAATGTGATCATATTTACCTCCCATCCCCACCCCCTCACGTGCCCCTCTGAAGTTCATGTTTCTTTAACATTTTATATATACATCACCAAGTCCAGACAGTGCTGCACATAGATGCATGTGTGTGAGGCCGGTCACTACAGCATGAGAATCCTCCTTAAGGTCGTATCCTCAAAGAAGAACATTTCCCCCTCTAGTAGACTGTCCCTCGTTTGTAGCTCCTGAAGGAGAGGTGCATGCTAGAGACTATCTAGCCCATCTGTGCCAGATT